>NC_056728.1:1248677073-1249042073 GCF_019279795.1 Protopterus annectens | reverse complement strand
GTACGTCCACGCCCACGTGACCTGTGCCTGCCTGGGGTTGCACGGGCACTACCAGGTGGAGGTACAGAGTGGCTACTGTCCGACGACACATGTCCGCTGGAACCGTGTCCCCACTGAGATCGTCCAGGGTCATGTCCACATGGCCTGCTGTGTCCTGGTGTTGACAGCACAACACCAGCTGCACTGCTACTGCTACCGGCACTATGGGAGCGGGCATGTGAGGTGGCACGCTCACGTCGACCTACACTAGGTGGTGTTGCTGGCCTATGTCCATGTGGCCTACGCCTCACTCCTACCAGGTGTTCCAGCACAGAGAGCTCCCGCTCAAGGATTGCCATACCTTGGTCAAGGATTACGACCATTTCACCTAGTCGCCCATCCAGAACATTAGCAATCTGCTGTTGAGCATTTGCCAAT
The DNA here is from genome assembly GCF_019279795.1 of Protopterus annectens. NCBI lineage: Eukaryota > Metazoa > Chordata > Ceratodontiformes > Protopteridae > Protopterus > Protopterus annectens. The sequence goes on along the minus strand of NC_056728.1, from coordinate 1,249,041,656 downwards.
GCCTGGATGTTGTCATTTAGGGTATGGATAGCAGCCCTCTGCAGCCTCTGCCCTTCTTTGTTCTGCCGTTCATCATATGCCTGTGCCGCCATTACAGTCTGGAACATGCGTCTGGTGATACCAGCTGCTGCGCTCTGTCCTGCAGGTGCATGTCTGCCAGAGGTCCTCCTACGAGCAGCACCGGCCACATGCCTGTGTAGTGCATCTGCAGTCATTACACTGACACCATGGTGTGTAGACACACCTTCTGTAGCCACCACACGTTCCTGTTCCACGCCAACAGATGCTGACTGTCCTTCCTCTATGGCCACCGGTGATGCGATATGTGTTGGCAGCAGAACTGTGTGCGGGAAAGAGGGGGACATAGCTGGGATGGTAACCATTGGCACAGATTCAGCCCCTGACAACCCTGCCTGTACCTCATGCATATGTTCATCACCGCTAGTATCTGTGGGGACACTAGCATCAGATGGACCGCAGGAGGGTAACACACCTACATCACCTGTGAATGCAAAGAAATACTGTAAAGTACAATAGACACAGACACACACACACACAGACACACACAGACACACACAGACACAGACACACACAGACACGCAGACACATGCACAGACACACACACACACACACACAGACACACACAGACACATACACACAGAGACACACACACACACACACACACACAGACACACACACACACACACACACACACACACACACACACACACACACAGACACACACACACACACACACACACACAAAGACACACACACAGACACACACAGACACATCATGCATGTGATTTGTCAGATGGCATGCAGCATGCCTGCGATACAGCAGAGGGCATGCAGCTCAGACATTAATAGTGTTAGTAAGCATACCTCCCTGGGGTGCACACTACAGCAAGCAGGTGTCATATCAGTAGCCATGCAGTTCACACATTCATGGTAGTATGCATGCATCCCCGTGATACACCATGTGGCCCAGAACAGGATAACAGTACACATGGCTGACGTGACCTTGACATGTAATCTGCTGGCATGTGCATTAACATGCATACATGTATGACACAATGGTGTCCTGACACATGTACAGCATCATAATGGGCTTCAAATTGCAGTGTTGTGTGTATGCATGTTTAGCAAATGTGCATGAGCATGGGAGGGTAGTGTGAGCCATCTACATTGCTATACAGTGTGAAGTACAGACACTGTGCCATTGCATGGCAACATGAGGCATGTATGTTGCTGTAGAATGCATAATATGTACACATTGCATAGCCATGGCTGTAACACAGTCGTGATGTTCGACAGATCGTATATGGTAGACTTCAGTGACACCTCCAGTAGCTGTGCACAGGCTTTTAGGTTGTCCAGTGTACCACATCAACTGTATAATCGGTCAACTAAGACTATAATTGGACCATTTGTGGACAATGTGCAACAGGGTGTATACACATCCCAAGTACTGTGTGGCTACATGTCTCTGGCCATCCCCCATGGCCATGTGTGCACATGTGTTGGCCAACTGTGTGTGATGGGCATCTTCTCCACATGTCTGTGTGGTCCCATATGACATACAACCATACATGTCAGATATGTCACAATCCACAGGGCTATGCAGACAACGGGTTGTATGTTTGGTATGTGGGGTATAGGTCATGCGATAGTGTGACAATATTGCAGACAGAACACTACATGTCTGGGACATGTCAGGTGGCACATCACAATGTGTGCACCCAATGTAGGGGCATATGACACAATGGTGACACTTGTGGGCTGCCCATATCACAGCTCACTGTGAGGTACTGTGTGCGTACCACACATGTTGTTCCAATGCATACTACATATGCCTCCATTGTAGAACACCTCCACCGTTGTATGCACAGCTGACCACACATGTCGCATTGACAAGTACTGTGGTTTCAAGTCTGTGTATCATTACATTTGTATATATTGCACATGGGTGGTGTGTGTGAATGCATGGTGGTGCGACCTGCATATCGTGACTGGAACAAACATCAGGTGTGCAAGTGTTAACTGGCCACATGGCAAATAGATCTACACTGTAACATGCCTGATACTGATGACAGTCTCACCTGCAATGGACCCATGTCTGTGCGGCACGCCAGAGGTACCTGTATAGGGGTGACACACCAGTATGAACATTATCCATGACTGTATGACAGCCACAGGTTGCACTGTGTATGAAAACACATTCACCTGTGTAATAGCATATAGTATGCACATGTGTGCATACACAACGTAGCATACTGTAGTATGCAGCATGTGTGTCCACATACCTGGCATATGTTGTTACTTTACATAATGTACAGTGACACATGCAACTACATGGGATATAATAGCCATATGTGCATTACTGACTTACCAGGCAACTCCAGGCTCATTGGTTGGGAGACACCTACCTCCACGATGGCAACTAGTGTTTCTGGATGCTGTTCCCTGGGTGTCCCCAGACTGGCCAGTAGCTCATCGGTGTGTGTGAGTGGGGGCTGGGTTGGTGGCCCACCACCTGTTCCACCTTGTTCCCTGGCGATTGCAGTGGCACGCTGTTTTGCATGTCGTATCAGGTCCGTGCAGTGTCTGAGCACCTGCTGGTAGGTGTGGTTATGGCCACCCACATCGTTCACCCTCTTGTGTAGATCCTACCACAGGTCATCCCGCTGCTGGGCATGCTGTGGCACATGGCTGAACAACAAGTCATAGTTGTCATGGAGCTGTGGGATGAGGACATCATCCTCCTGGTGGGTGTATGCTGGAAGGCGTGTACGGGGCATTATCTGTAAAACATAATGATGGTGACAGGTCACAGTTTCAGAGATGTACAGAGATACTGCTGCACATACATTTCTATGACATCTACTGCATCTGCACAGTTATCTTTGCAAAGCATCATGACACTGACATGACTGATGTGTTTGTGTCACACACGTCACACCCATTATGCATTGGATATCATCACCATATATGTGTGTCACCTCATTACAGTGTTCATACTCCATGTAAATGCTGTCTTGCTGTGGGCATGTCTATTTGCCTGCACTTGAGTTCTTACCTATCTGCACATGCCTCGATGTGTCCACGGTACTACTGTTGACCTGGATGCTGTGTATATGTCACATATCAACACAGACACAGCCGTAATGGACTTGAGCAGTGACAATGCACACATACGCATGGACACCTGTACATGCATGTGTTTTGCCATATACATCTACACAGCACTGTACAACTGTTCAACATCCTGACATGGATCGCCTGTATACACATGTGATAGACATGGGACAATGGATAGTCAGACAACATTCGCAGGGATGGTCATCAACCATAGCATGTGCGGGCACGGTTTCCATGCTGTTACAGATGGCCATTGTGCCACCGCAAGCTGCATCAGTGCCACATTACTGATCCAGTCAGTTGATAGTACATCTACCATGCGGCCATCACACCATGTATGACTGGGATGACATCTGCAGCTTTGATGGACAGGGTTGCATGGTATGGTGGGAGTATGTCACATATATGGCACAGGGATCTGTCCAGCCTGTGGCAATCCTAGTATTAGGATGGTGGCTGTCCATGACATACGTCATATAGATCAGGATATGGACATGTAGCATGTCCATCATCATGGTGTACCAAATGTCCTTCTGCAAGGTAGACAGCATGCTGCATAGTGGAGGTGTGGATCGTGAAGGCTGGTATTGCACATCCATGCATAGCCATTACACCTTACAGGTGGTATGTGATCCAATATTGGTCACCACAGTGCTGTATATGCCTGGCCAGTGATCTCCGTGCTCATGGATGGCACCCTGATATGACATGGGTACCTCATATGACTACCTAAGGGGCCTGGAGACATCACCATGTCAGGGGGTGCACTGCACAGCACCATCCCTTACACAGTGTCCATAATGTTGACCACAGCCTAGGTAGTAGTTTATGGGTATAGGGATGTTCACCTAGCGGTGACACTGCTGGTATCATCCATCAGACTATGCACATATGTCACACACCTCACCCACACAGCCCATTCTGTATGTTGTTCACAACACTGACACAGCTAAACTGATAGGTCATGGCTATTCACAGCCATTCACAGCCTTAAATACACAGATGCCTAACATTTGCCTGTGTGGTATGGGCTACAGTGAGGGTGGGGTACAACACATTAACCCTGTTCTAATGTATCTGGCACTGATGTGCTGTGCACATGTCACTCTTGCACCTTTTGTAGTTGTGAGTCTGTCAACAGGCCACTGGTGGAACACTCCTGTGACATGCAAAGGTATTTGTAATCAAATATCCGTGCTATCTTGTACATCTGTACTGCTAACATCTACAGTGCTAATGGTTCATGGACATGCACACCATACTCAGCAGGGTTATAGTGCGGTGCCACCCTAAATGACTGTCATCACCACTTGTGGGTTGATATTATCCAACACCCTATCTGTATTGTATGGTCATGCTTGGCACTTGTTCAGAACATGTGAGCATGTCATGAGCTACTGATTACTATAGCGCCCATTCCACACCATTTCCCACAGGTACACTGGCTGTCTTACACTTCCCATCTTGCTTAAGGTACGACAGCTGTTGTACACATGTAACTCACATATCCTGTGGGACATGGTTGTATATACAGGCATGTCCAACTGTCACGTACCAGTGCTACTGCCTGTCTATATGAGGGATATGTTGTACATGTGGCAATAGAGCAATTGTCTCATGTACACATTCAATGCTCACCTACCAACATACGGCACTACAGCCTGTGGGGGATGCACGTCTGCAGCCGTGCTGGGCCCATAGCTCTCAGGTGTACCTCATTACGGGGAACGTACCTCATTTGGGGTTCTAAAAGGTGCATGTTCCTCAAGGTTCTACATTGGAAGGGTCTGTCACACATTCATTGTTGTACATAGTTTACCTGCTAGCCATGGCTAAATAGCTGAGAATCATATTAATTCATTGGAATATCTGTTTTATACGTAAGACCAGGCTATTTTAGCCATCATATGCCCTTCGTAGTTGACGCTGTTAGTAAGCCAGTTGTAAGTGTTCCACGTTTCGCCCATTTGTCACATGGTATGAGGGCTAATGTTCCTCATTTTGGGGACAAGAGGCTGACAGCTATGGCTGGGGGTAATGCTGTCACCAACCCTGACTGCACCTGACAGTCATTTGGGGATGTGTAACATTCACAACACACCCCACCCATCACATAGTCTCACATGATCTACACCACTGTCCACACCTACGACGACAACCTGTGCAGTACGTCTCCATACTCTCTGTAGGCACCAAAGGTAGCCCCCATCATGGAAGACAACATCACCAGCTTATAGTCCACAGACTCATGTGTGCCCACCACATACAGCCAATAGTGAGTTATAACGTTCACAACACACCAGTCATAGCTGACTCTGTAGGGTGTCACACTGCAGTTCCACACAGCAGGCTACACAAGGCGTTAGTTGCTTACATCTTGCTGTCGGGTAACTGCTTCTGCAACATAACCTATGCACCCATGCCACACCTCACCATGTACGATATGTCTGTCATTCGCCATGTTAGTGTCACTGCCCTGTGATGCCACTTCACAGACTACGTGTGCAGGGACATGCAATAGCTCACCAGTCTTATAGCCCTGAGGGTGTGGGCATAGCCCTGGGTAGCATTTTGCATTTGTTCGGACACGATACCACTGTACAATGACCAACTGTGTCACTTCAACAGTTGACTATGCTCCTATTGTCATTCCACAGGCATGTGGTATCTGTCCGCTATGACTGTCCTGGTCAAACACAATGCTGTGGCACAGATGACTTGCACCTGTCGGCCCTGGGAGTACAGCTCACATGTAAGGCTCTTGCTGCTTCTATACTGCCTGTCTTGCACAGTTTCCAATAACTGGCACTGGCAGGGCGGTAACTGGCATGCGCGACATGGGGTCATGTGACACATTGCTTGCATCTTCCTCTGTGACGCATGCAGGCAAGGCACACCTTATAATGCACCACTCAAACATCTCTGCAGTGACTGGGACCTGCCTCTAGGCTCTTTAGAGCACACCTGCAATGACAGGTTATAGACAGACCATAACTTTCAGGCACATACCTGGACCGGCACACCCACAGCTGAGGGGTTCCCATATCCCACCATGTTTTGCACGCATCATGGCAAGTTGCTTAGCACAATGCATCAGAGGTGCTCCACGTGCAACTAACTGTGTCCGGGACCGCTATACACATTGTAACAAGTGACAGAGTCAACATCATACCCCACGGGTAACATACCTTCTATGTTGGTATAGTGGACAGTGGGCCTCAGCTACTACTGATGTGTGACTGACACTACCCCACACTTCACTGGGATAGCCACACTTGTACCAAAACATCCATGAGTCATACCCTCCGCTCTGCTGGATCAACCCATACACACCACCTCCAAGAACTACATTACCCTTGGCATGAACACTCCCACCATGTGACTGGTGTTACACACCTGGGGTTATTCCCTCATTGGTGGTTTCCGAACATATGCTAATCTACCTTGTTAGCCACATCCCAGCAACACACCCATCACAGCATACACAGTACATGTGTACTACAACACCTACTACACACATCTGCTGACAGCGGTTGTTAAAATCATGACACCCGTGCAGATGGACAATGCACATACAAATGCTGACACATACCCCAGTGCACTTAATTAGCATGTACACAACTGCATGGATCATGCTATTCCACACAGAGCCATGATGGTACACACCAGATAACAGACGCCACTCTGGTGGTCATGTTCCATGGACATATGATGTACAACAGCAGGTGTAGGCTGTTGCACAGTGGTGTACATTCCCATGTGTGGTGTGGCTCACTGGTCAGCCATGGTGGGGCCACAGGGTCCCTCATCACATACTCCAAGACTAGCTATGTAAACATGACTTCCACACATTCCAGGGTGTACCACCAGGCATTATGGTGGTATGTCAGTATTCGATGGCAACACCCACATCTGCTGTCACATACAACAGTCACTCAGGAACATTGCAGACCCAGGTATTGTTGGCAACATGCTGGAGGATGGATTCAATGCTGGCAGTACACCCTGTCACTCACTACAGGGCCGCAATCCATACATGAACATTGTGGTGTCCCTGTGGTCACACCTACACAGTACTGACCTACACTCTATATGTCCTGGGACACTGGCCCCATGTCACCTTCCAACGTCCCAGGCTGTGATGTCCACCAACCTCTGAATTACATGTCTCCCCACTTGGCCACCATATTCAGTAATAGCCTTGTTTCAGACATTGTAGCCCCTGAATGGCACACAGCAGCATTTATCACACTACACACAGGTGGCACCGCATTGCACGAGTGGGACTATAGTCCTACACACCTGACTGGACTGTTCTGCATGGCTATAGGGCACATCATCAAGGACGTCATTCCTCAGAGACATTGTTGGGCTCCCGTCCTCTGCTGCCACCCGGGTTGGGCTTGTTAAGTCCAGAGCATGGCCCCTACACATGGTGGACTCCTTTCATACAGTTACCAGGGCAGTTGCTGATGGTACGGGAGTCCACACATCCTACATTGTCCTCTCATTGCCTTTCAGCACCATTCCCCATTCTGGTACTGACAACATATACATCCACCTGCACATCGTACCCTGTGTCTCAGGATGTTATGCTATGTGGCTCATGGACAGGACACACAGTGAGGCCAGCATACCATAGTACCTACTTCATGTCAAGTACATTTGGCATACCACGGTCCTCAGTCATAGGGCCCCTCATGTTCAGTATATGCTTCCCTGTGGAACAGGCTGGCACAGGGGACTTTCCCTGCCTAGCTTTCGAACCCCTACATACCAAGCACCATGATTGCTCCACCAGCTGATACTGACTCCGACCATATGGGTATCGCTGTGACAAATACATAATATGACTATCATGGCATCAAGCTGCATGACACAAGGTGCATGCACATCACCTTTGCATTACACCATTCACCCACTGACTATCACATGGATGGTAGTCCCCTACATACATATCACATTGTACGTTTGCAAGACACACATATGTCACACCCACTCCTGTGATTACCGTATTGCCACTGTGGTGTGGATATCTTCATATGTGGCCACACCTATCTGTACTGGGTGTGTAACTGGTACATAGGCACCCATTGTACCTCTGCACTCAACACATCTACACACATTCAAGGGTACACCACCCCATTTAGGGTGTACCTTATACAACAGCTACAGCTTTACATGCCACAACATTAACACGCCATGATGTTTACTGAGCTCCGACAGTTTAAATATGCGGCTGCACTATGGACACCACATCTGTACACATTTGCATACTACATACTCAGGGGTGACCTCTGCTGATCAGACAGGGCCCATGTCCACAACATTATTGATGGATATACTCCTCATACGCAACATAAGCAGAGGCCACTGTGAGCAATATGCTCATGGATATGTGCACACACGCCACAATGAGTGGGATGTGCTTCTGGGTTACATTCCCAAACTGGACACTCACCATGCTGTGGAACATAAGTCCTATGTATATCACACAGGGACACTCAGTAGCACTGTTCATGTGATACCTCCCTTGGTGGTTGGGAGACACATGTTGGCCTGGGATCACTGCAGTGGCTGTACTGTGCAGTGGTGCAGGTGACACCTGGCTATGCTCTTCACAGGACACTACCCTGGAGAGGTGCCACTAGTGTGAACACTGTAGTTGTGCTTACACATGGACTTGCCAGACTGCATAGTACCCCACTATGCACCTGTGCAGCTATTACATATCCTTTGTGCATGGTTACTTGGTAGCCCTTCCATTTAGATTAGCTATCATGCTATTACTATGTCCCATACCTACAGGCCATATGTATCCTGTTATTGTACATACCAATAGATGATACCTGTGGTATGCATGATATGCCTGTTATGCTGTGTAGAATATCTGTCATATCTACCTATAATACTATACATTACACATGTCACATAGTATCCCATAATGCAAAGCATACTTGCTCAGCGGGACCACCTTACATATGTCATTAATGTTATATGGCCATACACATGTGTGCTGCGACAGTATATCAACATATACTATCCCCTGCTATGGCACGTCCTTGTTGGACATACCCTACCACTGACGGCAGGTTGTATGGCATTCTTCTGTTTAATGGCCTCATGTAGCATCCCTTGTGGTATCTGTGCTGTGTACCTTGTGTCCCACTGCTGGACGCACAGATTCTACAAGCATTAGTATGCTCAGCAAGACATCACTACATAAATACCTTTCCCCACTTTATGCATTGTGGACACGTTTAATTAATGCAAACCAGGCTATACATACAGTAAAACTAGTTAATACAGATCATGCTATACATATCCTTACATATCGGGCGTTCTACATACCTTCTTGTCGTTATGACGTTTCGTTTCTATCTCTCTCACAGTGTTTCAACTGTTATTTGGTATGAGCATACGGTTTGAATGTCTGGCAAGTCATCCTTATATACGTCGATACCTGAAACATGTGGATTCTTCCCGCCAATTGGTGTTCCTGAGTGACTAATTACCTGCATATCAGCTGTGCAGCTACTCCATTCACCAATTACGTGGTGACAGTGGGGTATAATTGGATTCTCCACCTGGGCGTTGCCTATTTGCCCTACCTTCGGGGAGACGGTCTGTATTGTGTTTTGTTATGTGCAACTGCAACTGCTATGCATGGAGACAGGTATAGTTTGGATTCATGTCCCCCGTGGATTGTGTGTGACAGGTAGAGTATTTGGTTCAACATGTGGATGTACCTGTCATCCCATCTGATAACGGAGTATTGCATCAAAACCTGTAACATGGCTGTTTGTTCCATTATACAACGCCTGCAATTTTGCATGTCGCCTTTAATTGTGTCTCTCACACAGTATGTTGAGGGTTCTGCAGATATAATTGGCTGACTGGATGTTTGTGCTGCTCTTACAGTTTGTATTGCTTTAGTTTCTAGTGTAGGGGATGTCGGTGGTTGTACGTAACATATACGGTTTGTGGGCCTTGCATTTCTACATAATCCGTATATATGTGTGTGGGCTCTATCCCTAATTTGGGAGCTAACAGTTAGTAGACTTATGTTACGGGATTGTGCGTTGGGCTGTTGTTAATTGATTTCTATATCATCTGCAGGTGAGCTTGCTACTTGTATACCTCCGTAATTGCAGTGATATATCAGGGGATATGTGTAAGTGACAGCTATCCCTTGTATTTCTGTCCCAGATATTTGCAGTCATTGTGGTTGTGTTGTTAAAAGAGCCTGTTTGCCATGGGTTGCCACCTTTTCATATGGTCATTGTTGGACACTTGCGGGACGCAAAGCGGTGTTTACAGGCCAACACGTAGCCAAGGTCAGTACACAGGTAGCACATACTTTTATCCTCACTACATACCTATTGTTGTGTGACTTTGGCTACTTATCATATTTCATGTAACATTTAAGTTTCTTACATACAGGCATAACTATTAAATACGACTGTTACATTATATATGGGACATATTTATGTCCTACCATCTCTGACATTTGCCCTTTGTACTGATTTATGTCAGGACACACCTGCCCAGGGTGGGGATGTCCCTCCTACTGTGGTACAGGTAGTAACCGTATGCCTACGGCTAGCCATACCCACACCTACCATACTGACCTGCCTCTGACTTGGCACCAACATACACATGTTGCGGACACACACACACATTACAGTCACACAGGCACGCACACGGCACCCTCAACGCACACTTACACAGACTACGGCACTCACAGACACAGTTGAACACAGTACCTACGTGGACCATGACACCGGCAGCGGTGACTAACTGCCCCTTCATATCATCATACTATTGCTCGCGGATGTACTGTTCTGGTACTGTGTTCTATCGGTCTTTCAGCCTCGTGGTTACGCATGTCAGTATGTTACACATTCCATGGTTGGCAGCATCCTATTTATTTGTACCTCCAAGATGTTATGAATGTCATTGAACTATCTATTCTATTTGCAAATATCGCTGAATCCATCTATATCACCATATATCTCTCTATTGCCCTTTCTATCTGTATTATATAGATGCATATGTGTACATATATATATATATATATATATATATATATATATATATATATATATATATATATATATATATATATATATATATATATACATTTATATATATATATATATATATATATATATATATATATATATATATATATATCTCTGGCGGGGAACGTGACAGGCACACAGCACCACCATATGCTGTAAGACTCATGTACTGTTCAGGTGTTGGCATTCCGTGTTCCACTGGCTGTTGTGTTTACAATGTTTGAGGGCTGCCTATGTAGGAGTCACACATTGGGCCACCTATACATTACAATTTACAGGTGGTCATGTTTGTGTGCCATCCATTTTACTGTGTGTGCAGGTGGAGAGGTGTCAGTCCATAGGGGCCTATATGGACAGAGTATGTGCTATACGTTCCCTCTTTGCCAAGGCGTAGGCATATTGGGCACACCTCCATCTGCCTACTGGGGCTGGCACAGTGTGTTCATTGTCTGAATCCCTCTGTGCCTGTACTGGCCTTGGCAATTGCGGTGGGCTATGTGGGCCTTCACCATTTTGTCCCTGCTGCAGCTGCTTCCGCAGGATCATATTATGTAGCATGGCACATACTATAATGATGTGGCCACAAATGCCTGGAGAGTACTGCAAGGCTCCACCAGATGTATCCAAGCACCAGAACCGTGATTTCAGCATCCCGAACACACGCTCTATGATGATTCTGGTTTGTGCATGTGCCTCATTATGGCGTTCTTGCATGGGTGTGTGTGCATTTCTGATGGAAGTCATCATCCACGGCTCCAGTGCATAGCCAGCATCCCCCACGAGATGGCCATGTGGGATGTCCCCCCTGACAAATACCTGATACAGCTGTGAAGCATGCCAGATATGGGAGTCATGGTAGCTTCCAGGGCTGCCAGCACACACATCCATGATAATGCCCTGGGCATTGCACATGACCTGGCAGTTGATGGAGTGGAATCCCTTGCGGTTTATGTAGAGCATACCCTGCTCACCGGGTGGTGACTTGATTTGTATGTGCGTGCAGTCTATCACACCCAGTACCTCCAGGTATTGTGCCACACGGTGGAAGTGGCGCATATTGCTGGCCAACTCCTCCTGAGTTCTGGGGAAGTATATCTGCTCATTGGCATGTGGTAACATGGCATCCAGGAACTGGTGTAGTACCCTGGATGCTGATGCCTGTGAGATACCCATTATATCTCCAGTTGGCCTTTGAAAGGTACCTGTGGCCAGTATTCGCAGGCTTACACATACCTTCATGTCCACTGGAATGGGTTCCCCTCAGTTGTTTCTGGTTCTCAGGCATGTCCGGCATAGCTCCACTATTTGCTGTAAGATATCCTTGTCCACCCTGTAACACTCTACTATCTCCAGGTCATGTAGCCCCTGGTAAGTTACCCTTGGTCGGAACACTCTCCTTCTCCTCCGAGGCCTGCGGTGGTTGTCGGCATCATCCTCCACAACACCGTCAGTCTCTAACACATGCTGATGAATCACAGCTATGGCAGCTCCCAACATGTACATTTTAAAAGTTCCCCATGTGTTTACACCTATGTTGCGGTGTTTGGGAATACACAGGTGTGTGTCGGGTGCTTACACCCTTTATACTATTGTGCTGTGAACACCGATGATGTCATAGGGTGTGTATGTACGTTCGTAGCTACAGGTTAAGTAATGTGTTTTACTGCCGGAACTACTTATGTGGTGCCTTTGGTGTTGAATTACATTTGCCTGCCATGGATTACCTGTTGACCTTCCCTTTACATTTCTGCGCGTTGCACCTACCATTTTCTGGTGTGCATCCTGCAGCCTACTTTCATTTGTGATTTCCTGGACCTGGCATATCTTGCGTTATGTGTGCTACTGCCGGTCTGCTGTTGGTTTGCTTTGCTCTGCTGTGTCAGGTCTCCTATCTTTGCAATCCAATACCTCCCCTCCTTTCTTTGCATTCACATGCCTCCCCTATGCTGTTTTGCAGGTTTCTGCAAGCGGACTTGTCAGCTGCCGTCGATTGGCCTTCGTGGGTTGATTGCTCATTAGCACTCCAATTACCCTACTTCCGCTTTTCCTTTTCTTCCCCTGACTTTCCTGTTTCTGCTATTGTTTGCGGCGCGTGCATCTGATTACTGGGTTTCAGGCACCTTTTCATCCTCGTACACCTGCGCTTTTGGCCACCGTCTGTGCTCTCACCTAAATGATTCCTCCCCACCCCTATCCTGCAGCTTTGCTTAGCAACGGACAGGCCAGATTTGCAATGCTCCAATGTGCTTAGTGCTACAGTGGCACACCCCTCTGCTGATGTCATGTATCTCCTCTGAGATACTCCTCGGTGTTATACTGCTGCGCCGTATGGTACAACCTTCCTCCGGCGGGACATTTGCGATTCAGTATTATCTGCCTCATTTGCATGGCATTGACTACTAATTCATAGTTACTGTGCCGAACACTATTGCAAGCCCTTAGCAACCCTTGCACCTTGGTTGTGGTGTTCCATGCCTACCATTGTGTGTTATGCTGTAAACCTGCTTTCTATTACGTTGCAATTTTATGACATTTTTATATTATTTCTTTATGTTACAGCTTCCGCACACATGCCCTGCGGTTCTGCTGTGCGTTACTGTGGACATGACATTAAATGTTGTTATTTACGTGTTATGCATCTTTTCTTATGCCATTGGCTGTGTATTTTGCCATTGGCATATGTTCACGTTGTGATACCTGGGTCTGGCCCTCTTCCATAGCTCCGATGTTATGTTTGGGAAAATGTAAACCGTGTTTTTTGGTTTACATTTCCGTGGGCTTACGCTACGCCTGCACCACTTCATGAATCGCTATATGCCTTCATTTGCATGGTGCAACACTGCACATGGGGTGATTTGCATACCTACGCCGGGGGCTGCGCAGATCTGGCGTACGCCGGTAGTGCACGTGGAATTGGATCATACCTGAATCGCTCGGCGGCCATATTTGGCGTTATAATGCCTACGCTATGCGTGCACCTGGCACAAGCTTCATGAATCCTGGGGAACATTATGCAATATACTAAGTAAAACCAACTATATGGGCATCCAAATTACTTTAAACTTTCACAAGGAAAAATAAAATTGTGTTTAAACAGATAAATGACTTCAAGAAAAATTGTAATATCTCAGAACCTGTTTCCACCAGTAGGTAAAATAAATATACTGCATTTATGTCTACCTCTTATTCAAAGGTTGGATTCCACAACCAAATAGAATCTATTTTGAGCTCTACATAGAAGTGCAATCCACCCTACAAGTCCAAAGGTAAGCAGCATTGTTGACAAGCTAACATTCTTTCTCTCTTTAAAAAGTCTAAGTTAGTATGTCATGTTTACATTTAAAGTAATCAATGCTTCTCTCCTCCTCAGTCTTTTTGTTTTAGCTGTTTGTGGAAGGGGTTTAGTACAAAATAGTATTCAAACATGGTAGTATATGTAGGCACTGCAAAGTTTGGCATATTTACAAATCAGACTTGCCCCAGGGATTTGGAGAAGATTCTTGTGGTGGATAATAAGGGAAGTGTGCATAAGGTAGGAGGGTAGTGGAGGTAGTAGGGCTACAGAGTCAAACATATAACTTAGACAAGACTGCAAAAGGAAGTGGTGACACTGTCAGGGATGTAGAAAGTGATGGAGGAAGGTTATGAAATATACACACAGATATCAGTCTCAAGTAATTGAAGTTAAAAAGGTAAAAAAACAAGCATGATGGGAGCATATAGAAAAGTCACGTGATTTATTGATCAGAAGCAGTTATGACATCAGCAGAGTAAGATCAGTATACCTGAACTATAGTGCAAATGACATGGAAAAAAACATCCATCCAGCCCTGAGGAGATTTGAAAACACAACCCTCTTTACTGATATTCTAATAAGGACTTAATTTGCAAGCTAAGAGTAACAGTCTCACTGAAAGTGTCAGTAAAGCACATTGTGGTTGTTTGCTACACATTTGTATACTAGAAGCATAAAAGCCATAAAAAAACTCAGCCTGAGTAGTATTTAACCTTCAACCCTCTTTGTTTGCACTTTACAAACCAGTTATATTACAGGATGAACCATGGAAACAGTCAGACAAAAGGTGTGAGCTTCACCATATTTCATACTTGCAAAGTGTTCACAGTGATGCTCAGCTCATTTGTGTGACAGATGACAACCAAAGCCAGTTGACAAAGCTGATGACAATGATTGGATTTTATAGCCCACCTGCATGAGCCTTCCACTATGATCGTTATGGAGGAGGTAAGAAAATACCTTTAACTCCTAATATTATAGACCAATATTGTGTTGATAGGGACATCATTCAAGGAGCTGTGTACACGTGTTGGCCTTATCTGCAGCCCCATGAAAGTACTGGAGTAGTACAGAGGCGGTTCCGTTTTTTTATTTTTTTAGTTATTTAGTGTGTTAAGTGTTTGGGTGGCCACAGTGGTGCAGTGGTTAGCATTGCCACCTCACAGCAAGAGGTTTTCTGGTTCAATTCTGGGCTGGGGTGCCTTCTGTGCGGAGTCTGCATGTCCTCCCTGTGGTCATGTGGGTTTTCTCCGGGTGCTCCGGTTTCCTCCCACATCCCAAAGACATGCAGTAGGTGGATTGGACACTCTAAATTGGCCCTAGGTGTGAGTGTGTGCATGTGTATGCCTTCTGTGGAAGGTTGGATGCCGGGCTGGCAACTCAACACTGTAAAACTCCACTGCCAATCATGAGCAGACAGATGATCGGCTGTGGCGACCCCTGACCAGGAAAATCCGAAAGAAGAAGAAGTGTGTTTTAAGTGTTTGGTTATTACTGTAATATAGCCTATTTCCCTGAGGTACTAATGATAATAGACTATATCCACATTAAAATAAAGACTGCACCTGATAGAGTTTGATTCCTGCATAAGGTGTCTGTAAAAAAAAAAAAAAAAAATATTCATCCAAAATATATCTGCTTGTATAAGGTAGGGGCTACTATTTACTATTCCATTCATTTGTGCTATAGATCCTTTTAACTGCAGTTCAACCTGTTGACTATAAAGGTTTCAGGTTTGTCAGTACTTTTAAATGTGTTGGCTAAGGTGTACTGAGAGGGGGACCTGCAAGAGTACACCGATTATTAGCCTGCAGGATTGTTTATCTGGATGGGAGATACATCCTTGAACTCATTGTCATGGTACTGTTTGATTATTTTTAGTGTTTTGTTAACACAGTATTGGTCTATAATATCACACTGGGTGATGTCACCCACCATCATGCATGGCAGCAGCAAAAAAAGCCCCTGGCAGATATTCTTCATCATCATCATCAGTCCTCTTTTCCCCATTTTCTATATGGGGTCAGGGAGTCCTGCTAGCTGTTCCCATCTCTCTCAATTCTGTGCCACTCTCCCACCTTCTTCAACAGTCTGGCCTGACTGTTGCAAGTCTTCTCTCACAGAATCCATCCGTGTCTTTGCTGAATGCCCTAATTTCCTCCCCCTCTCTTTCTGTCTGTCCTCAAATCTTCTTTACCAGATTGTCTTCTGTTTTTGTACACATGTGCTCAGACCATCGTAATCTGTTTTCTTTGGCCTTGTTTGCAACTGGAGCTACTTTTGCTTCTGTTCTAATTTCCTAATTCCTTCATCTGCCCCACAGTGTGCATATTACTGCATATCTCAGGCATTTCATCTCCATCACCTCTAGCTTCCCCAGCTGCTCTGCTTTTACTGACCAGGTTTCTGTATCACACAGTAGTGCTGGTCTCACCACTGTTTTGTACATCTTACATTTTAGCTTCTTTGGCATTCTTCTGCCACACACTATTCCTGATGTTCTGTACCAGTTGGCTGCAGTCCCTCTGACTCTAGTTTTGACCTCCTCATTCAGACTTCCCTTCCCCTCAACCACCCCTCCCAGATACTTGAAATTGTTAACCTATTCCACTATTTTCCCTTCTATCTCAATTTTTAGCTTTTTCTAATTCCTCCATTGGTGCTATTACAAATGTTGTATCTGTACTCAGTTGTATCCCATGTGCTGCATTTCATTCCCTTATTCTTTGCTGAAGTTCTTTATCAGAGTATGTCTGTCTGTCTGTAATGTCACATTGCCTGCATACAGAAAGTTTGTTGATCTGTCTCCTC
Organism: Protopterus annectens; assembly: GCF_019279795.1. Lineage (NCBI taxonomy): Eukaryota > Metazoa > Chordata > Ceratodontiformes > Protopteridae > Protopterus > Protopterus annectens. Next base: position 1,249,024,325 of record NC_056728.1, on the reverse strand, counting down.
CAACCTCTTTGCTGATGCAGCCCATCACCAGTATGAACAACAGTGGGCTCAGAGCTGAAGCCTGATATACATCCAATCCCACTGTGAGCCCTTCTGTGAGATCAAAGACTGTTCATATGAGTCATTTGGTACTTGTACATAGCTTGCACTAATTCTGCCAGTGTTTCTGGGACTTTCCTGGGACCTTGTCATATGCTTTTGTCAAGCCTGGGAATAACCAGTTGTACCATTTACTAATTTCTAACTTATTCTCAAGGATCTGTCTCAATGCAAACATTAGGTCAGTTGTGCTGCATCCTGATCTGAAACTGAACTGCTCATCTCTCATCTTACTTTCTACTACACTGAGTATTCATTTGTTAATCACCCTCTCCAGAACTTTCATGCAATATGACAGGAGTATGTACTGCCCACAGTTGTGTACGTTCCCTTTGTTTTTGTACACTGGCACTAGTATGCTTATTCTTCTGGGATCTGTGATATGCCGTTCTCTCACCATACTGCTATGAGTACCCTCAGGATCCATTCTCCCCTGTCTCACCCAACATCCTCATCATATCTGCTGTGACCTCATCTAAGCCTGGTGCTTTCCCTGGTGTCATTTTCCTAAGTGCTGTTCTTACTTCTTCAGGGTGAGCCTCTTCTCTCCTTTTATTGTAAGCTGTGTCTGTGTGGTTTCCTTCATTCAGAAGCTGCTAGAAGTAATCTTCCATCTGCCTTTGTTTTCCTGTTGGCTGGTGAGCACGTTGTTACTGACATCCCTTATGAAGAGTGTCTTACTATCTTCTTTATGTCTTTGCCTTGCAACTTGATAAAGTCTCTTTCTGCCATCTACTGAGTCACTTTCCAGAACCTGAAAGAGTGCGTCTGATGCCTCTTGCAGATGTACATTTACTAAAGATGCAGCAACCTCAAATATAACTTCATATGACTTACACAATTTGAACAAAATCATTTAGCCACATTCAAATATACCATGGATGCAGTTACAATGCATAGCATTTATACATTTCTAAATTGCTCTACCATTTTGTGATGCCTCATTATCATACATAACACCTCATTATATAGTCTTTAGCATACAAAACAGCTGTATGAGCTACTTGAGCTGCTTACATGGCACAGCTAGTTTTTCCAAGTTTTCAAACACTGTTTATGGTTGTTCATCACACAGAGTCACTTAGCACAATGTGGGAATGTTTTCAGAATCCTGCCTTTGGTTTCAGTTTCCTCATTTTTTGTGACTTTCCAATGAAAGCAATCTTACATTCAGCAAAGCTCATTTTTTCATTCCAAATACTTTATATATTCTACATGCTGCAAGGTTTACAGCAACCATGTTTTTAATGAAAATATGATTATATATGTTTGTTTGTGTCTTTCGGCTTTTCCCGGTTAGGAGTCGCCACAGTGGAACTCCGGTCCGCTAATAATTGGCAGTAGAGTTTTACGTACTGGCTTGCCGGGCCTAATGCACAGCCTTCAATGAAGGAACGCCCATTCACGCATGTCGCCACACAGAAGACGCTCTAACTGAGAATCGAACGGGCAATGTCTAACTGTGAGGTGACAACACTACAGCAGCACCACCACTGCAGTTATATACTTTTGTTTAATACAGCCTTTTCATTATTTCTACTTTTACTTTATAAAACTGTATGAGAATTATTACAGTGACCTGGCATTCCATTTTGAAAAAAATGTATCTGTAGCAAGCTACTATGGTACCTTTGATTTTTTTTTCATTATCTCTTTGCAGATTTAGCCAGTAAAGAACTAGCTTCATAATGTATGTCTTTGGGCAAGGTATCTTACCTACAAGAGTCCTTTAACTTTGTAGCTAATTGAGATATTTTTACATTATGAAAATATGAGGGATTATGATTTGGAAATTTGCTTGTTGGTAATGGTGCTTGCTGGAAACATGGTTACCACCATTCCCCTGAGGTTAGTGTGGCAGTGCCTTTTGACATCATACCCTATGTGGGCATTTTAAGAAGAATCTGACCATGAGGTCTGTCTGAGATCCACATTAACAATTTTGTCATAAACAGTGCCTCCTGGTGAATGAACCATTTATACTCGGATACACCAATCTTGTTAGCTGTCTAAGGGCGGGTTAAGGGATTTATAACAAGCAGCTCTTGGCTGGTTTCCTCGTAAACTCATGACAGAAATCATTTAAGCTAGATAAATGTAGCCTGTGTAAAAGGACCAAATCAGAAGATATGTCAAGTTTTTATCAATAAATAGTTTAAGCTGAAAGGGGTTTAGCAGAGGTACATACGGCTCATATCTTTCCAGATTCAAGGATAAGGGTCAGGTGAAGAAAAACAAACAGGCCCACATGTTTTATGATACGCATAGAAGTAACAAAGCACAGCTGCCTTTGAAGTGCTCTACAACCAATGCATTGACACAGAGCAAGAAGACAGAGAGGTTACTAACTTTTAGAATCAAACAAAGAAAGACCACAAGAACCAACTCAGCATTTACGGATTCATCCACGAGAAGGCTGATATTATACTCATAAGATATAAATAACATTTGCTTTGTTTTATGAAAGCTTATATGTCAGACTGGTGTATGAATCACCTAGGTAGGCTGATATAGCTGAATGAATCGCATTGTGTCCTTATATTTCTTTGTAAAATGAAGTGCTTACTTATGCTCTCCACTCTTTATGCAGGCACCATTTGTGTTAATAATACTCTAATCTGATTAATTCATTTTAAAACAATGCCAGTGTCCTTTTCTTTTAGCTTGCAAGTACGTGTAAATATGGGAATAGGAAGTGCAGCAACATATTTCTTTTTTTAGATGAAATTATTTGTGCTGTCCAAAAGACATCCCTTACACTGTTAGACCTCTCTTATTTCAACAGTGGAAAACACAGATTTATGTAACTCAATCATTCAGTGTCGCAACATTTCTTTGAAATTATAGAAGTAGCTACTATTTTGCAAAGCATGTAAATATTTGAACTAGCCTGGAGTACTTTTCCCATGTATTTAACAAAACCACTTTTTTTTTTTCAAATAAACACTTTTTCCTTTTGTACTCCTACTATTACCACACAATATATCTATTGTTCTGGATGGAAAATATAACATCTCTATAACCACATTTTTTCTCTCACCTTCCAATAAGTAGAATAAAAACTCATCTGTCTATATTTTTCATTAATGTGGTTGATTGTTATAACAGTGGTGTGGGCTGTTTTCATTTATCTCTTTAGCCAAAGGAAGAGGAACATATCATCCTGTCATTGATACAACCAGGAATGTACCAAGACATGCCAGAATCATAATTCATTTCTAAACTGGCATATTTATAATGGTTTGTTGCTATATAGGTTATCCAACTCTGATAAGTTTACACTCACTGAGAGCACATTATTCTATCAAGAGCAGGTAGAGAAAGGAAAAACAATCAAAATAATCAGAGTCACTAAAAGTGTTCAGTGCAACTGCCCAAAAGAAGAGGAAGTGCCCAAAGTTCCCATACTGACTGAGCAACATTTTGAAGATGTTGCATAGGACAAGATTAAATATATAATACTTAAATGTTAGCAAAACCTATGAAGTGCAAATGCCATAAGCTCCAGCAGAGCAAAACTCCCTTAAAAGTATTAAACCTCCCCTCCACTTAACAATAACCAAAAAACAGTACTGAAAATTGCATGGTGAACACTACACATTCACCATTACCCCCCCCCCCCCGAAAAGACTGAAAATTAAAATTAAGAATGATACAGTCCTATAAAAGGTAGGTGTGACATTGATGGCATAAAGGAATAATGTAACACAGTATATGAATGTTAAGGGAATGCACACAAATCTTCATCATGTTGTCTACCAAGCTGCATTATACAAATAATTGATATACTGAATAAATTAAAATACTAACATCAAAGACATGCAGAGCAATAAATGCACATGGAGAAGGCAGTCATTAACGCTATTTGTACCAATGCAGCTATAACTACCAACATCTCACAGCCATTATCAAGGTCAAATGGAAAATAACCAAGGACAATCAGGAATAACTTTTACAGTAAGAATGCTATCAACGTGTAAAACTGACAGACTAGGACAATGTTCTCTAAATGCATCACCTAAAGTAAGACAAGTCTACAACTCTACTTACTGGCATTATTTCATAAGTGTTACACACCACACTTTATCCCATAATCACAGCAGGTAAGAGGGACTGGGAAGGCCATTTCAAAATACTGACACTAATATATTGGACTTTCCTGAAAATAAATGACAGTGGTGAGCTTTGGTATCAGCTGGAATATGTATGACCTGTTTACAGCACCTGTAGCACTACCTTAAAAAAGTTATGCAAAGTATATTGCCCATGTATCCTGCATCAGAGGAAGACATACAGTTCACACATAAAAGCAGTACCCGCAAATGGTTCCAGAGAACATACGCACACCCACAAAGCATCCCTCAATAAATATAGAATATATCAATGTATATGTACTGTGAAAGTGTGAAACATTCCTGTTGGCCATGCCACAATATAAGGACTATGATAAATGGACAGAACACCATGGTGCCAACATGACGCGTCTGAATGCTAATGTCACTGAGCTGGTCCACATGTTTCTGCACAGCTGTGAGGCCGTAACCCTGCAACTGCTTATTCTTCTCAGTGTACATCCCCAGTATGTAATCCATTAGTTAGACATTCACAGTGCTACAAAAAGCCTTCTAATACTAGTATTGGCTTGTTTTTCTGTCTCGCTTTCATAAGACATATTCCAGATGTCCTGGTACAATGCTAATAACATAGCTGTCCTTGGGGGAATTCTAAATCTGCTTTTTCTACTTCCATACCATCTTTACTACGATGACACATGTAGGGCATAGCTTATGTCTTCAGGGGGGTGAAGGACATTAATCAAAATCACTGAATGCTTGACATATAACTGCCATGCATTTTGGCAGTTTACAGTCAGGGATTCTACATTGCTGGGTAATATACACTAAATTATGTAAAGAAGTGAGGAAATGGCCATGTGAGGAACATTTATTTGTAAGTGAACGTCTAATTTTTAAGCTAGCTTTTACATCGTGTCTACTCATAGTGGAAGTGGTCATATAGTTTCCTTTCTAGAATGCCTGGCTCTTTGTTTATCATTTCAAGACATTTTTAAGTCTCCTTTTTTTGGCATCTACTTCTCAGATGTCAAAGCCAATGCAGAAAACCTCTGGCTAACCAAGTTCACAGATGATTGTGAACTGGGAGCAGTCAATGAATCCCTCTCAAGATGAGAATGTGCATCAGGAAGGTCTAACATAGATAAATATCAAACAACAAACAAAAAATCTGTAAACTGATGAAATAAGCAACAAATAAAACCAGGTCACAGACGTTTAATAGCAAAATGCAGGTAAAAGTCTCTAGCGCCTCGGCTTATGTAACTCATGTAGATCGTAACCTAGCCTTTGACCAACATGTGCCCAAGGCACTAAGAAAGGTACTAAGAAAATCTTTCTATGGTACTCAACTTATAAGAAAGGGCATGGCATCTAGGTCCAGAGAGGTCATCATACCACTGTACTCAGCCCTCATCAGAACCATCACAGAGTACAATGTCCCTTCTGGTATGTATCTGACCAGACACATACAGCATCCTGAACAGACACAAAGGATACTTACAAACAGAACACAGGGAGTAAACACAATTTCCTACGCTGATCACCTCAAAGCCCTATCTATTTACTCTATATCATACAGACTTCTTAGAGATGATCTTTGCCTGGCATACAAGGCATCCCAGGACCCTGTTTTGATGAACCTTTTGCACATCCTCAAAACAAATAGCATTACAATTGCTAGATGAAAATACCTAAATTTTGCTTGCTACATAAATAGGACATGTTAGAGATGCAGGTATGTTTCTCAGGGAATTCCCATTCTCTGCAACAGGCTCCTCATCCATGTAAAGCAGAATTCCTTCCTATCCCTTTTTAAGCAAAACTTAGACTTATGCATAGGTAATCTGAAAATCACCCCTGGTCTGGTGGCTATGTCTCTGATGGACAGAGGCAGTCAATAAATCACCCCTATATAAATCATATTTGTGGGTCACATTTGGGTTGCACAGTTAAGCTTATGCAGACCCTATTGGTCATTAGCCTAGTATACGTCTATGGACCTAAGTAGTAATAAAAATGTGTACTGCCAAGGCATATGCACTGTCTGGAAATGGGGCGGCTATGTTTACATTTATGGAGATGAGGGCTACATTCTGGACAATTCCAAAAGTCCCAGCTATGCCAATGCATCCTTGTGATATTCTACAGATGGTGCTTCACCTTATATTTCTTAAAGTAAATACAAAATATATAAAAACAGTGGAGTCTGTCTTAGTGACTTAAGTACATTGTTTATAGCTCCCTATTGAAATATCGGTACTCAAAGTGCCAAGTGCCAAAAAGCTGAACAAAGACCAAAAACACATGAGAATAGTGAATCTTGAAAATTGCTGCTCTCCTTAAAACTTTATTTTACAGGGGAGGCAAGCCACCCTGCATTCCCATGTGGTGGCAAGCCTTGCACACCCACCCTTAACTTATATATACCAACTCCAAGATTACCATACCTTGGAGAAAAGGGAACACTTTGAGAAATGGCATCTTGGACTTAGTATATGTAAGTCCAATCTTTCAGCCATTCAGTCTCCCCATTTTGGGAATGACTCTAGCAAGTCTTGTCATTTAAAATGGTCACCATTATTTATGACTTACATTTACTAAGCACTCAAGAGTCAATGTAAACTGATTTCTTTTTAAAGGAAATGTGAATATATCTCATCATACTTTGATAAAGGGAGACTTACAAATATTATTGTATCTGTTTTCAAGTAACAATTTTAGTTTTTGAAATCAAAGATAATTAATGAGCAGCAGCCATTTCATACTCTAATTATTTTGTTTCAGTTTATCAGTGTATAAAGTTAAAGTAGGCACTGCCTGTAAACTTCCTTAAAGCTTTTAATAAAAGTTAATGAGATGTGACTGAAAATATGTGATGCAGAAAGAGGAAAAACTCATTTTTTTTCTCAGAATGCATTATGTGATTAAAATGTAATGTACTACACACTGAGACTTTATGTATGTGTGTGTGTGTATATATATATATATATATATATATACATATACACACTTACATATATATATATATATATATATATATATATATATATATATATATTTATTATTGGACAAAATGTAGTATATAACAAGTATGTATTATGCTTTTGGAATTAGGAAAGAAATTATAAGGTGCACTCATGGCTTAAATGGAAAGGAGTCTACTGTATTCTTTTTAAACTATATAACACAACCATCTCCCTAACTACACGGGGTTCACATTTCCTTTGGATAAATATAACTTGTGAGACTTAGTAAAATTATTGCTATCACCTGGTTGATAATATGCACACAGTATTCCAACAGTGTTGATAGTATGTGACTACTATAACTTGTACAATAGTAAGTAAAATGTCCACAGTTTCTGCAGTAACATTTTCAGTTCTGCCATGGGACAGTCCGTACAGTAACCCCATTGTTTGCATTTCTAATACTAGTGAAAATCATGAAATATATTATCCAAAAGTTCACAGTGAATCTGTTCTTGGACAGATATGTTTATCTGTGCCTCACTTGGCAATACCTGCAATGAATCATGGTCACACTCATTAGATTAAGGAGATACTGATTTCATGCAAGAACACGATATTCTTCTCCTGTATAGTAAATGCAGACCTGAGATAAGTGATGTAAAATAAATATGTGATGTGACTACATCAATTCAAACAAAAACAGTAGATCAAACACTGATGGTGACAATGATACAAAGAGGATGCAACAGAAAACCGATGCTATGTATGCCAGGAGACATTTAAAAACAAAACAAAGCACAGTGGATCATCTGTTTCCATTTCTTCCTGTCCTCTGCAACTTTCTCTATCACACCAACCACCTGCACATCTTCTCTCACCACATCCATAAACCTTAACCTAGACCTTCCTCTTACCTGGCAGCTCCATCCTTAGCATCCTTTTCCCAATATACTGAGCATCCCTCCTCAGCACATGTCCAAACCAATGTAATCTCATCTCACTGACTTTGTCTCCAAACTGTCCAACCTGGGCTAACCCTCTAATATACTTATTCCTAATCCAGTCCACCCTTGTCACACCCAGTGCAAACCGTAACATCTTTAACTCTGCCACATCCAGCTTAGACTCCTGCCTTTTAAATACAGAATCTAAAAAAATGCAAACATTATCTGATGAAAGAAGGGCAAGGTTTTATAAACATCAAGCCAAGATTTGTTGGGAAAGATTTGTACTTTGTATCCAGATACTATCCCTTTTCCACAGTTATGAGGAATTTAATTTTGGAACTTTGTCACATAATGTGTCTGGATGATTAAGTGGGTCATTTGTTCCCTGGTATGGTTAGATTTTCTTATGGTAGATATCTGAACTTAAAGGAGTTATTAAACATTCCATTGTATACTGTGGATAAGGGGACGGCAGGTTCTTATGTCTGTGGGAATTGTAAAGTGTGTAGAAGGATTAGAAACATTTCAGGTACATTCATTAATTTATTAATGGACATAAGTTCAAATGTAAGAACAGATTCACATGCAAGTCTTGTGGGGTTGTATACATAGTGGGCGGTGGTTGTCAGGTTACTAAATGGTACATTGGTGAAACAAAGAGAGCTGTTAAGGTGAGAATATTAGAACATTTGGAAGATATTCAGAACAGAAATTTTAGAAGTCCAGTAGGTGAACATTTTTGCAGCACACATGGGGGGATGATAGTTCCTTTTTTTTAGCATCCTTGCTAGTCCAATGTCCTTAAGAGAAGGTGATTTTTACTAAAAATTAATTTCATTAAAAAGCAAAATGATTTTGAAAGCAATTATTAAAGAAAACATGAGAGTTATGGAGGATTTAAATAATAAAATAAAAGAAGTGAATGAACGTATCACTAAGGACCTACTCTTTGAAATGCAGGAAAACCAGATTAAGTACCAAAATATATTGGGAAGTATAGAGAAGAGTATAAATAACATTTTCGAGAGGAAATGTAAAAAGCTTGATAGGGACATCATGGAATATAAGGAAAAGACAAACTACCCAAAACCTAGGGATTTTTTTCCACAAAAATTTAATATTGTTCACAACCAGGAAAATTTAGAGGAAGAAGAATATGTAGTAAGAGTTGAAAGGGATGGAGGTAGGAGGGAGAATGATTACCCAGAGCTGCGTAGGTCGGAGAGAATTAAAAATTACCATCAGAAGAACATACAAAAAAACTACTCAGGGGGGGGGCACAGGTCCAAAGGTATCAGGACAGGAACAGGTCATACAGAGAATGGTAAAATGTGGAGGTGATAGTATGGAAACAACTCAGAGTAAGAATAAAATGGTTAGAGAGGGAGCAGTATGGAAATTAGGGAATTACAACATTTATAACTATAGTGGTGTAGATATTACACCCACCCACTTCCAACTACTCACTAAAGGAATGAAATTTGTGCCTAATAGGAAGGCTGATTTGAGTAAAGTGTTAATTGATTTGAAAATGTTTACAAGAAAGAAAAATCTTGAATTAATGTTTCAAGAAAATAGCAATGAGAGTATAGCAAATGGGAATTTAAGGAAAAGAAGTGTGTATAACCCCCCTTTAAACCAGCAACTAAAGAATTTTGAAGTAGTAACCGAAAGGAGGTTAAGGAAAGTTTTGACGGACAATAGGATAGGCTATAACTTAACCAAAGAGGAAAATGAGTTACTGATGGAATTATCAAATGACCCTACCTTAAGAATATTGAGACCAGATAAAGGAGGGGGTACAATAATTATGGATAAAATGATGTATGAGGCCAAAATGTTGGAACTCTTAGGTAATGAAGAAAGATATGTAAGATCTTCTATAAATGAAATAAACATTGCCAATAGGAATGTCTATTTAAAATTATATGATTTGTTATTAGAAGGTTTAATAGATCTAAGTACATTTAGATTTTTAAATGTAGAGAAACCAAAGATTCCTAACATATTCGGAATACCTAAGGTACATAAAGACGAATTAAACCCCCCTATGAGACCTATAGTCTCTTCAGAGGGCTCAGTGACTGCTCCTATAGCCAGATGGCTGGATTGTAAGTTAAAGGGAATAGTGAAGGAATGTGGAGGCGTAGTAAAAGACTCATGGGATTTACTTCGAAATTTGAAGAAGGAGTTTTTTGAGGAAGAATTAGTATTTATAACCTTGGACATTGTGGATCTTTTTTCATCCATCCCCTATAAAGAGGGTATGGAATGGTTTGAGGAGGCTTTGATTAATTATGGAAAGTATACTCACAATGAATTTTGTTTAATTTTGACACTAATGGAGCTTGTATTGAAGAGTAATTTCCTACATTTTGAAGGCGAATTTTTCAGGCAGATAAAGGGAATTGCTATGGGTGCAAACTGTGCACCCATATATGCAAACATCATTCTGGCAGCTTGGGAGCAAAAGTTTGTGTTAAATTCAAAGTTCAAAAGCTGCTGGAAAATGTATAAAAGGTTTTTGGATGATGTTTGTATATTATGGGTGGGCACAGAAGCTGAGTTTGATGCCTTTTTTCAATACATATCTCAAACAACCTCCTTTTTGTCTTTTACTTTTTCCAAAAGTGTAGAGGCTTTGAAATACTTGGACATTTTTGTAGGGAAAGGAGAAGGTGTATTTTACTCAAAAGTATTTAGAAAGGAAAATTACTCTAACTCCTTTTTGGCATATGAAAGTGCACACCCCCACCACCACAAAAAGGGAATAGTAAAAGGGCAGTATGTTCGAGGTAGTCGGATGACCTCTAGGGACAGTGATTATGAGGAAGAGTGTATGAAACTAAGAGGGATGTTTTAGATAGAGGCTACCCAAGGAAATTAATAGATGAAATTGAGAAGGAAGTAAGGGAAGGAAGAGTGGACAAATATCGGCCTATTTTAGGACAGGAAGATGACCTTGAGAAGGTGACCAACCTCGAAAAAAACAATTTTAAGTTAAGAAATAACTTTATAACAGATTATAGTGGGGAGGCTAAGGTCATACAAAGAATAGTGGAGGAAGAATGGGTAAAGTTTGGTGAATTCTCTGATTTAAGAAGTCTGTTTATACAACCCTTGAAATGTACATATAGAAAAGGGAGAAATTTGAAAAATTTGTTTGAAAGAAAAATTAAGGAAAACACTACTTCCAGGGAGAGAAAAGGCACATATAAATGTGGGAGGTGCTCCCAGTGCCCGTATATTTGCAATAAAGATATAATTTATGTGAAAAGTAGGGACATATTAGTGCAGAGTAAGCAATATGTTAATTGTCAAACAAAAGGTATAATATACCTAAGTATTTGTAAGAAATGTGAGGCATTTTATGTGGGGAAGTCTGAAAGAAGACTAAGAGATAGAATCTACGAGCATAACTATGAGATGAAGACAAAAAATATGTGTAATGCTCTGTACAAGCATAAAATAAAATGTGAAGAAGCTGATTATACCTTCTTTGTGTTAGAGGTTGTAAACAAAGATATACGTGGTGGACAATGGGAGGAGACAATTGAGTACAAAGAGTTACTATGGCAACTTCATTTGGAAGCTTATAACCCACCAGGGTTGAATAATTATGTATCTTTGGCCCCAGTATTGAAAATAAGAGCAGCGAAGCTCTGAGTTGGAAAATTTATAACAGGGGATTAAAGATACTGAGACATTATTAAAGATAATTAAATATATAATTAATCAGCATTATTTTGTGGAAAAAAGGTAAAAAGAAGTGGCAGGATAATTATGGGAAAGGGTATCTGTAAGAAATGAATTTGAACCTGGGTAAACTTTGAAGTGTATTAAGTTTGGGCATTACTGTGAAAACAGTGGGTGTAATGTGTTCATCCAGACACCAGAGGGCATTGGATGTTTTTTAGTTGTATGTTTGTATATATTATTGTATATATATTTTATATGTTTAGATTTTTGTATATAAAATGTCAAATTTTAATGTTTTGAATATTATGAATAAAAGTTGATAATTAATTATAGAAAATGTTGTGAGCAGGAATGTAATAAATTGTAACATGATTTTAAGGGTAGACATGAAGGCACTTTGTAAATGTGATTTTTAGTATAATATATGAAGAATATGGCAATTAAGTAATTATTGTATTATTAGGATTAATTATTCAATCAGCAATAGTATTTAAGCAGAAGGGGAAGAGCTTGTAGTATTGTGCATCTGAGGAAGTGTATTCAAACGAAAACGCAGGTGTGGAGACATAGCGTTAATGTGTTTGGAGTGTTTTGCTGAAACTACGTGTTGCTGCTTGGTTCGTTACTTTTGTTAATAAAGCTGCTAAAAAAAGAAAAAAAGGAGCCGTTTTCTTCCACTAGTACCTTTTGCTTTGTTTAGTTGTGTACTGTTCTGGTACTGGGCTCCATTGTCGTGGTTTTAATAAAAGTTAATGAGATGTGACTGAAAATATGTGATGCAGAAAGAGGAAAAACTCATTTTTTTTCTCAGAATGCATTATGTGATTAAAATGTAATGTACTACACACTGAGACTTTATGTATGTGTGTGTGTGTATATATATATATATATATATATACATATACACACGCACATACAAATATATATATATATATATATATATATATATATATATATTTATTATTGGACAAAATGTAGTATATAACAAGTATGTATTATGCTTTTGGAATTAGGAAAGAAATTATAAGGTGCACTCATGGCTTAAATGGAAAGGAGTCTACTGTATTCTTTTTAAACTATATAACACAACCATCTCCCTAACTACACGGGGTTCACATTTCCTTTGGATAAATATAACTTGTGAGACTTAGTAAAATTATTGCTATCACCTGGTTGATAATATGCACACAGTATTCCAACAGTGTTGATAGTATGTGACTACTATAACTTGTACAATAGTAAGTAAAATGTCCACAGTTTCTGCAGTAACATTTTCAGTTCTGCCATGGGACAGTCCGTACAGTAACCCCATTGTTTGCATTTCTAATACTAGTGAAAATCATGAAATATATTATCCAAAAGTTCACAGTGAATCTGTTCTTGGACAGATATGTTTATCTGTGCCTCACTTGGCAATACCTGCAATGAATCATGGTCACACTCATTAGATTAAGGAGATACTGATTTCATGCAAGAACACGATATTCTTCTCCTGTATAGTAAATGCAGACCTGAGATAAGTGATGTAAAATAAATATGTGATGTGACTACATCAATTCAAACAAAAACAGTAGATCAAACACTGATAGTGACAATGATACAAAGAGGATGCAACAGGAAACCGATGCTATGTAGGCCAGGAGACATTTAAAAACAAAACAAAGCACAGTGGATCATCTGTTTCCATTTCTTCCTGTCCTCTGCAACTTTCTCTATCACACCAACCACCTGCACATCTTCTCTCACCACATCCATAAACCTTAACCTAGACCTTCCTCTTACCTGGCAGCTCCATCCTTAGCATCCTTTTCCCAATATACTGAGCATCCCTCCTCAGCACATGTCCAAACCAATGTAATCTCACCTCACTGACTTTGTCTCCAAACTGTCCAACCTGGGCTGACCCTCTAATATACTTATTCCTAATCCAGTCCACCCTTGTCACACCCAGTGCAAATCTTAACATTTTTAACTCTGCCACATCCAGCTTAGACTCCTGCCTTTTAAATACAGAATCTAAAAAAATGCCAACATTATCTGACGAAAGAAGGGCAAGGTTTTATAAACCTCAAGCCAAGATTTGTTGGGAAAGATTTGTACTTTGTATCCAGATACTATCCCTTTTCCACAGTTATGAAGAATTTAATTTTGGAACTTTGGCACATAATGTGTCTGGATGATTAAGTGGGTCATTTGTTCCCTGGTATGGTTAGATTTTCTTATGGTAGATATCTGAACTTAAAGGAGTTATTAAACATTCCCTTGTATACTGTGGATAAGGGGACGGCAGGTTCTTATGTCTGTGGGAATTGTAAAGTGTGTAGAAGGATTAGAAACATTTCAGGTACATTCATTAATTTATTAATGGACATAAGTTCAAATGTAAGAACAGATTCACATGCAAGTCTTGTGGGGTTGTATACATAGTGGGCGGTGGTTGTCAGGTTACTAAATGGTACATTGGTGAAACAAAGAGAGCTGTTAAGGTGAGAATATTAGAACATTTCGAAGATATTCAGAACAGAAATTTTAGAAGTCCAGTAGGTGAACATTTTTGCAGCACACATGGGGGGATGATAGTTCCTTTTTTTTCAGCATCCTTGCTAGTCCAATGTCCTTAAGAGGAGGTGATTTTTACTAAAAATTAATTTCATTAAAAAGCAAAATGATTTTGAATTATGGTACATTATCCCCCAGTGGACTTAATTTGAAAGTTAACAGCTTAGGATGTTGAGCATTTTTTTTAGGTCAGCTAGGTTCACTTGTTTGGTTAAAATATATATTTAAATATGTTAAATATGTTTAGTAAATATGGTTAAGATTTATGTTTTTATATGTGGTATTAATATATGATAATAGCAGGATGTACTGTAGTTAGATGCATTTTGATATGTAATAATGATGGTTGCATTTTAATATTGTGTTATTTTTGCAATCAAAGTGAACTTTTTTGGGGCATGTCTTTATGCACTTTAAAACTTAATTGGTGGTAATTAATGAATGAACCAATTAAGGGGTTTACCTGGTATTTAAGATATATGAGCACTTTAGTGTGTATCCTTGAAGTGGAAAGGCCGAGGTACCAGATGTTTGTTTGGTGCTAAAAAACGTTTTTCATTACTGCTGCATTGTGTGTGTTTTTTATCTGTTTTTTCCAGCTTTGGATTTGTGCTTTGGCTGTTTGCTTGATTTTAATGGTTTAAGATTTATAATACTAGCCATTTGTACATTGATATAAATGTTATTTTATTTCCAAAAGGTTTTACATTTACTCCCAGCAATAAAATTAATTTAGTTAATTTGTTAGTGGATTTAAAGTTGTATGTCAGAAAATAACATTTGGGCTCATTGCTTTAGAATGCTGATGGGGAGAAGACTGTGGTTTGTTCAAAAAGTCAAAACCCTACAATGTCAAAATTTTCAGTATTTGAGAAGATGTATAAATCTGACCTATGTAATGTGGTGAAGGAGAGGAATTTTAAGTATTATTGCAACTTTTCCAGAAAGTACAGTTTATTGAAATCTATGATTTCTGACAAATCATAAATCCCAGTGGGGTGTGGGGTTGTTGTGTATTTAGGAAGAATGATGAATTACCTGAATGGTGGAGCATATTTTATGCCTGGCTCTATCTATGAAATCAGTGTAGCATACATGATGATCAATGTTTTGTTACAGGAACTAAGCATTGAATTTAAGTCCTGAATTTGTGCATCACATGATGGTGAAAAATCATGTTATCCCTGCTATATTTGGAATACCAGAATAAAAAATGCTCACAAAAGTCAAATCAACCCCCCCCCCCCGTTATATCCAACTGTGGATTTTTCAAGTTTGAAAACAGGGCCTCTTTTGATTTTTGTCAACAAGAAGATTAAGAATTTTCCTTCTAGCAAATAGCACACTTTAAAAGACTCTAGGAATTTACATGTACATATTGACTAGGAAATGTTTGATGACCAAGTTTTCTTTCCTACCATAGATGCTAAGGATTTATCCCTTGTCATCCCCCATGATGTTGGCATAGAGTGGTTTCATAATGCCTTAGTGGCTGCCAAATCCATGTGTCACTATGACATAGTTATTATTAAACAATGTGTTGACATGGTTTTGAGATATAGCTATGTTTGTTTTGAGGATGGATTTTTTCAACAGTTTAAGGGGGTTGCTATGGGTCCTTCTGCATCCTCCATATTTGCCAGCATTACCATGTGGGTATGGAAGGATATGTTTATTTTCAATAGCAGATTCTGTTCTAATATGTTTTCTTATTTGTGATATTTTTGATAATACATTTATTTTCTGGACTGGAACATTAGTTATGTTTGATGAAATGTTTCAGTACATTAACCATACTGTTGAATTTATCAGTTTCTCTTGCAAAAACAGTTTTACTGGTATTAATTATCTTGATGTCTAAGTATGTAAGAACAAGAAAGCCATGAGGTATGAATCTAATATGCATAGGAAAAAACCTCCAAGAGTAATTTATATTTCTGTAGTTGTCACCCAATGTGGCGGAATAGGAACATAGCAAGAGGTGAAAAGATTAGGTAACCTAGACTTGTGTCTGAGGATGCAGTATTTTAGTATAACTCAATATTTTAAAAGGATTGTTCCTTGGGAGAGGTTATCACCCTTAAATGATGGATGAATTGGGGAATGAAATTACTGGCAAAAGCCTTAATGTGTTTCCTCCCAACTTTAAAAAGGCATACATTCAAAAACCAACAGTACTGAGATAAAAAAAGAAAAAAAAAGAAAGAAAATGAAGGATTTAGAAAAGCAATGATTTTACGATTTAACAACAGAATAACTGAAGTAAAAAAAATCATTGTCAAAAATTGGGTAGGTGTGATTGGTCACATTGGATTAACCAATAAATTGGGAATAGCTCCACTTTTGTTTTTAAAAGAAATAATCTTTAAGCTCTGTTGGAAAAAAGGACACTGATGCATTTTATGTTTACATGATGTGCAATTTAGGTACGGACACATCTGGAACATGTTCATAAAGTAGACTTATCTGGGACATTATGAATACTACACTGATAAACTAGCCTCGGGTGATAGCTTGCAAAGGAAACTTTAATTGTGTTACAAATAGAGTGGTGCATCTTGCTCGCTGAATACCTTGGCCCTCATTTTATGTTTGAAAAAGAGAAAGGGTACTTTATGCAAGGGTTTATGAGGATGCACATGCAATCAGAAAGAATGGTTTAACAAATGAACTTAGTAGGCACTGATGGAAATTTATTAATTTTAAAAAGTTTTTTAGTTTTTTTGTTTTTTTTTTGTGAGAAGGCTCCCAGGATTGAGTGAAGTGGATGCTGGAAGGACAAGCTTGAATCAAGGGAGCTGCATTGGCAGCTGTTATTTATTACCACCCAAACCTCAGTTTTGAATGATCATGTATCAATTAATAGCACTTTGTGTTTCAAAGCACCTGCACTTTACTTAATGTATGTGTCTAGCATTTGAATTACTGTTTACAAGTTTTTTATACTCATTTGTGACAAGCAGATAATGTTTTAAAACTAAATGTTTATTTTTTTAAGTGTGATTTTTTTCATGTGATTATTTACAATATATAAATTATTACATCAGTGTATTAACCAGTTCTGATGAAGTTCTTAGTGCTGTTAAAGAAGAACAGAAGTGCTTAACTGTTATTCTGTATTTTAAATATGTTTTTTCCACAGTGTTGGCTACTACTGTGTTGGTTTTCATTATGATTTTGATTTTTACACTTAGTGGAACTTTTTTAGTTGCTAGTTATTTTCAGTTTAAATGTTTTACATTTGCTATAAGTTATGAGACATGAATTGGAATGTATTTTTAGCTTTACAAAAACTCATTGCCCCATATTACAGATCAATAAATCTCACAGGGGGAAAGTAGATACTCAGAAACATAGAACATATTGGATAATGCTATTTTAACAGGATTGCTCAATACGCTATGAGGGAAAACTAAAGAGACCACTGAAAAGTTCTATTGGAAGGAAAGCTCAGCAATTCATGCTATAGTAGTTTTGCTTGATATAACTTCATGCAAATTCAGCAGTTTAGGGTACTGCTAATATATCCTGACCATGAGTTGTGCCCCAGAACCATACACCATGATGGAAATAGCAGGGTTGCATGATTCAAAAACAAAGCCTACCATGTTATTTTGTGTAGAGAAGTGAAGACTGAATGCTGCAATTATGGTGCACTCCAACTGCTCTTTGCACAAAAGAAGGTAAATACTGTGAGGATGTGCATGTGTGTGTGTGTGTGTGTGTGTGTGTGTGTGTGTGTGTGTGTGTGTGTGTGTGTGTGTACTCTCCTGTGCATGTAATTTCATGCATTTAGAAACCTTGAATCTTTTGGACATAGAGAAAGCATATGATAACATAACTCATGCAACTTTAAAGCAAATGTTGGGTTTATGCTCTGTATGTTGCACTTCCATTATCATATCCTAGAATAATTCAGTTTTTCAATAGCTAATAGCCATATAGGGCACTAAGTTTTCATATCTAAATGGTTGTGTAAAGGCTGCTTACTGATCACTATATTGTTTGTAGTATGGACTGCTTGTATTAAATGTACTTATAAAAATGGAATTGATTTTTTGATACAAGTACTTTTCCATCTATTCTGTTTTGGATATGACGTGATTCTTTAAGTAGATACAAGACAATAGTTGTTCATACTGATGAAGTATCTTGCTTGGTTTGGATTAAATAGGAATCAATAAACTAATGGATATGGCTTTAGTAGAACATTAGGTAATATTGAATTTAATATGAAGAGTACTAAGGTGTTGGATCTGAAATTTAGAGAACAAGGGGTTATAAAAAAGCAGTGGGAAGAGATATTATCATCAGTCTAAAACATTCAAGCATGGTGAGAAAACATTTTTATTTGATAATTTTTTATGTTAAAAGCATTAATTTAAGGTTTTGGTACTTATTTGTTTCATTCATTGTTATTATCAGAAAAGCTGAACGCTAAAATGATGACTGTTTTCTTCTTGAAGATATGGTATAACTGACTTAATCTCAAATTTCATATAAGTAACCCAAAAATGTATGGATTAATGTAGCTATTTTATTGTATTTTATTTTTTAATTTTTTTACATATAACGTGTGCAAAATGGAAATGCTTTATAATCTCGAAATACTGAAATGTCAAATTTCAGTATCTCAAGACTATAAAGTCAAAAGTTGAAAATAGCGAAAGTACATAATCGCAAATTCGAATATCTCAAATACGCGGTTATGGCTTTATGCTACGTAATGTCTGGGATTGTATGTGGATGGTGTGCAGTGCTGTGTGTAGATTTAGGTGTTATGTCAGGTAAGTGAGTGTTTTATAAGGGGTTTGGGTGGGAGCTTGAGTGTATGTGAGTGTGCTGCTACATGTGATGTGTGTCTGTGAGGGACTGTAGAATGTGTTTGTGTGTGTGTGTTTGCTTTTGTTTACTGTTTGTGAGATCATGAAGTTAGTATATATAAATAGGGGGGTATGGGGGGGTGCAGCCCCCACATAGGGGGGTGCAGGGTGGTTTTCCCCCCTGCTTATTTGTGTTGTAGGTTTGTGGATGCGTGTTGTTTTATTTATGTTGTGGTGTGGGTGTTGTGGTATATGTGTGGTCTGGTGTGTGCTGTGTTTTAGGTGTTTTGAATTTCGCAATTTTGGGCTTCATGGTTTTGCTGTTTCGGTGTTGTATGGATTCGATTTCATGGTCTCGAAAAACTGAAATTCGAGATTTCAGTATTTCGAGATTATGAAGTGAATCCGTGCAAAATACATTCACAGTTTAATATTAAGTAGTTACTAACAAAGATTTGAAATAGGTAGAAAACTGGCTAAACAAATTTAGGGACAGTAAAAACAAAACAGGAGATAAAGATGGTGTTGAAAACAATAAAAGACTGGAAAGCAGAGGTTAACAAATTGGTTTATACTCGAAAAGCTTCACAATTATCTTTGTTTATGCAAATATTTTTAGACCTGGATAGGTATCTTTAGAAAATCAACTATATAATGAATGTCAGTTTATAACAAAATTAGTACAGAAAGCATTATTTGTGAAAGACATTTGGAGGATAGCACATAAAAATGCATAAAATGATGTCGCAAATTCTGTGTTCTTTTGGGAAATTGGAAACACATACTTTTTATTACTTACAATAGAGTTCATTAATTATGAGTAATGTTTTTAAATCATTAACTCAAATGGATTTTTAAATGGTGAAAAGTTTGTATTTGAATTTTATTTGTTATGGAATAAAAAAACAGAAAATATTGTCAAAAACTAAATATTTTTCAAGATGTGCATTCGTAGGCTAATACAGAATGGGATTAGTTGCTATCTTGTTTTATACAATAAGACAAGACATTTTTCTCAAATGAGTATGGTTATTATGTTTTTTTTTTTAAAAACAGTGTTTGCAAATTATTTCCTTTTATGATGTAATGTGAATATAATGTTGATGCAATTAAATAAATCCCTATTCTTTTTGAAGGGGAGGAAAGATTTTGGTGCTGCACCAACAGAATATTTTTGGGATATGAGTCAATGCAAATTACTGCAGAATCAAAAGATAGATTATATAATAGTCTTTTGATGAAATTAATGGAAGAATGTGAGTATAATGAAGTAATGAGGGAAGTGAAGCTTTCTGGAGTGTAGTGATGGAGAAGTGTTGTTTTTTTACTATTAGACAATGCAGAATCAGTGATTATATCTCTTAATGGAGAGGACAATCATCATAATGCCTGTGTTAATGTGGAAGTCTCCAAGATTGCTGAGAGTGAGTATGGAGCTAAGTAAGTAATTGAGTAAATAGAAACTATTAATCCTAGAGGTATGCTTCAGTCTTTTGTATTGCTTAAAGGCAGTAAAAATGCATGCTAAAACATCAGCCATTGCAAAAACTATTATGAAGCCATTTATAAATCTATTAACTCTCAGTGAATATTCAGTTGTTTATTTAGCAGGTACAACTGGCAAAAATAATTATTGGGTGTATGTCCAGTTTCCAAAAGACCAGTGTAGACATATGGTGTGTGCTGTGATAAGGGGATAATGTCTGCCAGACTACGCAATACAGAAAGCATATTCAATGCAGAATTAGGATATATAGGCAAGTACACTCCATCAAAGACGGGAAGATACATCAGAAAGTTAATTTCATATGGCAAAAAATAGAAAGCCTGCAACAAAAATCAAAAATAGTCACAAATTAACAATATAAAAGAAGTACATTGCTGACGGTGAATCTTATATAATTATATTGTACAGCTATATATATGGCACATGATTAAGAAGTTGTATGTGTCTATTAAAGAAGTGTAGCAGAAGTAACCAGTAAAAAGTACATATATGTATTGATACAAAGTATTTTTATAAAAAAATCACAAACAAATTGTGATTCTTATGGACATTTTCATAAACATATATTGCATATTATCAAAATACTGTTGAATATGTCAAGCATCTCAAGAAAAAAGATATTGTGATGTGGTAGCATGTCAACAGGCAGTATAAACAAAAACAAAATGTGGTGAGTGGGACATGTGGGACACATGACAATGTGTGGGGAGATAGTAATGAAAGAGAGGGTAAGAGTAAAGCTGCATAGCATGCATGGCAGAAAGGAAAGGGTAGTCAAAGAGATGCCAGGGTGGTTGGAGAGATGGCCAGGAGTCAGACCTCTCAAATGTCCCTATTTGGAAAGACTGTTCCTATTTTCAGGCTTGATTTAACTCTGCCCATTATGAACATATTTTTGGAGGTATGTCCCTATTCTCAGGCTTTATTTACTTCTTCACACAATTTTCTGAATCCCTCTCATCATGCATGATTTTTGAAATTGTCTGGTACATGTAAAACCATTCTACATGACAAACAAATTAGTGACACCAATAATATAAAGAGAGATGACACCTTTCTTACATTTCCCTTTGTAGAAGCAAAAATAAATTACCTTCTCTGGTAGAATTCTGCAACAGTTCATTAAAGACTATATATTTTACAATGTCATTTTGATCTTCTTCTTTTGGCTTTTTCCCGGTTAGGGGTCGCCACAGCGGATCACCTGTCCACTCATGATTGGCAGTGGAGTTTTATGGTGCCGAGGTGCCAGCCCGGCGCCCAACCTTCCACAGAAGGCACAAGCATGCACACACTCACACCTAGGGCCAATTTGAAGTATCCAATCCACCTACAGCATGTCTTTGTGATGTGGGAGGAAACCGGAACATGAGCAGGAAACCCACGCGACCACAGGGAGGACATGCAGACTCCACACAAAAGGCACCCCAGCCAAGAATCGAACCAGAGAACCTCTTGCTGTGAGGTGGCAACGCTAACTGCTGCACCACCATGGCCGCCCTACAATGTCACTTTGATAATTTGCTTATTTTTGCCATCATTTTTTAATTCTCTGTTTTGAAACATGTTTTGCAGTAGTATCCCTTGTTTCTACTGGAAGCAGGAAAAGTTATTTGCTATTTGGTATTTAAAAGTTATGCTATTAGATGTGCAATTTTTTGGCTTGATGTATTTCATTTTCAAACACCTTTGTTCCTATTATCAATATCTGTAGGTTGAGAGGTATACCACAGGGGCATGGGTGTCCTTCTTGTTTTGAAGGGATAGGCTCCTTTTTTAGAAAAAATAAAGAATAGGTGTGGTGTTGGTAAAGCCAATAGGATAATTAGGTAGGACAGTTAATAATTTGAGGAATATAATGTGTATAGAAATCACATAAAATGCACTCCCCGATTAATGAGGGTGAAAGAAGGTGGTAAGGGTAAAAATAAGATAATCTCATAATTAAACACTATGCTAGCTACATTTGTGGGCCATTTTATGTGTAGCCAATTTCCCTTTTGAAGGTGAAACTAATAGCTTGTACTTTGTGCTTGTGAGTTAAACACCTTAACCATTACACCAACTCCTAACTAAAAGCTTCATCTCATTTGCATATGGAAGAGGGGAAAGGTGGGTTGGGGTTGGTCAGTGGAGCATGGGTATTCTTTTCAATGAAAGTCCTTTTTTACTCTTTTTCTTTAGGAAAGAAGAATTGTTTATGTGTTGGTAAATGGGAACAGATAATTGGGTAGGACAGAAACATAAAACATAGAAGATACCAGACAACAAAGGTCATGAATGTGAACACCAAGGGATATCAACATGCATGCATACAGTACACAGGTAGACAGTGTGGTAGAAGGGGATAATGCATACAAGGCCAAGCAAAGGAGGGATGTAACCTATACATCAGCCATCATGACAGGCAAGGCTAAAAATGCACCAATGTAAACAACATTTTTACTGCACTTTTGTAAACTGTGTGTCTCTGCACCTAAATGGTGGATCAGGATTGACTGATGGTATGGTATGTGGAGCCCTTCCATTCCAGAAAAGATAACACAGCAAAGTGCAGCAGTCCATGGACATTTTCTTGGTAATGCAGATGACAACAATACTAGATGGGGAACCACAGAAGAAATATCACACTTGCTACTGCAGAGCTGTACCTCTGCATGAACACATCCAAATGTAAAAACATGTTGAGCAAATGTAAGAAGCTCACAGCCCAGTTATGCCAGGTAACTAATGCTGCATGTACACCACAGCCAATGTATGCATAACTATCATTTTTCTTCTTGTAAAAAAAATGTGAAAGGCACAATGGTGTTGTTATAGTAACATGTTACCACACAGTACTATTCTGGTTGAGGTAACTCTGCCTACAAAATGATACCTGCAGTGCTTTATGCAGGGTCACACTGTATGGTGCATGTGAACAATAAACTGATGCATCAGTCATGAAAAGCTATCCATGCATTACCATGTGTATGCATGACAAAAAAAGTCATGTATTGCACATTCATGACATAGTGATACTACTGCATCACAACAGCACAATATTGTCACTTGCAGTGTACACAACTGGCAAGTACCCACTAATATCACAACAGTAGTCAATGGAAATGTGTGATTGTAGTTAGCATGGTTATTATAACAAAATATGCAGTCACACATCAGGTATGTGTGCAAATGCATGTCTCCAGATGGTGGATCATAGGCACAAACAGCAATATGATTATATGAGTAGTGACTGCCTATATACAACATATGTACACTCAACTTTGATAGTGATACATGCATACAGGGTTGGTAGAATGCTTGTAAGGATAATATTACAGCTGTGCACCAAACAGTCCCAGGGTATAAATATGTGAAAGAGCACATTGTGAAACACAGACAAAGGGCTGAATACAACCAGCTAAGTAATAGCACCTGTGTTACATGATAATGGCAGCCTCTGATTGATGAAGCATTGAGAAAGGTGTGGCAAAGACACATGAAGCTGTTATATACACCACAGTAATGATCAACAACAGCAAATCTGTCATATTCACATGTGCATCAATGTCCTTTACATAAATACTGTACAGATATGTAAAGTGATGCATACAGAGTGCAATACTTCTCAGGAGCGTAGATGTATAGCACAGCATTCATGCACATGTGTTGGAAAGGTCCAAGGACTGGAATGTGCATGTAACAAGGGGACACACATGAATGTAATGCAAAGACAGGTGCCCATGAGGGGTCTATGGTTATTCACTGAACAGCACATTCATCAAACGACTGTTTATCAAACACTAACCATCAAAGCAACAGTAAATCAAATAGCAAAATCATCATAAAACTATATGTTGAATGATGATAGTTGGCCAACATCAAGGATGCTGAATGGAGCACTTACTTATTAGTATGTTAGCTATAATTAAACCTGTTCTTTCTCCACTGTAGTGTGACTTCAGAGTTAGTATATATAATTAGCTGGAGTGTGGGGGCTGTGCCCCCCACATAAAGAGTAAAACACTCCTTATGTGGGGGGGCTGGCCCCCCACACCCCTGCTAATTATATATACTAACTCCGAGGTTGTACTACAGTGGTAAAAGGGCAACTTTAATTATTGCTAATTTACCAGTAAGTAAGTGCTCCATTCAGCTTCCTTGATGTTGGCCAATTATAATTGTTAGACATATTGTTTTTTGATGGTTTGTCCTTTGGATTAAGTTTTGATTTGATGGTTAGTTTTTGATGAATAACCATAGACCAGTTCATTTGTATGCTATTAAAAAACACTTGAAAATGTCATGCTTCATTATGGTGTGATATGTGTAAAAAAGCACATTGTGGTACATGTGTAGCTACCGCTCCTCCATCACACACACACACACACACACACACACACACACACACACACACACACACACACACATACACACACACACAGGCATAACAGTGTACATTGTGCAGAAACCACTCAATTAAACTAAATGTGGTCCTCAACAGCAATCAGAGGACACTCCAGATGTGTACAACTTTAACCCAGGAGTGATCAGCAGGGAAACATGCAGACACAGTCATGTGTAGAACACATGCATTGGGTATATAGCACAGTCTATGATACTGGAGCATCTTTATCTGTGAAATATGTCAGTTCTCAGAGATGCACAATCCACAAGTATTGGTAAATAGAGAGGATTCTCAAGCATGGACCCCTTCAATGGAGTGCATAACTAAATAAAGCCAATATACCCTGTGTAACTATTACACAACATCATCTGAAATGCACAGCAGTGCTATGTTCTCCTTGGTGTAGATATGATCCATCATACAGATTCACTCCAGATTTAGTAACTAGCATTTCCATGTTAATCATCAGTACTATCACAAGTGTACAGGGTTGTCTGGAACTGCAAAGAAACAGTGGGATATGTTTGAGTGCTGTAACCTACACAATGATAAGCACTACAGAGGTAGACCACATCTGTACATCACTGGAATGTCATAGACATGATTCTTACAGCTGATGTTACATGGAGCAAATGTGAGCCTCAGATATGCAATGAAAAATAGTAGATATATTGAGACAGTTCTATAAATGGCTATGGAACCCATCTTAAAATATGTAGTGGAGAGGAATACATAAATAGTAACAAAGTACAACTGTACAAATCAATAGAAGCCATTGATGCAGCCCTGTAAACATGTCACACCATGTGGCAAACTGTAAGTTACATTGCTACCAAACTTGAATGGAAGTGCTCTGCAAGGACAATGTATTGTGCTGCACACAGCTCATGCACAGCAGGTGGAGTAACACATCTGTTTGTGTCTTAATAGTTACAAGGCATGAATTCCGCAGGCAAGGTGAAGCACATAGCATTTAGACTAACAGGTCATAGAGCAACTGATGCCACTATGTGCATTCCTGTGGTACCACAACAATAGTATTATACTGAAAGTATGGCCTTCATATAATAGCACATAATGTACAATGCTCAGATATGTATTTTGCTACCTATAATGTAGAAATATGTGGCAATCACATGTTAATAACATGAAACATTGATGGACCACATAGACATGCCTGATGGACCATTCTCGCAAGCGTGAAGCTCATCGATGAGTTCAGACACTACCTTCTTGATGAACTCTTACATGGGGAAGACCACATCACCAAAGAACTGTTGCATCATGTTCTGCATCTCATAACTTACTTTTCCAATGAGGTACCCCATCTGGTTCTTAACGGTGTCACCCTTGGCCATGTTTTGCAGGTGTGGTCTTGCTGGAATGATGGCTTATAGTACAGCTGATACAGACCCTTTAAGGATAGCTGGTCCTTACTTCTCTGATGCAGTCTCCTCCTGTGGGTTCCTTGATGCCCTAGCCAAGTTTACCACTCATATCTCCACTGAAAAGAGGCCACAAGTCTAATGAGACTAACCTGGTCAACAAAGGATACATAAATAAATAAAATAATTAATCACTGCAACATGATATCATTATTTTCTGACAACTCCATTATTCCACATGTCACACATGCAGATCAAAGTGTGCATGGCCATACCTGCGTCTTCTTATGCAGACATACAAGCCATTACCAGACAAGTAATATGTGTCAGTGTGTCCATTGTTAAATCTCTCTGTAACAGTCCATAGAATGCACCCCACTACAGCACTTGCAGAAACACAATTCCTGGCTTTCAATAAAGCCTACACTAAGCATACACTAAGTGTACACATGATGTATTTAATAAAATTCTTATCTCATTTTTGTATTTTCTAGTCACTCAGAAAGATTACGCTAAGTGTACATGTAGTCTGCACTTTGTGGTAACCTTTATGAATCCCTGTCAATATTTAAAGCAGCAAAAATATCAGTAGGAAAACTAAAATTAGGAGGAAGAAGGTGTGTGTCATGGCTGTGTTGTCTGTTCCTCAGAACAATGTACACTTAGTGTAGGCTTTATTGAATCCAGCCCAATGTTAATCAAATTGATATTGCATTTCTGTTTGTTTACCGGGTTAGTGCACTGATTAGTATTGACCAATTTCAGGCTCAGCCCAGGTTACAAGTCAGATACAACCATTAACTACTCATGACCCCCTATTATAACATATACAATAAACACATGCAAGCTTCAAGGCATGATTTTGTTCAGTTCCATAAAATATGCAGTTAGAGTACTATATACATTTTTACAATGACAAAATTATCAATATCCTGTCAATACGCAGTTAATATTCACACAACAAACATAATGCACCACCTGTCATGTAGAACAACAAAGGAAAGGTCTGTGCAGATGCGGACAACAGTAACTTGAACTGCACCTGCTGCACATATTGCTATACATACTAGTGTCATTACTCCTATTAAACAGACAGGTGGAAATTTCAGCTACTGCTCTGTCAGTACAATTAGGTACAGCACACTATTCAGTTATTTATTTATTTATTTAACATTTGTTTACTGGGAAAGTCCAACTTGGAACAAAGCCAATTTTCAGCAGATGCCCAGGGAGAAACATTCCAGATGCATGTCTTTGAAATGTGGGAGGAAACCGGAGCACCCGGCGGAAACCCACACAAATGCAGGGAGCACATGCAGACTCCGCACAGAAGGCACTCCATCTGAGAATTGAACTTCTTGCTATGAGGTGACAACGCTACCGCTGCACCACTGTGCCATCCACTTTTACCACTATTAGCAGTTATAACACGAGCTATACAACAGCAGTACTACAAAGATATACAAAGCCCAAAATAGTTCAACTGCTTTAAAGACCAGAGCATGTGCTTGGCAATCAATCAATCTGGAATGAATCAATTAATTGATAGAGACCACATACTGAATTTCAAATGCATTTCTGTGGAATGCTAAAAGCCTTTTAATTATACATGTAATACAAATGTGTCCCGATCCCATTTTTGTTGATTATGACTTTATAAAGAAATTTGCATCTGTGAACCTAGATAACCACATTGACACACAAAAATATAAAAAAACACATACATGAAAGCATTTGTGATGTGAAAACTGAGTCCCAAACACACATAATGTCCTTTAAAACTCGTGCTGCATTGTGGAGGTCAGCATACCTCTCAACTTGGAAACATCAAAAATCTGGACAACGGTCCATGAAAAATAGGTACAAATCTGTACACTGATTAACATAACATTTGCATACATAATTATGTAACCCCCACCCACTACAATGAAATTGTGGGATACCAACTTTCAAATACAAACTGAAGAACAGACAACCAAAATATGGTCCCAGCCCAGCCCAAAGTCCTCCTGCAGCCATTCCAGTGTCCCATTACTTAGCTGTTTCTCCCCATTTACCATAAACACTGTAATGTGCACACTCCTTCATTTCTGCAATCATTATTTGGATTTTATTTTACATTTTATAGCACAAACACTAATAGACATCTGCTAAACAAAGCAATACAGTCTCACAATGAAAATAGACTTAGCATTAAAACTTCTCTGCCCTTGAAACTCACATTCATTGAAACAGCATTGAAACCCACATCCAAAGAAAATGCATTTGGCCAGTGGAAGATAAAGATTACTTTTGGGCTGTTTTCAAATTGTAGGATCCTTGCACATGTAACATACATGTGTTCTTCTTTGATACACCTTCCTAACTGTAGTGATTACATTCCTAGTACAATACAGCACACTTGTTAGAGCATGTTTTAAATGTATTGTTTTGAACATTTTTACAGTAAGCAATAAAACAAAATGCATGAACCAAAATTTATTGGGGGAGGGGGACAAATTTTAAACATTGCTTGTATAATCTTAGAAATTTACTCGAATAAAATTTTGTTACCATGTGTTTCTTGGAAGACAAGAAGACTGAAACTTAAATGGTTATCATTATTTAGTGAATTCAGTTCTCACTGATTTGCCAGAAAACCGTACATTTTATTTTATTTTTATTTGACATTTGTTTATTGGGAAAGTCCGACTTAGAACAAAGCCAATTTTCAGCAGAGGCCTAAGGAGAAATGCTGCAGACATATGTCTTTTTATCCTGGGAGGAAACCAGAGCACCCAGAGGAAACGCACACAAACACCGGGAGGATATGCATGCAGTCTCCATTTCAGCTGAGAATCAAAACAGAGAACTTCTTGCTGTGAGGCAACAACACTACCACTGCACCATCCAAATTGTAACAGAAACAGACCAAAAGTATGAGCCAAACATTCCAAACATTTTGTGAAAATTTCTACAGTTGAGAGCTAGAACTCCTTCAATCAGAAGTGGTAGTATGGGTAGAGAACTCAGGCTCTTGCTCCTTGTACCTAAGGTACAGCGTTTGAGTCTGAGTAACCCTAACCACCAGGTATACCTAACTGGGGCATTTTCTCACACACACACACACACACACACACACACACACACACACACACACACACACACACACACACACACACACACACACACACACACACACACACACACACACACACACACACACACACACACACACACACACACACACACACACCTCTACCTGTTATACTTAGCTAGCTCAGAAAGTAATCAATGCATAACTAACACACTCTGACATGCTAAATGCTGTGAACTAGAACATCTGAAATGCTGTCTAGCTCAAAAAGTAAGTCTGTAAATCAATGCAGCAGTGGTGAATGGAATAACTAACACACATTCTGAAATTCTGTTTAACTAGCTCAGAAAGTAAACACACACAAGCTCTTCTTCTAAGAAATGCAGTGGCACAAACTACACACACACACACACACACACACACACACACACACACACACACACACACACACACACCTACCTCAGAAAGTAAACAATCAATGCAGTAGTAAGAAAATATGCTTCCGGTCCCAGAGAGTAATGCAGCAGGAATAACTAACACTCAGAAATGCTAAATATAACTAGAATATCAGAAAGTAAATATTGTAAGATTTATAGTCAAAGGGGTTCTGAGTCTATAGGAAGATGTTTGTGCCCTGGTCCACTTCAGCACTTATATGGCAAGTTTACACACACACACACACACACACACACACACACACACACACACACACACACACTCACACACACTCATACAAAAGCAAGGAAACACACAATTAAATAAAGCCAAAAGCCACCATATAAATAACTGAGCAAACACACACAATTAAGTAAAGCCAGCTGCAAGGAAACTTGTCCAGTAAATGTTAACATTACCACAATACATCTTGGCCAGCATAAATAAATGTAATATCTCATGCAGCAGCACCAGACAGATAAGCAAATCCATCATAAATACCTGAGTAAATTCTCAGACATAAACATAACATGCAGCAACTGCCGTGGACATGCAAATTCGGCCAGCAGCATAAATAAATGTAGCACGATAATGTGCAGCAACTCAGCTAGCATAGTAATATTGTGCAGCAGCTCATGGAAAAAAAGAACTGTTCACATGGATGCACACACTCCTTGTAATCCGACTACTAATAACCAAATAATGCAGTGTGGATTGGGTAATTCAACTGAGAACCAGATAATACAGTGTGGACCCAGTGCTTGCGAAATAAAAGAAATGTTCATTAAGCGGTCCATGAAAATAACTTTTCACATTGATTGAGCAGCTCTCTGAGTTGAGTTTTTATTTTTTTTATTTTACTAAGTTGTCCTTACCTGGAGCGCTTGGGAAATGTACGCACGGTTTGCGCACTATTTGTACTGCTACTGCTGCTGGCTGGCCAGAAAGAACAGTGAATGCTATGAACTAAAACATCTGAAATGTTGTCTAGCTCAGAAAGTAAATCAGTAAATCAATGCAGTAGTGGCAAATGGAATAACTAACACAGCTGCTATGAATAAAACAGTCTCAGCACAAAATACCTCTGCAGTCCCAACATCCGCAAGTTAACCATTCCATTAGCTTTCCATTTCCATTGCAGTCTCTACAGTTTTGGTTAAAGGCTCTCAGCATAATAACGGCAGCAAAGGCTCTCAGCATAATAATGGCTGCAAAGGCTCTCACACCCACAACAAAGGCTCCCAGCATAATAACGGCTGCAAAGGTTCTCCGCATAATGGCTGCAAAGGCTCTCAGCATAATAATGGGTTAAAAGGCCCGCAACATAATAACGGCTGCTGCAAAGGCTCTCACACACACACACCAAAGGCTCTCAGCATAGTAACGGCTGCAAAGGCTATCAGCATAATAACGGCTGCTACGAATAAAACAGTCTCAGTGCAAAATACCTCTGCAGTCCCAACATCCGCAACCATTCCATTAGCTGGAACACCATTACTCCTCCTCTACAGTTCTGTTTCTATTGCAGTCTCTGCAGTTTTGGCTGGAAATGCACGTACATGAGCTCTTGAGCTCAATTCTGACAGGCTGGCAGGCTGTTTCATGGAGCTGACATCATTGCGCATATGATGACGTCAGCTCAAACAGCCAAGAAAAAAAAACTTAAACTAAAAACCCGGGAAATTTGGAAATTAAGAGGTGCCACTCGGAAATCATGGCATCCCATTATTTGGACCCCAAAACTCAGTAAAAAATGAGTAATTCAGTACAGTTGGGGGGTATGGAGGTCAGCATTCATTTTCAACACACCCATTGTAATATGGGATTGGGTTTCATGGTTATTTATTGATTGCTATAAAAAAATTATTGGAAGTAGAACTTTTAAGTTTTTTTGCTTAAGACAAGCCCCCATGTACCCCCATGTAAAGAGACACCCTCCCACACACGCACACAAATTATATATACTAACTCCACAGTCAGACAGTGCAGAAAGTGCAATACTGCATAGCATCTCAAAGTGACTTTTAGCAATAAAACCATTACACTGTTGTCAGTCAGACAAACAGTATTTGGCTCAAATGCATGTTTCTATAATTTGTACCAAGAAAGGCAGGATGTTTGACATTTGAAGAACTTCTTTCTTAAAATGTCTTAAATGGTTACAAAAATGACAACCCTTTAACATAACCTTACTACTGCTGCTTCACTGTTCTCCAAGATATTGCATCCCACACACCTTCATCCGATGATCCATCGCAGGCTTCCACTCAGCAAGACGTAAAGAAACATGCACCATTAAGAACTCTATTCACAAAAAAAGCTATTACACTATGGCAACATTTTGCAAGCTATATGAAATGACAGTTGTTTTATTCTTAAGTGAGGTGCTATGCTGCATTGCTAATTCCTAAGCAATAACAGTGCATGGTACCCATCAGCAGTAAATTTACAAAGACGTTCACTTCTAAAAATCTACATAATCCTTACTGTGGCTGAAATCTGCAGTCTTTGGATGTAATGAAACTATGCATAATACACATATACAATGTATTAAAAGCACTATATCTCCAACAAATAGTAAAACAGCAGAACACAATACAGACTGGGCACAAGAGTGCTTTTATTAGGTTGAATAACAATGTGACGTATGATCAATTTTGACAAAGTTTCACACATATTTGTACACTGTGATTAACTGATTGTGTTAAATGGCACAGATTGGAAGTGGATGTGTTCATGGCAGCACAAAGCAGGAACATCTTGCGCATATGTTTGTACATATGCATATAATATATGCCTGTCTAACTGCAGATGTATATCTGTGTATGTACACCATAGTGTTTTGCTTTGTATATTTGTTTTTATCTTAGTGCTTTTTACATCCTAGTATATTACTGAATGTGGTCATGTTATTCCTTAAAAACTTATAAAAGTTGCTGTTTACATTTGTCTGCAAGTACGCATGGACAAAGCCACTTGTTTGATGAAACCATGATCTGTGGAATATTCTTCCATTAAAGCAGCAATTTCATGTTTCCCATTTGTTACTTGTTTGCTTGTGGTTTGTTTCTATCTTTACCATGCACTGGAACTAGGAATTTTGTATGTGCAACCTTGTTTGGTTTGTTTGCTATGTTATACATACAAGCATGATGTTATTATATAGTAAACAGTATCAAGACACATGCTATTATTTTTTGCCACAAATGAATGCACATTCATACCTGGAGAGGCACTCAGTGTTTCTCATTTCATGGTATCTTTATTTATGCACTGCCATTGACACAGTTATGCCACACATGTACATCTCGTCTTACCTGGCAATAATTTTGGCATACATATAGCTCCATGCTCACATGATCCGTTATGCTGTCATACACAGGTCTCTATTAGTTCATCGACAGCTTAGGTTGTCGGATCTGTAATGATTGACACCTGAGCATCGAACTTGCAAAATCTGGAAAGGTTATTTCAGCAAATTCTTTCCTCAGGAAAGAAGTCGCTTGGCCATTATCGGGGATTTGCCCTTTCGGCAATGCGGAGCGATCTTGGAGTTGGTATATTTAGTTAAGGGATATGTCGGTGGGCACAGATGGCCTACTGAATTATTTCCCAAGGAAAGAATTTGCTTAAATGGCCATTCGTGATTTTTCAAGTTTGACGCTTAGGTGTCAATCATTACAGATTCGACAACCTAAGCTGCCGATGAACTAATATAGATGCATCATACACTACCCTACACACAGAGTACCTTGCTAATGCTTGTTTTTATTTCATTACTAAAAACACATACTGCACGTGTGGGTAGCATTACTTCTCTGCAAGCATGTACCACAGGCATGTACCACATGTGTACATATCCAGTGCCACTGACATATATGACCTTACAAGGATTTGTAATTTGTTCAGTGCAATATGACACTTCTCAGATGCACATATGAGCATAGTGCATGTATTGCATGCTGTATCCATATATAGGATACTGTTCTAGCAGGGTGTTTGACCTGCAGTCTTGCAATGTTTTAACATTTGCCATACAGAATCACAGTGACCTTGTTTACCAGTTTATGACATAAAAATCTGGACATTCTGCAAAAATCTAGACAGTTCAGAGGCATGCTTGATAAATGAGTGAGGTGTGTCCCTTTTGGTCATAATGTAGGTCTGCTGCTACACTAGTTGTGGTTTTAATTGGTACATGAGTGCAAATAGTTGCAAGAAAGATATAGGTGAAATTGGCTATGACATAGAATGGTTCCATTGCATTCCATTTCTTCTTTGGTGTACTTGAGAAGTGGATGTAAGCATCCTCCTTGCAGCACATGATGCTTGAAACTCTCCCAGTATATGACTAGCATCAGTCTGTGATAACTCTATAGTTTCATCCATGTGCCAAAGAAATGTCTCAGATACCATTATACTAAGGCTCTGCCAAACCTTAATTTCTACTGGTATAGACTTACTTCATAGATGAGAAGAAGGCTTGTGGGGTGCACATATGACACACACAGCCTCCACCAGCACTCTGTCTACCTTATACGTATCTATAATGTCTTAGGATCATAGGATCATATAGCAGTGTATCATATAACTGACTTGTTTGCATTCTCTAGAGACTCCTTGCTGCTTTATCTGTTTAAAACATTCATTTAGTGGCTCACTGCTATTTTTCTGCTGTGATAAACATTTCTGTAGTGTTTTCTGCCTAAAATAGTGTAGCTAGTAGCTGTATCGCAGCACAGTTCAGGTTTGCTGTCTCTGTGACCTGGTTGTTTGCTTGCAGTGTTTGTATGTTCTGAGCACATGTTCCAGGCTATCTTGGCTTAGTAGAAGCCTTTCTTCACATTAGTGAGAGTTCTGTTGTTGATTGGCTGCTGGCAGTTAAAAGTTGTCTGGTCTAGGGATTGGAGTAAGCACTCATTGTTTTTTTTGAACTTTTTTTTAAGTTGTTTTAGGTTCCACCTTCTGGTATTTAATCCCTAACTTTGAGAGATTTCTGTCTATACACACTGAGCTGAGCAGAGGAGGGGCACTGACAACAACTCAAATCTGTGATATATAACAATAAGTATCCTTGTTTTTGCTTATTTCTACTAGTTATTGCTTATTCTAGCCATTTATAGCACATTTTTGTCTGCTGCTACTTTTTACTGTATTTTATTTCCATAAACTAATCTGCACAGTTATAATAAAATTGTCAGCCTTACAGGGCATGATAAATAAGGTTTTTACTGTCATACTGTTTGTAAAGCTTTTATAGGTACTTTTACTGTGTGAAATGTATTAACTGGAAATTTTCTCCACTTGTCAAGCAGCTGTTTGTTTGTTCTGATTTCCTGCCAAGGAGTGTATCATATGACTGATTTGTTTGCAGTTAAAAGCATTCTCTAGAGTCTCCTTTCTCCTTTATCTGTTTAAAACTTTAATTTAGTGGCTCACCACTGTTTTCTGCTGTGATAAACATTTATGTAGTGCTTTCTGCCTAAAATAGTGTAGCTAGAAGCTGTAGCACAGTCCAGTACATGCTTGCTGTCTCTGAAGTCTGGTTGCTTGTTTGCAGTGGTTGTTCATTCTGAGTACATGTCCCAGGCCATCTTGGCTTAGCAGAAGCCTTTCTTCACTTTAGTGAGAGTTCTGTTGTTGTTTGGCTACTAGCTGGCAAAGGTTGGCTGGTCTAGTGCTTTGATGACACACTCCTTGGTTCTTCTGAGCTTTTTTTAAGTTGGTTCAGGTTGTACATTATGGTATTTAGTCCCTAACTTTGAGAGATTTCTGTCTATACACACTGAGCTGAGCGGAGGAGGGGCACTGACCCCAACTCTGATCTGTGATACATAATAATAAGAATTCTGTTTTTTTTTTTTGCTTATTTTTAATAGTTATTGATTATTCTAGCCATGTATAGCACATTTTATTGTCTTCTGCATACTTTTTACTGTATTTTATTGTTATAAAATAATTTGCACAGTTGTACTAAAATTGTCTCCCTTACATGGCCTGATAAATAAGGTTTTAACAGTCACACTGTTTGTAAAGCATTTTTAGCTAGTTTCACTGTGTGAATGGTATTAACAGGAACATTTCTCCATTTGTTAAGCATCTGTTTATTTGTTCCAATTTCCAGCCAAGGAGTGTATCATGTAACTGATTTGTTTGCAGTTAAAAGCATTCTCTAGAGTATCCTTGCTCCTTTATCTGTTTAAAACTTTCATTTAGTGGCTCACTGCTACTTTTCTGCCATGATAAAGATTCTTGTAGTATTTTCTCCATAAAATAGTATAGCT
The DNA here is from genome assembly GCF_019279795.1 of Protopterus annectens. Taxonomy (NCBI): domain Eukaryota; kingdom Metazoa; phylum Chordata; order Ceratodontiformes; family Protopteridae; genus Protopterus; species Protopterus annectens. The sequence continues at coordinate 1,248,988,076 of NC_056728.1, read as the reverse complement.
ATTAGCTGTAGAACAGTCCAGTCCAAGTTTGCTGTCTCTGTGGCTGAGTTGTTTGTTTGCAGTGTTTGCTTGTTCTGAGCACATGTTCTGGGGCATCTTGGCTTAGCTGAAGCCTTTCTTCACTTTAGTGAGACTTCTGTTGTTTATAGGCTGCTGGCTGGTAAAGGATGGCTTGTCTAGAGCTTGGAGTAAGCACTTATTGGTTCTTTTGAGCTTTTTAAAGTTATTTCAGGTTGTATCTTCTGGTATTTAAGCTCTAACATTGAGAGATTTCAGCCTACACACACTGAGCTGAGTGGATGAGGGTTACTGACCATAACTCTGATCTGTGATATATAACTATAAGAATCCTTTTTTTCTTATTTTTACTAGTTATTGCTTACTCTAGCCATTTATAGCACAGTTTTGTCTGCTGCATACTTTTTACTGTATTTTATTTCTGTAAACTAATGTGCACAGTTGTACTAAAATTGACTGCCTTACAGGGCCTGATAAATAAAGTTTTTACTGTCACATTGTTTGTAAAGCTTTTATAGCTAGTTTCACTGAATGAAAGCTATTAACTGGAAATTGTATCCACTTGGCAAGCATCTGTTTTCTCTGATTTCCTGCCAAGGAGTGTATCATATAACTGATTTGCTTGCAGTTAAAAGCATTATCTAGAGTCGCCTTGCTCCTTTATTTGCTTAAAACTTTCACTTAATGGCTCACTGCTGTTTTTCTGCTGTGATAAACATTTCTGTAGTGTTTTCTGCTTAAAATAGTGTAGCAAATAACTGTAGCACAGCCTAGTTCAGGTTTGCTGTCTATGTGGCCTGGTTGTTTGTTTGCAGTGTTTGTTTGTTCTGAGCACATTCACTAGGCCATCTTGGCTTAGCAGAAGCCTTTCTGCACTTCAATGAAAGGTCTGTTGTTGATTGGTTGCTGGCTGGTAAAGGTTGGCTGGTCAAGGGCTTGGAGTAAGCACTCGTTGATGCTTCTTTTGAGCTTTTTTAAGTTATTTCAGGCTGTACCTTCTGGTATTTATTCCCTAACTTTGAGATATTTCTGTCTATACACATGGAGCTAAGCTGAAGAGGGGCCTGACCATATCTCTGATCTGTGATATATAACAATAAGTATCCCATTTTTTACCTTATGTTTACTAATTATTGCTTATTCTAGTAATTTATAGAACATTTTATTGTCTGCTGCATACCTTTTACTGTATTTGATTGCTGTAAACTAATCTGCACAGTTGCACTAAAATTTTCTGCCTTATAGGGCCTGATAAATAAGGCTTTTACTGTCACACTGTTTGCAAAGCTTTTTTAGCTAGTCTCACTGTGTGAAAGGTATAACTGGAAATGTTCTTTATTTGTTAAGCATTTGTTTGTTTGTTCTGATTTCCTGCCAAGGAGTTTATCATATAATTGATTTGTTTGCAGTTAAAAGCATTCTGTAGAATATCCTTGCTCCTTTAACTGTTTACAACTTTCATTTAGTGGCTCACTGCTGTTTTTTATGCTGTGATAAACATTTCTGTAGTGTTTTCTGCCTAAAATAGTGTAGCTAGTAGCTGTAGCACAGACCAATTCCGGTTTGCTGTATCTGTGGCCTGGTTGCTTGTTTGCAGTGTTTGTTTGTTCTGAGTGTATGTTCCAGGCCATCCTGGGTTATGCAGAAGCCTTTCTTCACTTTAGTGAGAGTTCTGTTGTTGATTGGCTACTGGCTGGTAAATGTTGGCTGGTCTAGGGATTGGATTAAGCCTTTATTGGTTATTTGGAGATTTTTTTAAGTTATTTTAGGTTGTTCCTTCTGGTATTTAATCCCAAACTTTGCGAGATTTCTGTCTATACACACACAGCTCAGAGGAGGAGGGGCACTGACCACAACTTTGATCTGTGATATATAATACTAAATATCCTGTTTTTTTTTTGTTGCTTATGTTTACTAGTTATTGCTTATTCTAGCCATTTATAGCACTTTTTAGTATCTGTTGCATACTTTTTACTGTATTTTAATGTTATAATCTAATCTGCATGCTTATACTAAACTGTCCGCCTTACAAGGCCTGATAAATAAGGTTTTTGCTTCCACAATGATTGTAAAGCTATTTTAGCTAGTTTCACTGCAAGAAAGGGATTACTGGAAATTTTCTCCATTTGTTAAGCATCTGTTTGTTTATTTGTTCCAATTTCCAGCCAAGGAGTGTATCATATAACTGATTTGCTTGCAGTTAAAAGCATTCTCTAAAGTATCCATCCTCATTTATCCATTTAAAACTTTCATTTAGTGGCTCACTACTGTCTTTCTGCTGTAATAAACATTTCTGTAGTGTTCTCTGCCTAAAATACTGTAGCTAGTAGCTGTGGCACAGCCCAGTTCAGGTTTGCTGTGTCTGTGGCCAGGTTGCTTGTTTGCAGTGATTGTTTGTTTTGAGCACATGTTGCAGGCCATCTTGCCTTAGCAGAAGCCTTTCTTCAGTTTAGTGAGAGATCTGCTGTTGATTGGCTACTGGCTGGCAAAGACTGGCTGATCTAGGGCTTGGATGACAGACTCCTTGGTTCTTTTGAGCTCTTTTTAAGTTGTTTTAGGTTGTACCTTATGGTATTTAGTCCCTAACTTTGAGAGATTTCTGTCTATACACACTGAGCTGAGTGGAGGAGGGGCACTGACCACAACTCTGATCTGTGATATATAATAATAAGTATCCTGTTTTTTTGCTTATTTTAATAGTTATTGATTATTCCAGGCATGTATAGCACATTTTATTGTCTGCTGCATACTTTTTACTGTATTGTATTGCTATAAACTAATCTGCACAGTTGTACTAAAATTGTCTGCCTCACATGGCCTGATAAGGTTTTAACTGTCACACTATTTGTAAAGCATTTTAGCTAGTTTCACTGTGTGAACAGTATTAACTGAAAATTTTCTCCATTTGTTAAGCATCTGTTTATTTGTTCCAATTTCCAGCCTCACCGCTGTTACTATGCTGTGATAAACATTTCTGTAGTGTTTTCTGCCTAAAATAATGTAGCTAGTAGCTGTAGCAGAGATTAGTTCAGGTTTGCTGTCTCTGTGGCCTGGTTGCTTGTTTGCAGTGTTTGTTCTGAGCATATGTTCCACGCCATCTTGGGTTATGCAGAACCCTTTCTTGACTTTACTGAGAGTTCTGTTATTGATTGGCTACTGTTTGGTAAAGGTTGGCTGGTCTAGGGCTTGGATTAAGCTTTCATTGGTTATTCGGAGTTTTTTAAGTTGTTGTAGGTTGTTCCTTCTGGTATCTATTCCTATCTTTGAGAGATTTCTGTCTATACACACTGAGCTTAGAGGAGGAGGGGCACTGACCACAACTCTGATCTGTGATATATAACAATGAGTATACTATTCATAGATTTATAGCTTAGTACTAAGTTAACTGTCCTTGCGAGCCATTTTAAGCCCAGCCAATTATCCCTTGTGAGACTCAAACCCTGCACCTTGTGGTTCTAAGGCAAACACCTTAACCATTAGGCCATAGTTATTGCTTATTCTAGCCATTTATAGCACTTTTTAGTATCTGCTGCATACCTTTTACTGCATTTTATTGTTATAATCTAATCAGCATGCTTGTACTAAAACTGTCTGCCATACAGGGCCTGATAAATAAGGCTTTTACTATCACGATGTTTGTAAAGCTTTTTTAGCTAGTTTCACTGTGTGAAAGGCATTACTGAAAATTTTCTTCATTTAAGCATCTGTTTGTTTGTTTGTTCTGATTTCCTGCCAAGAAGTGTATGGTATAACTGATTTGTTTGCAGTTAAAAGCATTCTATAGAATCTCCTTGCTCCTTTATCTGTTTAAAACTTTCATTTAGTGGCTCGCTGCTGTTTTTCTGCTGTGATAAACATTTGTGTTGTTTTTTCTGCCTAAAATAGTGTAGCTAGTAGTTGTAGCAGAGCTCAGTTCAGGATTGCTGTGACTATTGCTTGGTTGTTGGTTTGCAGTGTTTGTTTGTTTGTTCCGAGCACATGTTTCAGGCCATCTTGGCTTAGCAGAAGCCATTCTTCACTTTAGTGAGAGTTCTGTTGTTGATTAGCTGCTGTCTGGTAAAGGTTGGCTGGTCTAGGGAGTGGAGTAAGCACACATTGGTTATTTTGAGCTTTTATTAAGTTGTTTCAGGTTGTACCTTCTGGTATTTAAACACTAACTTTGAGAGCTTTCTGTCTATAAATACTGAGCTGAGTGGAAGAGGGGCACTGACCACATCTCTGATCTGTAATATATAATAAGAATATCCCATTATTTTTGCTTATTTTACCAGTTATTGCTTAGATTAGCCATGTATACCACATTTATTGTCTTCTGCATACCTTTAACTTTATTTTATTGTGATAAACTAATCTGCACAGTTTTACTACAATTCTCTGCCTTACAGGGCCTGCCAAATATGGTTTTTACTGTCACACTGTTTTTAAAGCTTTTTTAGCTAGTTTCACTGTGTGAAAGATATTAATTGGAAATTTTCTCCACTTGTTAAGCATCTGTTTGTTCTTAGTTCCTGCCAAGGAGTGTATCATATAACTGATTTGTTTGCAGTTAAAAGCATTCTCCAGAGTCTCTTTTCTTCTTCATCTATTTAAAACTTTAATCTAGTGGCTCACTGTTATTTTTCTGCTGTGATAAAAATTTCTGTAGTGTTTTCTGTCTAAAATAGGGCAGCTAGTAGCTGTAGCTTGTTTGTTTGCTGCATATATTTGTTCTGAGCACATGTTCCAGGCAATCTTGGCTTGGCTGATGTATTTCTTCACTTTAGTGAGAGTTCTGTTTTTGATTGACTGCTGGCTTGTAAATATTGGCTGGTGTAGGGCTTGGAGTAAGCAATCGTTTTTTTTTTTTAGCTTTTTTAAGTTGTTTCAGGGTGTACCTTTTGGTATTTAATCCCTAACTTTGAGAGATTTCTGTTTTACACACTGAGCTGAGTGGAGGAGGGGCACAGACTACAACTCTGATCTATGATATATAATAATAAATACCCTGTTTTTTTTTTGCTTATTTTTAATAGTTATTGACTATTCTAGCCATGTATAGCACTTTTTATTGTCTGCTGCTTACATTGTGCTGTATTTTATTGCTATAAACTAATCTGCACATTTGTACTAAAACTGTCTGCCTTACATGGCTTGATAAATAAGGGTTTAACTGTCATACTGTTTGTAAAGCAATTCTAGCTTGTTTCGCTGTGTGAAAGTTATTATTTATTTTTATTTATTTGCAGTTGGTTAACCAGGATAGTAAATTGGGCCAATAAGAACCCGTTTTCAATGGAGTCCTGGGGAGAAAAGCTCCAATACAAAGGTTACAAAAAGATTACAGCAGTTTACAATTAAAACCATTTGTAGGTTCAAAGACAAAACAAAGATTAAGCAGTTACAATAAAATTTTAGGTTACATTTTGCAGAAAGACAAATATTATTATATTAACTCAAAATTCCTTCTATTTCTTAAGCATCTATTTATTTGTTGCGATTTCAAGCCAAGGAGTGTATCATGTAACTGATTTGTTTGCAGTTAAAAGCATTCTCAAAAGTATCCTAGCTTGTTTATATGTTTGAAACTTTCATTTAGTGGCTCACTGCTGTTTTTCTGCTGTAATAAATATTTCTGTAGTGTTTTCTGCCTAAAATAGTGTAGCTAGTAGCTGTAGCACAGCCCATTTCAGGTTTGCTGTCTCTGTGACCTGGTTGCTTGTTTGCAGTGATTGTTTGTTCTGTGCACATGTACCAGGCCATCTTGGTTTACAGAAGCCTTTCTTCACTTTAGTGAGAGTTCTCTTGTTGATTGGCTACTGGCTGGCAAAGGTTGGCTAGTCTAGGGCTTGGACGACACACTCCTTGGCTCTTTTGAGCTCTTTTAAAGTTGTTTCAGGTTGTACCTTATGGGATTTAGTCCCTAACTTTGAGAGATTTCTTTGTATGACCACTAAGCTGAGTGGAGGAGGGGCACTGACTACAGCTCTGATCTGTGATATATAATAATAAGTATCCTGTTTTTTGCTTATTTTTAATAGTTATTATTATTCTAGCCAGATATAGCACATTTTATTGTCTGCTGCATACTTTTTATTGTATTTTATTGTTATAAACTAATCTGCACAGTTGTACTAAAATTGTTTGCCTTACATGGCCTGATTAAAAAGGTTTTAACTGTCACACTATTTGTACAGTGTTTTATCTAGTTTCACTGTGTGAATGGTATTAAATGAAAATTTTCTCCATTTGTTAAACATCTGCTTATTTGTTCCAATCTCCAGCCAAGGAGTGGATCATATAACTGATTTGTTTGCATATAAAAGCATTCTCTAGAGTATCCTTGCTCCTTTATCTGTTTAAAACTTTCATTTAGTGGCTCCCTGCTGTTTTTCTGCTGTGATAAAGATTTCTGTAGTGTTTTCTCCCTAAAATAGTACAGCTAGTAGCTGTAGAACAGCCCAGTTTAGGTTTGCTGACTCAGTGGCTGGGTTGTTTGTTTGTGGTGTTTGCTTGTTCTGACCATATGTTCTGGGGCATCTTGGCTTAGCAGAAGCCTTTCTTCACTTTAGTGAGAGTTCTGTTGCTCATAGGTTGCTGGCTTGTAAAGGATGGCTGGTCTAGGGCTTGGAGTAAGTACTTATTGGTTCTTTTGAGCTTTTTTAAAGTTGTTTTAGTTTGTACCTTCTGATATTTAAGCTCTAACATTGAGAGATTTCTGTCTGCACACACTGAGCTGAGTGGACGAGGGTTACTGACCACAACTCTGATCTGTGATATATAACTAGAAGTATACTTGTTTTTTTTTGCTTATTTTTTACTAGATATTTCTTACTCTAGCCGTTTATAGCACATTTTTGTCTGTTACATACTTTTTACTGTATTTTATTTCTATAAACTAATGTGCACAGTTGTACTAAAATTGTCTGGCTTACAGGGCCTGATAAATAATGTTTTTACTGTCACACTGTATGTAAAGCTTTTTTATAGCTAGTTTCACTGGGTGGAAGCTATTAACTGGAAATTTTGTCCATTTGCCAAGCATCTGTTTGTTCTGATTTCCTGCCAAGGAGTGTATCATATAACTGATTTGCTTGCAGTTAAAAGCATTCTGTAGAGTCACCTTGCTCTTTTATCTGCTTAAAACTTTAATTTAATGGCTCACTGCTGTTTTTCTGCTGTGATAAACATTTCTGTATTGATTTCTGCCTAAAATGGTGTAGCTAGTAACTGTTGCACAGCCTAGTTCAGGTTTGCTGCCTCTGTGGTCTGGTTTGTTTGTTTGCAGTGTTTGTTTGTTCTGAGCACATGTACCAAGCCATCTTGTCTTAGCAGAAGCCTTTCTGCACCTTAGTGAGAGGTCTGTTTTTGATTGGTTCCTGGCTGATAAAGGTTGGCTGGTCAGGGGCTTGGAGTAAGCACTCATTGCTTCTTTTGAGCTTTTTTAAGTTATTTTGGTTTGTACCTTCTGGCATTTAATCCCTAACGTTGAGATATTTCTGTCTATTCACTCTAAGCTGAGCTGACTAGGGGCACTGACCACATCTCTGATCTGTGATATATAACAATAAGTATCCCATTTTTTTCACTTATATTTGCTAATTATTGCTTATTCTCATAATTTGTAGAACTTTGTATTGTCTGCCGCATACTTTTTACTGTATTTTATTGCTGTAAACTAATCTGCACAGTTGTTCTAAAATTGTCTACCTTACAGGGCCAGATAAATAAGGTGTTTACTGTCACACTGTTTGCAAAGCTTTTTCAGCTAGTTTCACTGTTTGAAAGGTATTACTGGAAATGTTCTCCATTTGTTAATTATTTGTTTGTTTGTTTGTTCTGCTTCCTGCCAAGGAGTTTATCATATAATTGATTTGTATGCAGTTTATAGCATTCTTTAGAGTCTCATAGATCCTTTATCTGTTTACAACTTTCATTTAATGACTCACTGCTATTATTAAGCTGTGATAAACATTTCTGTAGTGTTTTCTGCCTAAAATAATGTAGCTAGTAGCTGTAGCACAGATTAGTTCAGGTTTGCTCTCTCTGTGGCCTGGTTGCTTGTTTTTAGTGTTTGTCCTGAGCATATGTTCCAGGCCATCTTGGGTTATGCAAAACCCTTTCTTCACTTTACTGAGAGTTCTGTTGTTGATTACCTATTGGTGCATAAAGGTTAGCTGGCCTAGTGCTTGGATTAAGCTTTCAGTGGTTATTTGGAACTTTTTTAAGTTGTTGTAGGTTGTTCCTTCTAGTATTTAATACCTATCTTTGAGAGATTTCTGTCTATACACACTGAGCTTAGAGGATGAGGGGCACTGACCACAACTCTGATCTGTGATATATAAAAATAAGTATAGTGTTTTTTTCTTTTTTACTAGTTATTGCTTATTCTAGCCATTTATAGCATGTTTTAGTATCTGCTGCATATTTTTTACTGCATTTTATTGTTATAATCTAATCAGCATGCTTGTACTAAAACTCTCTGCCTTACAGGGCTTGATAAATAAGGCTTTTACTCTCACGCTGTTTGTAAAACTTTTTTAGCTAGTTTCACTGTGTGAAAGGCACTACTGGAAATTTTCTTCATTTAAGTATCTGTTTGTTTGTTTGTTCTGATTTCCTGCCAAGGAGTGTATGCTATAATGGATTTGTTTGCAGTTAAAAGCATTCTATAGAATCTCCTTGCTCCTTTATCTGTTTAAAACTTTCATTTAGTGGCTCACTGCTGTTTTTCTGCTGTGATAAACATTTGTGTTGTTTTTTCTGCCTAAAATAGTGTAGCTAGTAGTTGTAGCAGAGCTCAGTTCAGGTTTGCTGTGACTATTGCTTGGTTGTTGGTTTGCAGTGTTTGTTTGTTTGTTTGTTCTGAGCACATGTTTCAGGCCATCTTGGCTTAGCAAAGCACACATTGGTTATTTTGAGCTTTTATTAAGTTGTTTCAGGTTGTACCTTCTGGGGTTTAAGCACTAACTTTGACAGCTTTCTGTCTATAAACACTGAGCTGAGTGGAAGAGGGGCACTGACCACATCTCTGATCTGTAATATATAACAAGAAGTATCCCATTCTTTTTGCTTATTTTTACCAGTTATTGCTTATTTTAGCCATTTATACCACATTTATTGTCTGCTGCATACCTTTTACTTTATTTTATTGCTATAAAATAATCTGCACAGTTTTACTAAAATTGTCTGCCTTACAGGGCCTGCCACATAAGGTTTTTGCTGTCACACTGTTTTTAAAGCTTGTTTAGCTCGTTTCACTGTGTGAAAGATATTAACTGGATTTTTTTCTCCACTTGTTAAGCATCTGTTTGCTCTTAGTTCCTGCCAAGGAGTGTATCATATAGCTGATTTGTTTGCAGTTAAAAGCATTCTCCAGAGTCTCCTTTCTTCTTCATCTATTTAAAACATTCATCTAGTGGCTCACTGTTATTTTTCTGCTGTGATAAACATTTCTGTAGTGTTTTCTGTCTAAACTAGGGCAGCTAGTAGCTGTAGCACAGCCAGTTCAGGTTTGCTGTGTCTGTGTTCTGGTTGTTTGTTTGCTGCATATATTTGTTCTGAGCACATGTTCCAGGCAATCTTGGCTTGGCTGATGCATTTCTTCACTTTAGTGAGAGTTCTGTTTTTGATTGACTGCTGGCTTGTAAATATTGGCTGGTGTAGGGCTTGGAGTAAGCAATCATTTTTTTTTTTGCTTTTTTAAGTTGTTTCAAGGTGTACCTTTAGAAATTTAATCCCTAACTTTGAGAGATTTCTGTCTTACACACTGAGCTGAGTGGAGGAGAGGCACGGACCACAACTCTGATCTGTGATATATAATAATAAATACCCTGTTTTTTTTTTTTTTGCTTATTTTTAATAGTTATTGACTATTCTAGCCATCTATAGTACATTTTATTGTCTGCTGCTTACATTGTGCTGTATTTTATTGCTATAAACTAATCTGCACATTTGTACTAAAACTGTCTCCCTTACATGGCCTGATAAATAAGGGTTTAACTGTCATACTGTTTGTAAAGCAATTTAAGCTTGTTTTGCTGTGTGAAAGTTATTATTTATTTTTATTTATTTGCAGTTGGTTAACCAGGATAGTAAATTGAGCCAATAAGAACCCGTTTTCAATGGAGTCCTGGGGAGAAAAGCTCCAATACAAAGGTTACAAAAAGATTACAGCAGTTTACAATTAAAACCATTTGTAGGTTCAAAGACAAAACAAAGATTAAGCAGTTACAATAAAATTTTAGGTCACATTTTGCAGAAAGACAAATATTATTATATTAACTCGAAATTCCTTCCATTTCTTAAGCATCTGTTTATTTGTTGCGATTTCAAGCCAAGGAGTGTATTGTGTAACTGATTTGTTTGCAGTTAAAAGCATTCTCTAAAGTGTCCTTGCTCCTTTATATGTTTAAAACTTTCATTTAGTGGTTCACTGCTGTTTTTTCTGCTGTAATAAATATTTCTGTAGTGTTTTCTGCCTAAAATAGTGTAGCTAGTAGCTGTAGCACAGCCCATTTCAGGTTTACTGTCTCTGTGACCTGGTTGCATGTTTGCAGTGATTGTTTGCTCTGTGCACATGTTCCAGGCCATCTTGGCTTAGCAGAAGCCTTTCTTCACTTTAGTGAGAGTTCTCTTGTTGATTGGCTACTGCCTGGCAAAGGTTGGCTAGTCTAGGTCTTGGATGACACACTCCTTGGTTCTTTTGAGCTCTTTTTAAGTTGTTTCAGGTTGTACCTTATGGGATTTAGTCCCTAACTTTGAGAGATTTCTGTGTATGCTCACTAAGCTGAGCGAATACCAGATGCTAGAGCAACACAGTAGTTTTATTTATACTTATTCTCTCAGCTCTCTTGACATTGAGAACGTGATACGGAAACACTGGCCGGTTCTTACGTTGCATGATGAATTAAACAAACTATTTCATTCACACCCCAGTTTTGTAAGGAAAGGAGATGTTAATCTCAAGCAATGGTTTGAAAAGAAAAATACTCTAAAATCTACACTAGATAAACATAAACCAGGCACTTTTAAATGTGGTGCCTGTAGGCAATGTAATGCCATTTTTAACGACTCGGCTTTATATATTCCATCAAGAAAATTTATTTTCAAATCTGTTTGCCATTCCAACTGTGCAACTAAGGGGGTAGTTTATGTAGGGGTATGCTTAGTTTGTTCCAGTTTTTATGTAGGAAAAACTGAGAGACCCCTTAGAAAAAGAATCTATGAACACTTCTACGATATATCTAAAGAAAAGGAAACTAATGCCTTTTCTAAATATTCTACATCCTGCCCTAACATGGAACTGAAGTTTATGGTTTTAGAGCATGTAATACCAGATGCTAGAGGTGGTGATTGGGAGACCACACTAGAATACTGAGAACTTTTATGGCAGTTAAGACTGGATGCTGGTAAACCACCGGGGCTTAATGACTATATCAATATTAGCAACGTCCTTAAATTGAGGATGGGTCGCCTATAGTTACAATTTTGGTCCGACAATTCAGACTAGGAAACAGCAATATTACTTTAAATGTACTAGCACCTTTTAGTATATGCATATGTATGCACATATTTATTTATTTATTTATTTATTTATTATCTTTACTTGGGTTGTTTGGCTTTGTGATGATTTTTTGTTACTCATTACTCACATTGGTGACTACATGATTTTACAAAGACTTCATATACATTTTTTACCACGTTATTGGACAAACACAAGCATTAAATAATTTTAACCATTATATTAAATTTCTTTAATTGAATATTTCTAATATTCTTATATTTTTATGAACATTTAATGTGTCTTTTGTTACAATTTGTCAGAACGTAAATATTTTTAAATATTTTTAATTTTGGCTAGACAATTTGTAACTATTTGTATGCATTTGCCAATATTTTAATAATAATTTTTTACCAAGTTTTTATTATTATTTATCGTATACACTTTCTAATGCTGGTTTGGTCAGGTTTATTAGTTTTAACAGGAGGTGGTATCCATTTTAATTGAACTAATTAAGTTAATCAGATAAACCACATGGTTTTATACTTCCTTATATATACAGATCAATTGTACTGCAAGATTAACTTGAAAAAGCTCGGTATTTTACCGAGCGAAAGCGCTTGTTTTTACGTGTATTGCCATTTTCTAATAAAGGATTCATCTACTTGTTCTTGTCGGTGACGTTTCCTGGTCATGTTATACCCTCTTGTATTTAATCCCTAACTTTGAGATATGTCTGTCTATACACACAGAGCTGAGTGGAGGAGTGGCACTGACCACAACTCTGATCTGTGATATATAATAAGTATCCTGTTCTTATTTTTGCTTATTTTACTAGTTATTGCCTATTCTAGCCATGTATAGCACTTTCTATTGTCTGCTGCATACTATACTTTTTATTGCATTTTATTGCTATAAACTAATCTGCACAGGTGTACTAGAATGGTCTGCCTTACAGGGCCCAATTTATTTATTTATTTTTATTTGACATTTGTTTACCGGGTTGTCTAAATAGGTCTACAGAACCCATTTTCAGCACAGACCTGGGAAGAAAAGCTCCACATACAGCAGTACAATACAAATATTTAATCCAATACAATAAATATTACATTAGAAATACTATACAAAAAAATAGTTGAAAGCACAAACTGCTACAAGTTATTGTAATATATTACTACATATCTAGACAATTCTATACATTTAAAACATTGCAGACGATAATCACTTTCAACATAACATGATGTAGATAGTGTCCAAAAAATGTATGTAAGTAGTGCAATGTGTCTCAGTGACTGTTATAGTACATGCAATATAGAATGTTAGTTTCAGTTAGTAAAATAGCAGCCAGAAAGTTAGTGATGCAGACATATAGCGAGAGAGAGAGTTAAGAAGAATAGAAGTAATAATGCCTGAGCAGTAGCTTAAGGATATGGTATAGAAGCAGAGAAGGAGTTGGAAGAGCTTTAGAATCTTGCAGTCTGTGACAGATTGAAATTTGACAGAAGAGGAAGACCTGAGGATTAGGCAGGCTTTATGCAGGAGCAGAGCCATGTATTTTTGAGATGATTTTTTAAAGAGGCTTTGAAATGGGTTAGGCCAAGCATAGACCTTGTAGCTAGAGGTAGTGAATTCATTGTACAGAGACAGAGTTTAAATACAGAGAGTAACCAGGTTTTCTTGTGTGTTTTGAAATAGCTAAGAGATTTTTTGTCTTCTGATCATAGGGATGGATTTGATGTGTAAGGTGTGACTGGATTGGCTAGTGCAGGGCAGGCAGTAGGCTTGAAAATAAGGTTGTGAAAGGCGGATAGCTGAATAAGGTTTTTGACTGTCACACTGTTTGTAGAACTTTTTTAGCTAGTTTCACTGTGTGAAATGTATTTACTGGAAATATTCTTCATTTATTAAGCATTTGTTTGTTTGTTCTGATTTCCTGCCAAAGAGTGTATCATATAACAGATTGGTTTGCAGTTAAAAGCATTCTCTAGAGTCTCCTTGCTCCTTTATCTGTTTAAAGCTTTCATTTAGTGGCTCGTTGCTGTTTCTGTGCTGTTATAAACATTTCTTTAGTGTTTTCTGCCTAAACCAGTATAGCTAGTAGATGTAGTATACTTTCTCACCCTCCCTCCTTATTGGTGTCTTGTTCTTATACTTGATGGCTTTGCAGTTGCCCGCCCCTATTGAAAATTTGATCTGGGACACTCATCCTAGTCTAGTGTCATTAGCTCATTCTACCTAATACAGAGAGAACATTTGAGAAGGCCAATCACTTAGTTTCTTAACCTTGAATTATCTTTTTTTCCTCTTTTCTCCATTTCCACTTTACTAAAAAAAACACTTTCCTGGAATCTACCATTGCTAGAATCTCCTTGTGTTCTGACTGAGTGTACTTCTCAAACAACCTGGAAATATAGAGCTGATAAGTATATTTTAGCACGTTTTAACAGTTCAGAGTTTGGCACTGTCTTAATTTTTGCTTGACTGAATTATTTATATATTTGCTGGCATTGGTTTCTGATACTCTAAGTGCCTCCATCTTGATTTTGTCCTTATTTACTGCTCTCTGCACTTGTTTTTAGTTATTTTTTTAATTTAATTGCATTTATTTAAACTGTATTTGCTTTAATTTTGCTACACACTCAAATGGGCTAGCTTGCACTGCATTTGAATTGTTTTTACTGCTGTTTTATCAGCTTTTTTGTAAAAAAAAAATAATTATAATCTTGTTTCCTGTCTTTCTTGTAACTAGTCTAGTCTAGATACAGATTTGCTCTATCCAGGACTGTCTGTAAGCTTTTGAGTCCCCAAGCCCTTCTGTATTGGAGGGAACCCTTTTAGCTTATCGGTGGGAGTGGTAAGCACTAGGTAGACTATCTACCACAAGAGGAGTGGTTTATGGCCCACAAATTGTAGTTTATTGGCCATTTTGGCAGTTTTTCCATCCCTTTCAACTTTCTGGTTTAAAAACTCATATTTGTGCTCATTTCCCACCTTTCCTGTAACTAGTCTAGTCCAAATACAGATTTGCTGTATCCAGGACTGTTTGTAAGCTTCTGAGCCCCCAATCCTTTCTGTGTTGGAGGGAAGCCTTCTAGCTTATCAGTTGGAGTGGTAAGCACTAGGTAGCCTATCTACCACAAGAGGAGTTGTTTCTGACCAAGAAATTGTAGTTTATTGGCCATTTGGCAGTTTTTCCATCCCTTTCAACTTTCTGGTTTAAAAGCCTGTGTTTGCACATGTTTGCGCTTGTTTAAGCTCCATGCATCGGTGCCAAGCTGAAAGATCTTTCTCTCTTGCACTTAAAATAGCCTAATTGCTTTGCACTTCAACAAGTTTTGCAGCAATTATTGTAGCACACCTAAGTGCCATCAGCATTAGTCATTCTTCAAGGAAATAGCTCCAGTACTTAGTAGTTATGATCACCCCTCCTGGCATGATTAAATAGAAGTACCCTGTGCTTTTTGCTATTAACCTGGTGCACTTGAGCATTCTGAGGCAGTGTAGTAAGTGCCTAATGTACACAGACAACCCTCTCCTCTTACCTCCCAACACTCAGACTTGTGAGAGGTGCACTTATATCATCAAATTGGAAGCTATGCACTCTCCAGTCAAGACTGGACTAGCTGGTCAAGAGAAGATGGTCAACACCTGCACCACATGCAACACATAGCCCTCCAGAACACCGACTATCACAGCTATCACATAAAAACACAAACCACACACCCACCTTCATGGAGGTTCTCAATAGAAATTTACCCAAACAGCAGAGACCTCCAAAACAGAAACGCACTCAACCACCACAACACAGCACAAACCGCAGGACACATAGCTCACCTCCACAGTGTGCCCCTCAACCTAAGCCCCTAAGGCTAAACACCTTGCCCAATACGCTAACCATAGGTGACTCAATAGTGAGGCACACAGATGACCCACTCTCTAGGTTGAATAAGTAGAAGGTAACAGTCAGCTGTCTATCAGGTGCCAGAATCCAACACATAACATACGCACTCAGGTCACTCCACAACAAGTACAAGTATGACTCTGTCATTGTCCATGTGGGTGTGAATGACCTGAGATGCTCCTCCCTGGACTACATGAAAAGAGACATGGTGGACCTCTCAGATTATGTGGCCCAGGCCGGTATGACACTAGCCCTGAGCTGTATCCTACCATCACCCAGAATAATACTACAGTACAAACAAAAAATTATTGACTTCAACAACTGGCGAAGTTTCTGGTGTTATTCTAAGGGAATCTAGTATCTATCTGCTTGTGATGACATCATGACTGACAGACATCGATGCTTTGCCTGAGATGGCCTGCATCTCTCACCCCTGGTTAAGGCTCTTGCCACCCTTATAGTGCATTTTTAGATGGTGTTCCAAAGACCAAATTAACACCATAACAGCGATAAATAAATGCAATCTGAGGGTCATGCTGCTCAATACCAGAAGTCTAACTCTCAAGATGCACTCACTCAAAGCACTCTTCAAAATGGAGAACATCGACATTTGTGCTGTAATGGTAACCTGGTTTAAAGTGTCAGAAAGCACCCCTGCACTACTAGGCTATAACTCATTCCACAACTTTCGGCCCTAAAACATGGACCAAAGCTCCAAAGACAGTGGTATCTCCATATTCATAAAGGATATGCAAACCTCCAGACTAGTAGCCCAACATAACACATCTGAGATACTTCAGGTACAACTAACATTGGGTAAGACAGCAATCCAGGTCATAGCCTGCTATAGGTTCTCAACCATGTCTCTAGATTCTCACTCCAAGTTCCTAGGATGTTGCTTCCTCTATTGGGGGTCAGAATGAGCTAGGCCAATGCACTGGAATTGATGAATTCCAAGAAGCGTTGGGCCAGTGTATTGGTGCTGGAAAGGTAGTTGAAGTCTCCTAGTAAGAGAGTGTTGGGTTGAACCTTGATAGATTCCAGGGTGCTTAGGTACATAGTACCTAGGCACCCTGGAATCTATCAAGGTCCAACCCGACACTCTCTTACTAGGAGACTTCAACGACCCCTCCATCAACTGGGAAAACAACTCAAACACCAATAGACTGGCCCAACGCTTCCTGGAATTCATCAATTCCAATCCCCTGGAACAGCTCATTCTGACCCCCACTAGAGGAAGCAACATCCTTGGCCTGGTTTTTACTAAAATGGGCAACTGTTGCTCTACACCAATAGTTAATCCCTCCCTGGTCAGATCCGACCATAGACTAATCACCATGGAAATCCACATCTTACCCACACCCCCTGCAAAGGTAACCACCTTGAAAAACTTCTCCAAAGCTCACTTTGGACTCCTAGAAACAGTGGTGACTAACTTCACGGCACCCATGCCAATGTAAAATAGCTGCATGGCTGCAGAATCATACACCAATGCACTGTACGAACATGTACATAAATGCATGGAACTAGCCATGCCCAACAGAACAAAGACACTCTCCTCCAAAAAAGGAAGGCAATCTGGTGGTACCCTGCCATTAATAAACTCTACAACAGAAGGTAGAAACTAATGCAGAAAAAGGTGAAGTCCCAAGACTGGAAAAACTCCCTTATCAGCCTCAACAAAAAGTTGAGATCCCTCATCAAATCCTGTAAAGCCAGCTGTAAAGGTAGAACTGCGTCAGACACTAAACACAATCACAAATCCTTGTATAGCTATATCAAGAACCTCCATGGCAATATGCAGATTTGGTCTGAGTTACTACACAATGGTACCTCCTATACTGAGCCAACAGATATTACCGACATACTGGCTGACGGATTCAGTGTCAACTTTACCCCTCTCACCATCCCCCCAAATGACCAATTACAATACCGGAAGAATGCTAGGCACCCAGCATTACTGCAGCACTGGTTAAAACTGCATTGTCCAAGGCCAAGAATACACTTCCATGGGATCCGATATTATCCCTGGCTGTATTCTACATGAACTACAAAGCAAACTGACACCACATCTGTGTGATCTGTTCAGTCACAGCCTCACCTCAGGCTTTTTCCCTACCAAATGGCACACTGCTACAGTTGTCCATCTCCATAAAGTGGGAGTGTCTACAGACCCTGGGAATTATTGCTCCATTAGCCTGACAAGTTTGATATGTAAAGCTATGGAGCACATCATCATGGACCTGATTAACAAAGATGTAGGCAATCTCCAAACTCTGGACCCAACGCAATTTGGTGTTGTGAAAGGGAGATCATGCCTACTCAACCTGGTTAACTTCTTTGAGTCACCAGGGCTGTGGATGAAGGTAAGGAGTGCATAAAGACTACCTCGATCTGGCCAAGGCCTTTGATACCATTCCTCACTCAGGGATTATTGCTAAACTCATCAATCTAGGCATTAACCCCTATATTACTAGGTGGGTTGCAAACTGGTTCACAGATACAACACACAGTGTGAAGGTAGTGGACTCCAAGTCAGACTGCCAATCAGTCACAAGTGGAGTACCACAGGGATCAGTCCTAGGTATTCTCCTGTTCGGCATCTACTTCTCAGAAGTCCAGGCCAACACAAAGGGATTCTGGATGACCAAGTTCACAGACAACTGCAAGCTGGGAGCCAATATTAATGCTCCAAGTGATGCAGACATCCTACAGAAAGGCCTCACTGAGACCAATGACTGGTGTTGAAACCATGGCCGTAAGCTTAATGCCAAAAAATGCGTCGTCATCCCCTTTGGTAAAAACTCAGTTCCCACTAATTACCACAATGATGGGAGCCCACTGAACACTGAAGGCATTATAAGAGATCTGGGGATGCAGGTTGACATCAACCTCTCCTTTAACCACCACATTGCAACTGTGGTCAGAAAGTCCTTCTATGTGGCACATTTCATTACCAAGGGTTTTGCATCCCGGAAGAAAGAGGTCATTGTCTCTCTCTCTCTCTACTCTTCCCTCATTAGACCAATAATTGGGTATTATGATCTGTTTGGCATGTACCTCACTAGACACCTGCAACAACTGGAGAGGCCACAGAAGTACCTCAAAAAGAGGATCCTAGGCATTAAACACATGTCCTACATGGACAGACTCAAAAGACTCCAGCTATTCTCTGTCTCATATTGTCTACTTAGAGGCAATCTCTGCTTGACTTACAAAGCTATGTATAACCCAGCATTGTTAGAAATGCTACATCTAAAGAAATCCCAATCCCTCCACACCACATGCTCCAGAGACCTCAACCTCACTACCACAATCAACAGAACATGCTGGAGGGACAGGTTCCTCACCCAGAGACTGCCCATGTTCTGGAATAGACTTCCTATACATATCAAGCAGAGCACCTCGCTGTCCCTCTTCAAGAGAAATCTTGATGAGTGGATGGGAAATAGATAGTTCACTCCGGGGATCACTCCAGTGGCTTTACTTGATAGAGGCACTGGGAACTAACATCGGGCAGCATGATGCCAGGGCACTTCTATGTGCTAGGCTTGTAAAGGCACCAGGGGTATTAGCTTAGTACACACCTATGAACCTATGAAGCTATTACGAGGCTATCGACCCAGAGGTCATTTCAAGCCTAGCCATTTCATCCCAGTGTAATACCATAGAAGTGCTACTCAAAGAGCTGGCTTAACTGCAGCCCAGGTAGCCATTCTGGTTGTCTTTGCAGGGTAGGAAGCTTTTGCAGGTCCTCCGCAAACATCACTTGCACTATACTGGCTTACTGGACTGCATTATCTGCATGCTCTGTTTTCCTAATACAGTTTAAAAATTCTGCAAATTGAGAAAATATATATATAAAAAAATCAACATATGACCTCCCTTCTTTGTATTCCAGGAAATAATGGTCTGTCCTGTCAAAACAGTGTGTCTTTTATTTTTATGCAGCACACATTATGTTTCAGAATCTGGCTTATATTAGCAGAGGTTGTAATTACCATTCTCAGTATAATATATACCATATTTGTTAATATTTGGGAATCACTTACCCCTATAGCTCACCAAAGACATACTTCAGAATATTTTACTGGTCATAACTTTCTTTTTGAATCTGGCCTATGATATTTGAAACAAATTAGCAGAACTCTTGATTTTCTCAATACAGAATATTCCTACTTTAATACATGTCAGATCACAAAAGTTTTGTGAGTTGGATTTTGACTTATATTCATCAGTAGAGAAGCTTTGACCATTTTTGATAAAAAAAGAAAGGCTTTTTTTTCCCTTTGGAATGAATATTTAGCAGTTTTTTAAATGTTTCAAAGTAAAAAGAAGTTGTTAGCATTTTTTTTACTGCTGAAATTGCACAATATATTTTTCCAAGTAGATGTTCATGTTGTGGAGCCAGTCACAGATGAACACAACATTTTGCCTGGTGGATGAAAAGTTTAGACTCCTTTAGATATGTTTAACAATAATATTATTAATTTACCGAATGTGCTAGTTATTAGAAACAAGAATATTTTAAGATATTGGGGTCAGGCTAAGTCATGTTATTACTGTATGAATTTTTCTCATTTAATTATTGACTATCAGAAAGGCATTGTTCACAGTCTAGAGAAATTGGATACCCGAAATAACAGTGCAAAATTTTGTGTATTATATGTAACAAGCAAGGCTAGCTTTGGTTTGATTGCTCAACTGATAATAATAATCCAGAGCTTGCAGTACAACAAGTTTGCGTTGTTACTGATAACAATAGTGTTGAAATCACTCCCGTGTTGCAACAATCAGATACAAATCTTGATATTGATATTGTTGCTAGTGCGTCTACTGTTTTGTAGAGGACAGGAGGGTGTTGAAACTGATGGTAATCAAGTAGAAACTCATAGGAATATTCAAAGTTGTTCACAAAGCCACAGTCCATTTCTAAATATCAAACAGCTTATAGTGTGACATGTCCCAATGCTACTTGGATATGTATTAGGATAAGTGTACTACTACCATATTTTGTGTATTTCTTCCAAGTAAGAGAGATCTTCCCAAACGCTTTGTGTGCTACTGCAATGTAATGTCTACAGTGCTGTTGTGATGGGTTGTCATTAGTGCCAAAATGCTTTCCCCACAAGTATATTCATCATCAATCCCCTTTTTCCCTTTTTCTACATGGGATCAGGGTGTCATGTCAGCTGTCACCATCTCTCTTGATTCATTGCCAGTCTCCTATCTGTCTTTGCTGTATGCCCTCATTTCATCTGGCCTTCTTTCTGTCTGTCCCAAACCCTTTTTCACCAGATTATCTTCAGCTTTTCTGCACTTGTTTCCAAACTGCAGTAATCCATTCATTTTCACTTGTTCTTTAATTGGAGCTACTTTAGCTTCTACTCTGATGTCCTAATTTCTTTCTATGTCCCACAGCATGCATCCTGCCACCCATCTCAGGCACTTCATTTACATCACCTCTAGCTTCCTCAACAGTTTTGCCATTACTGCCCAGGTTTCTGTATCATACAGTAGTACTGGTCACACCATTTTACATACCTTACTTTTCAACTTCTTTGGCATTCTTCTGTCATACATTACCGCTGCTTGTCTTTGCCAATTGACTGCAGCCCCTCTGATTCTAGCGTTGACTTATTCATTCTGACTTCTCTTCTTTTCTCCTCAACCACCCCTCTTAGATACTTAAATCTGTTAACCTATTCTACTATTTTGCCTTCTGTCTCAGTTTTCAGCTTCTTCTTTTCCCTGATTTGCTGCCATTATGACTGTCTTATCTGTACTCAGTTTCATCCCATGTGTTGTTAATTGTGCAGTCCGTTCCCCCTACCCTTTGTTGAAGTTCTTTCTCAGACCCCGCCTTTAATGCCACACCATCTGCATATAGCAGCTTTGTTGATCTGTCTCATCCAACCTGTTTGATGATGTAGTCCATCACCAGTATGAACAGCAGTGGGCTCAGATCTGAACTGTGATGCACACCCACTCACACTGGAAACCCTTCTGTGAGACCGAAAACTGGTTCATACTTGAATCACTGGGTACTTGTACATAACCTGCACTAATTTCTGCCAATGTTTCTTGGATTTTAAACCACCACAGGATTGCCAAAATCAACTTTCTTGAGACCTTGTCATATACTTTCTCCAAGTCAAGGAATGCCCAGCTGGACTCTTTCCTCATCTCTAGATTCTCCTCAACTAACTGTTTCACTGCAAACATTGAATCAGTTGTGCTACATCCTGATCTGAATCCAAACTGCCCATCTCCCATCTTTCTTTCTACTACTCTGCAAATCCATTTATCAGTCACACTCTTCAGAATGTTTAATCAGTGTGGCAGGAGTTTGATACCTCTATACTGCCCACAGTTGTAGATGTTCCCTTTGTTCTTATACACTGACACTAGTATGCTTATTTTTCAGTCATCTTGGATACGCTATTCTCTCCATACTGCTATGAGCACCCTCAGGACCCATTTCTCCCCTACCTTACTCAGCAGCTTAATAATATCTGCAGTGACCTTGTCTAAGCCTGCTGTTTTCCCCAATGTCATTTGCCTTAGTGCTATTCTTACTTCTAGGGTGGGCTTCTTCTTTTATCATAGGCTGTGTCTGTGGCAGTAGTTTCTCTGGAGTTTTCTTCATTCAAAAACTGCTGAAAGTACTCCTTCCATCTGCCCTTGATTTCCTGTGGCCTGGTGATCAGGTTGTTGCTGGGATCCCTTATGAAGGTTTTTGACTATTTTCTTTATCTTTCTATTTTCGCCTTGCAACCTGATAGAGTTTCATTGTGCCATATACCAAGTCACTTTCCAGAAGTTGGTACATAGCCTCTGATGCCTTGTTCTTTGCTATTGCAAGTCCTATGTTAGAGTCCTTGTTAGCTAACCAGTATTCTCTCTTATCTTGGTCCATCTTTTCTATCTCCCATTTTTTCCTGAACTCCTTCTTTCTTTCGATGCACACCTCTCAACCTCTTAGAGCACAAACTCTGGACAAAGCCTGACAGAATGGGGGGACAAAGGTCCAAAACAGGAACAGAGTTTAAATATTGCTCTTATAAACTTAGAAAGTTACTAGAAGAATATGGTCTGTTTTAGCTTGCATTTTTCTGAAGGATATGAAGTCTGAAACTCAAGTGTATATAAATATTTAGTGACTTCAATCCACAGATTATCCCAGTAATTTGCCAGAAAATTACAAATTTTATGAGGAACAGAACAAAATATGAGACAAAAATCTGGACATTCTGCAAAAATCTGTACAGTTAAGAGGTATGTTTTGATGACTTCCTGGACATCTACATTTCCCCACCAGCTTTCTTTATGGATCTTATTGCCATTCGTAGCTCATCCACAACATTGTTTTATAGTTCTCTCTTCTTCAACTTCACCTCACTCATGATGAAACTGATAACTCCACCTATTTCCTCTTCTTCTGAATAATTCCTTGAACTCCTGTATTTTCTCTCTAGTCAACTTCTAGGTAGTCAGCGTAGTCTCTGTTGACCTTGGAAGTCTCTCTGGCCATTGATTGCAGCTGATTGTGGCAACCAGTGGTTTATGCTGTGGAATGACTGTTTCACTTGGGATGACTTTGCAATCATTGATTCTACCCTGTGCCATTTCCTGACTAGGAAGAAATCTATCTGAGTTACTTTCTGGCTATTGTTGCATGTTATATTGTGACTGTCTCTCTTGCAGTGCCATGTATTGGCCACCATCAAGCCATTTGCCTGACTGAAGTCTAGAATAATCTCTCCTTCTTTATTCCTGTTGACTCTCCCATGTGGACCAAGGCAGTCCTTATAACCTGTTCTGTCCATCCCGATATGTCCATTCAGATCACCCATTAGCAACAATAATTCATGTTGGCTGTCCTGCTTTATCTAGTAGGTCCTGCAACTGCTGTTTAAATGCACTCTTTTCCTCACTATCACAACCCTGCTGTGGGGCATGGGCTGTTATGAAGAGCGCCCTAGCCTTGCACTAAAATCTGATTTCCATGACTTTATCTCTAATTCTGATGACACCCTTCACTGTTTTTTGAAGCCTCCTTCTCACCGCACTTACCATTCCATTTAGTTTGTCTTCATCCTGTGAAGTCGACACTGGACATTTAGCCATGTGGCTTTACTGTGCTGTCCTTCTCCCAAGCATATTGTGTAATACATAAATGTAGAGCATACTGTAGGGTGAACAGTTTATCCAGTAACAGATACCCTAAGGTGCCCTGCCATTTTGTTTCTGCTCCATTGAGGCCAACATTCTTGTGTTTTCTTTTACCCATCACATAGCTGCCTGGTTTAGGTATGCATGCACAGTAGGCTCAGAAATGGTTCCGCTAGAATGATCAAAAACATTAACACAAAATGCAGAGATGGATTTATGAATATTAAGTATTATGCCCATATATGAATATGGATTATAATGTGATCAACAAACTGTCAACACACTATGCAGTAAGTACAGTTCTTTAAAAGTACTGCCTCTTCTAAACCATATCTTACCCATAAGTTTAATCGATTCCTACAACTGTCAACTCATCCTCTCTGTGTCATCCTTCACTTCACTTCTCCAAACCAGTCAACCTAATCTTTTGTTATTTATTTGACTGTACACAGTTTACTTAATTAACTTTTGTTTTACACACTCTTCCCTCACCACTTCTCTACCAGTTAAAGGCTCCCTATTACGCTGTCGCAGATGCAGGTTGTTTAATGCGTCTTTGTCGAACTGAAAAGCACGAAAAGGCAAAATAGTGAAGCGGCTATTCAGCGAATTCTTTCCCCGGGAAAGAATTTGTTTGGCTGTTTTTGCTACTTTGCCTTTTTGGCACTGTAGTGGGATCTCGGAGTTGGTATATTTAAGTAGGGGGGTGGGACAGCCCCCATGTTGGGGGGTGTGAGGAGCAAAGCCCCCCCCCCACATTATGTAATGTTTTATAGTTTTTTTTTTTCTTGGAACAGCGATTATTTTCCAAGGGAAAAAAAATCGCTCTTCTGAGGTTTCAACGTTGTAAGCTTTCGCTTACATGGGGTCAATTATGTGTCGTTTGCTCTTCTGAGAGTGCAATATCATAATATAGACCCCAGTTGAAGTGGTACTCCTTCACAATTCTATGCTAATTCTGCTAACACTTCTAGCTTACATCCTTACGTCCCCCTCAAACACCATATGCTAAATCAATTACCCTTCTCATTTCCACCATTCTATCACCCCTTTCTAAAATATTAAAAAATGCGTTCACTCAACTCTTGGATCATGTTACTAAGCAGAGCATTTGATCTGCCACACAGTATGGTTTAAGACCCTATCACAACACCACTGCAGCTCTACTTAGCTTTACTAATACCATAAACCTCAATGGAAACGCAAATAACCTGGTCTCCTCTCTCCTTTTAGATACATTAAAGACTTTTGGCACAGTATCCCACCAAAAACTGTGCTTCAAACTCTCCTCCATAGGCTTTCCCTAATTTGTTCTCTCATGGTTCCACAGCTGCCTATCCAACAAGATACACACTGTAATATGGAAACAAAATATCTCCCCCTTCTTACCAGTCTCTGCCAGTGTGCCACAGGGTTCAGTTCTTGGCCCATTATTTAACTGCTAGATCAACAAACTCCAAACATTCACCAAACATACAACCATTGTTCAATACTTGGATGACACAACTCTTTATATGCTCAGCACCAAATGTTCCATAGCTGCTTCAAATGACACAAGAATCATTTTCTTCCTTTGAAACCTGCCTACAAAACTCTAAATTACTGTTATATGCTAAGAAAATAAAACTAATATTTTTCACACCTAAGCATAAATTAGCACAGAAACAGTCTTTCAAAATTCTCTCAGCCAATAACATCATTATAGAAATGATCACCCAAACAAAACTTCTTGGTGTCACTATAGATGACAACCTAAAATGCAATCGACACATTTCAATAGTCATCAAATATGCTACGGGTCTCCTCTACCATACTAAATTCTTCTAGGAAGATCATGGCATGAGCATACTTCCTCACAACTATTCTGTATTCATTCACCATTCTTAATCTTACAAACTTGGCCATTGCTACAACAAAATCACAAAATTTGCAGCAAACCCTCATAGATCCCATCAATGCCAGCCAATAAAACATCTGAACTGGCTATAACTGCGTAACTAGCATGTAATCAGCTCCTCACAGCTCACAACCTTATATAGCAACCAGAGAACTGCCCTGCTCTAAACAATTCCCTCCAGCTCTGCTCTACACACACAAATCTCTGCTCAACCAATAAATCCTTGTTGAATGTCACGAAGTCTAACAACTCTGCAGGAAACTCTGTATACTCAAATTTTGTAGCAAAAGTCTGGAACTCAGTCCTTGTTACCTGTAAACAAATTGATAAAATGAACATTTTTTAAGCAGGCCCTAAAGCAACACCTAAGTAATTCTTGGCTATGTTCCTGCTCTCGCCCAGGGTAAAATCTCAAATCTCTTCTTCTCTCACTAAATCTTATCTTACCTCCAGCCCTATCCTCTTCATTTCTTTCACACACATCTCCTTTTCCATCTTACCTTTTCCTCACAACAATTAATGCTCTTCTAAACCTAACTTATCTCATTTCTCCTTTTCCGTCCTAATTCATCTCATGTTATTTCACCCTTTTCCTTTCTTCCAGCTTTCTTTCACTACTGTTGCACTACACATCTACCTTAAACTAGTTTCACATCTCTACCATTCTAGCTTACTCCTCTTCCCAGTCCCATCTTACCCTGTTTAACCCTCCCACAACTCTAATGATATCTCCTCTTCATCCTCCGTAAAGTTTGATTTAGCAGAACCTACTCCTGATTATTTACCTTTCTTATCACTCAACAACTTTGAAGTATAGAATTCTGATCACAAAGTATTTAAATCGGCCTTAGTCTTTATGCACCAAATCTACTATTATTATTTTGCCTACTTAACATGGAACACCAGATTTCATAGTTTGTAGTACTTGTCAAACTGTTATCTCCTTAAAGAGTGTTGCTGTAATTTATGTACATACATAGGAACACTGCTGCATTTACTTGCTTGCAATTTAAGTTTTATTGTTAATGCATGCTTTTTTTCCCCTTAGCCTGCAGAAAATGATTTTGCATAGCCAAGTCAGACTATCACAGTCCAAAGAAGGCAATAAATGAATAAAATAAATAAATAAATAATTAAAATGAAAAGTGCTCTGTGTGTATACATGTATATATATATATATATATATATATATATATATATATATATATATATATATGTGTGTGTGTGTGTATATATATATATATATATATATATATATATATATATATATATATGTGTGTGTGTGTGTGTGTGTGTGTGTGTGTGTGTATATATATATATATATATATATATATATATATATATATATATATATATATATATATATATATATATATATATATATATATATGTATGTGTATATATATATATATATATATATATATATATATATGTACATAAAATGTTCTGTGTTCTATGGGTGTGGTAAGAAACCAATGTCTTCCACATAAGGTTTGAACTTCTGCAGCCACTGATATCCAGTACAACTAACAGTCGTCAACTCAGTAAAATAAATATTTATCCGGAGCTATGCCAACTGCCAAGTTTGCATAACTTCCTTCTTAGCAATATACAAAATAACCAGTGATTAACCAGTTCTGGCTTTACAAAACTCGCTTCCCCTGAATGACCAGTTTTCACTCAGTGTGGTAACTGATGGTTAACCAGTTCTGGCTTGACAAAACTAAATCCCCCTGAATAGTCACGTTTTACTCAATGTGCCTACTAACTGAGGTTCTGATTCAGCAACCCTAGAAAAAGTTCACAATAGGGATAAAGCTGAGTGCATGACAGAAGTGTTACTTGATTATAAAACTAAAAATATATACAATTATTATTGTGGCTGTAAATATTTTTGTATATGAAAACAAACAGAAAATAAAATAGGTATGCACTGCAGAGCAAGTTAATGATAAAGCAAATGAAAAGGCCTCTGGCTAAAATGTTAGAATGTAACAAAAAAGATTTCTAAAGCCATGGGATTATTTGAGGTACAGCAGAGGCTATTTTTTTAATGAGGTACTACAATAACTGAGTCCTGTTGGTGAACTTGTATCACAGTATGTGTATAAGCCTTGATGTTCTAAATGCCTATGGAAATGTTAACTAAAAGCATAACATAGAAAACAAATCCTATTCAACTCAGGAATGTAATGGGTGTACATTCATCTTGGGTCCTAGCATTATGGACCATACCTCATAAAGCAATATTTTCACCTCAAATTCCATTGCTGTCTAATAAAGTTAATGAAATCTTATTGTTTGGCTAAGGTACTAACTCAATCTATTTGATAGTGATTTCATTCCTACCACTGCTGAATGTTTTATTATATAAGCATATGAATATACAGTAATCAAATCTAGCTCTCATCAGTTTCAGCAAGGTAAACATGTCAATCAGGTCGTTTGATGATTTTCTGTTTTTGTTTATGGAATACAGTTATACAACTGTTATCACATCATATTGATTCTTACCTTTGTTTACAGGTGTGATGGCAAAACGTTTGTTTATAATAGTCTGTAAAGTCAACGCAGTTGACTAAGTAAATAACTAACTAACTGAGCAAGTAAAATACTACAGTTTAAACAAGCTTAAACAAGCTATAGCAACAACAAGCAGAGTATTATACAATGACAGGCCATTAACATTCCAAAACAAGCACACTGATTAGTCAGCCCAACCAGCGTGCCTGTTGTAAATCCGAGCATATATCAATGGAAAAAGGTCCGGTCACCCGGACTTTTTTCCTTTAATATATGCCATAAAAAATTCACTTTCTTTCCCTTAAAAAAATAAATAAACTTGTAAAACCAGACACTTAAACCCACGAGAGAGATGGGACAGACAAAAATAAAAGAATAATCAGTACATTATGAAAAACTAGAGAAACGTACCTGGTTATCCTTTTATTGTCTATGTCTCATCACTCCTGTACCTTCAAAGTGTCCCTGTATCTTAAAAAAAAAAAAAAAAAACAGCAATGGAGATCTTCATTTCTCTGTTGTTTCCTATATACAGCATCCGTCACACAGCACTGATGTACTGCTTTAGTGTGGGAACAAAAGTCCCATACATGTGTGCAGTACATCAAAAAAAGCAGCAGGATATCCTCGTAAAGCAGAAGAATGCCACAGAGCCATCATACAATGACATTATTTAAGAAAAGTAAGGAATCTTTCTTAAATAATGTTATTGTATAATAGCAATAACTGACTCCGTGGTGTGATATATTGAAGATTTACCCATGGTTGCCTTTGTTTAATTACTCAGGCTTCGCCCTCATGATTAAACCACACCAGCCGTGGGTAAATCTTCAATATACCACACCAACATCATTGGTTATTGCAATACCATATGCTACATGACCTCACAAATCAAGCCTTTCTAACTAGGTTCATGTAAAATATTGTATTTTACCAACACTCATACACAAAACTGTTTAGAATCTGAATGTAAAAGAATTGTTCATAATGAAATACCAGGTCTGTTACAGGTTCTTCCTTATTAGTAGCTCACAGTACATCTGTTTGCTGCCATTTACTCAGAAAAGCAAGTGCTCTAACCTCCAGTAGCCTGATCACCCATTTCTGCTTAGCCCTTCCAATACTCAGTCCTATAAATTACATAGCCTTACCAGAACCTAAACCCTAAACCTAAAAGTCCCACCTCGTTCTCAGCCCAGCTCCTTGTTCCCTTACCCTAAACATCCCCTCTCCCTCCCTAACCCCAAAATTTCCGATCACTCCCTAAACCCAGAATTCCAACCTCCCTCCTTCAACCTGAAGTCACTGATTACTTCCTAAACCTAAAACTCTCTTCCCACTTCCTAATAGTAAAATTTCCTTCTGCTCCCTAACCCTAAAATCCTTCTCCCTAATCCTAAAAAAACCCTTATGCTCCTTAATCCTAACCCCCTTCTTGTCTCTTCCCCACAGCTGCTTGCCAGAACTCATATTCAGTTTTAAACACAGGCAGCAGCCCACACAAACTACAAAACACTGGAATCTGTTGCTTAGAGACAGTGTTTTTTTGGCAGTTGGGACATGTACTCCTGTAGTGAATCCTGTAACATTTTGTGGTTGCTTCCTCACAGCAGAGTCCTTTTTCCCTGTATACTGAATAAAAATTAAGCTGAGTGCTTTCTCTGCTTTGGCAGACTTTTAATATATCAAGCTATGCACAATGTGATGCTTGAGGACTCCCTGCCAACATTTAAGTAAATACAGACACATCAGCACTGCTAGTACCTTGTAGTACTTTTACAATGCAGCCCAGCTTTGTTGTTCTTGAACTTCGAAACAGTCTTCATTCTCCTGACTTTCATCACTTAATTTCTAAATAATTAAATAATATTTTAGTTAAAAGCACTACTCTGGTAGTTTATTTAAAGATTATTTTAAGCGACTGCAAGAAACTCAAGCACACATGTTCCCCATAGTGCCTGTAGTGCCTGTAAATGTATGTTTCCTTCTGATCATTTTTTGTATTTACATTTAGTTTGAGTGTTTGGTAATTGGTAGGTGGACTAGACCAATGATATTTTTCAACTATGACCAGGTCTGAAAATACATAATCCTCCCCACCTTTATACAAATGAAGTAATTTCATAAAATTTAGAGGATGAAACTGAACAGAAGAAAGGTCACATTTGACAGAGACCAATGCAATACCACACCAAACAAACAGAAAAAATGAAAATAAGCAAATGTATTACTTCTAAATTAATATTTATAAATCATGAAACATAAGGTACTTTAATTTGCTGACTGAGCAGACAACAGAGCTTTACAATTGTGCAATGAGAGAAATCAGCTACAGAAGATTACATGCAAAATGACACAGAGGTAAATAAAAACTTGGGCAAGATCCACTGTTAAAATAGTTTCAAGGAGCTTACAATTAAATAATGTTTTAAAGCAGTTGCATTTATATGCAATAGTCCCCACAGCTCTTTATATTTCAAATTTAAGTAAGAAATTATTCTTGTCAGGTCACCAAAGGCACTTTGTTAAAAGCTTTTGTCCTAAATGTTGGTCTTTTGAGCATTAAGGCCATCTGAGCTTGTGTGTTCAGGGGGCAGCAACAGTTTGTAACTTCTGCATTTTGAACAAGTATAGCAACATTTAAGATTGAGATTGATGTTGACAGGGACAGGTAGCACTGTGGTTATGGCAATGGTCAGTACCCAGCAGACCCTTCTCAATGAAATACACTGATGCTTCAGGGTACCTGCCAATATGAGACATTTTCAGAACACTCTAAGGGTCATTTTCTTTACTTTCAAATGATTATGTGATTACTGTCACTGCCTCTTGTGCAGTACTCATAAATGAAGTATTCATTTTCTTTGCGTGCTTATTTATTATTACATTCTGTTGATTATATGTTAGTCCTCTGGGATTTTTCCCATATTTTTCTTTAAAATTTGAAATTCGTACAGAGCGTTTTACATTGTTTCACTGACTTTTTTATCTCTTCAGTCTTTTCTTTACCCCATAGACAACCACTCCATATGTTGTGTAAGTATCAGGTTATTAACACTAAATAAACTGGTTAAAAAACTAGCTAAGAAAGTAGCTAAACGTATGCCATATTGGTGAACGACCAAATGAAGCAGTAAAGGATAGAAAAGTACCTTTTATGGCATTGATTGAAAGGGGCTTATATGTGATATATCTAGACTTGAAAGAACTGTAAAGACAGCTAATGACAGGATGCAAACAAGATAGACATTGAAATGAGTTTCCGTGACACAGAAGTGCACTGTAAATTGCATTCAGTGTGTTTTCTCTGTCATTTCATTATAAAATATTATGGACAATTCCTCTTGCTAA
Organism: Protopterus annectens; assembly: GCF_019279795.1. Lineage (NCBI taxonomy): Eukaryota > Metazoa > Chordata > Ceratodontiformes > Protopteridae > Protopterus > Protopterus annectens. The sequence continues at coordinate 1,248,956,732 of NC_056728.1, read as the reverse complement.
TACATATACTGTATAGCTGATCAAACAGATTGTTCAGTGTCTTCTTATCACAACAAGCTTGCCTGATCATTTAGTGTGCTCCAAACTGTCCAGGTGTGAGCCATAGTTAGTCTAAAGATAATGGTGTGCAGTACAGTAATTAGGTCCAATGGCGCAAGTCAGGTTAATAAAGTTAATACTTCCTTAGTGCTTTAGGAGTTAAGAATAAACAGAGCCTTTATTGGAACTGTCTCTGCTAAAACAGCATCTGCATTAGAATCACTGGGTTTTGGATATCGTGCTGCAGAAACAAATGGGTAAACTGTTAACTGATTCTTAGTTGTGTGGTGGTGCATTATTGACTTGCATTTGTTTATTCATATGCATGTTTGCCTTCTTTTTGCAAATTTCCAGAAATTGTTGCAATATGCATGTCTGAGTTTGCTGTGACTCTTGGAAAACTGTGTGCATACTCACATGCTGGACTTACATGTGCTATAAAATATCCTAGAGCAAGATGGCCGAATTTTCTGTCTACCTGACAGTAACTTGTCAAGATCATAGGATCATAGGAGGTTACTAGGCTATTGGCCCTAGGGTCCTAACAAGCCTAGCCATGTTCTAGACCAAGATATGTAGTCTGTATTAGCAATGTGAAGCTAAGATCAGCACCTGCTGCCCCTGTCCAAGAAAGACACAGGTGAAACCCCCCGCGGTAAATTTACAGTTTCCCAACAAATTGTCCAAGTTACACTTAGAATCAATGACGAGGTCTGTTTTGCATGAATTCTTACATTCTGTCGATTATATGTTAGTCCTTAGGGATTTTTCCCATAGCATATTTCCCTGAAATTCTTACACAGCCTTGTGTCTCTTCCTTAACTCTGCTTCACTGGAGTTATTTTCCATTCTGACTGTATTTCACCTCCTGCTTTTCACACTTTCCCAGAGACATCACCTGGCTGAAAAAGTGATGGTTATGTATTAGGAAGGATTTCTTCTGAGAGGTGGTGAATGATACAGCTGCAGGGTCATAGCTTGTAGTTAGCCATACCTGTCAACATCTTAGCTCAAGAAGTCTGGAGAGAGGCTAAAATAATCATGGGACAAAGGCACAAAAATATGGACAGATTTTAAATACTGCTCTTATAACATCAGAAATTTGCTAGAATAACTGGATTTGTTTTACCATGCATTTTCTGAAGGACAGGAAGGCTGAATGTCAAATGCATTTCATTATATAGTGACTTCAACCACCAATTATTTGCCAACAAAACAAAAAATTTTATGAGGAACAAACCAAAAAAATGAGGTAAAAATCTGGAAATTCTGTGAAAAACTGGGCAGTTGAGAGGTATGCATCTAAGTACTGAGGCATATGGACTCCAGAGTTTAATAGGCTGCTGAGCAGAGAATATTATTCCCACAGTGCTGTGATAGAGGTTTAAATGGTGACTTTTTCATAGCACTGAAACAAGCTTAGATGTACACATTTGTTCTCACATCACTGAAAGACATTATTAGGTATACAACTTTATGACCTAGTGGTCATCAGCTTGAACATCTGTACTTGATTTATTTTGCCTCTACCTTAGTTTGCATTTGCAAACTTCTAGATTCAGATACTATCTCAAAATTTAATTTAGTGTATATAGAACTATCCTATGTATGTCTCAAGCCAGCACTGTCTAACTGAGATTATACAGCTCCACTATCCTTCCTTGGCAACAATCACTTTTAATAACTATCAGACCTGAAAAAAAATGGAGTGTGTGTGGTACTCAAGATTGTGGCCCCAAATACAAACTCAGTGAGCCATATTCAACTTTCAGATCCTGATACTGTTCCACCCATCTAGGGGGGATCAGAGTGCAGACACTCTCTCACTCATTTTAAGTGCAGGGAGTTGGTTCATATACCACTACAGGAACAACATGAAGGATATTACCATGTGTTGTATCCTCAGGAAAAGGGCACATGTGGAGGTACTATATCTGTCATAGAGTCCTCAGGTACTATGACCAGGATGCAGGTACGGAGAAGCACACATTTAATCTATGGGCCTGTATTTCAGCATACATTTTGACTGGCAGACGAAAAGTAGGACACATTAAAGAAAAGTGCAACAGTTCCCGTATTACAGTCACAAGCTATCCTTCTCTGAACCTTCTTTGCCAACTTACTGACAGACATCATAACAGTATGAATTGCCCAACAGAGGAACAGCAACAGTCAGATGGTCATGAGGGAAAATGAAGTCATGAGACCAAAAACGTAAAAAAGTAAATATTCAGGAATTGTTATTGCAAGCAAAGGCTTTTGCAAAAGTCTGTTCAGAATTTACTTTATTACCATGATATATGGTATCTGCGGTGGGGCAGCGGTAGCATTGTTGCCTCACAGCAAGAGGTTCTCCCGTTCGATTCCTGGCTGGAGTGCGAGGAGTGCCCTTAGTGTGGAGTCTGCATGTCCTCCCCGCATTTGGGTGGGCGTTCGAAAGACATGCGTAAATAGGCGTGCCTTCTTTGAAGGTTGGATGTCGAGCTGGCACCTCGGCTTTCGTGAAAATCTACTTCCAGTCATTAGTGGACCGGAGTTCCGCTGTGGCGATCCCTAACCAGGAAAAGCTGAAAAACCAACCAAACCATGATATATGGTAAAGAAATCATATAAAAAGAATACAATACTACTTCTGTTTTAATGTTGTTGTTGGCTTTTCCCGGTTAGGAGTCACCACAGCAGAACTCCAGTCCACTAATGACTGGTAGTTGATTTTTACATGCCAAGTTACTAGCCATGGCACACAACCTTCAACAAAGGTACGCCCATTCACACATATCTCCATGCAGAAGATGCTCTAGCAAGAATCGAACCGGTCAGCATCTTACTGTGAGGCAACAACACTACCACAGCACCACCACCGCGTGTACTTGGCAAAATAAAATAGTGATAATGAATTTGTATCCATTAGTGCTTATGCCATCCCACTGTTGTGTTAGACCATCATAACATTGTTTCACAACCTTGCAAGATATTATTAAATGCATATACTTAGCTCCACACTGTTCTGGTAAGTTTAATCTTGCATATTGCTCATGAGAACAATGCAACCTAAAATAATGTTTTTCCAAAAACTGCATCACCTAGTAATACTTCTTATTGTGTCTGTTATTTTGAATGAGGGAAATATTTCTAGATGGATGCTTTTCTAGGAACACTGACTGAGCAGTCTATTTATCAAATACATTTAAAAGGATTACCAACTATTTCTTGTCTATAGAAGTAAGAAATAAATCAAATCGCTATATCTATTTTTATCATGAGAATGTATTCTCTGGAGTTCAGATAAGCAGATTGTGATACTGAGAAAAATACTAAGGTGAATACAGAAAGCTTACATTCTTTTTAACAATCTGTATCTCTATGATACATCACACCAGAGTAAACAAAAATATGGAATATCCTTTGATTTTTTTTTCAGGTGTTATAATCGGGTCTTTATTATCCTTCACTGATCATATTTATTATGTTTTAAACTATATATATATATATATATATATATATATATATATATATATATATATACACACACACACACACACACACACACACACACACACACACACACACATATATATATATATATATACACACACACACACACACACACACATATATATATATATATACATATATATATATATATATATATATATATATATATATATATATATATATAAAGAACCCGCGGTGATGGTGCTGCGGTAGCGTTGTCGCCTCACAGTAAGACACTGTCCAGTTTGATTCTCAGATAGAGCTTCTTCTGCGTGGAGACATGCATGAATGGGCGTACCTTCGTTGAAGGTTGTGCGTCAGGCCTTGCAAGCCAGTACATAAAAATCAACTGCCAATCATTAGCGGACTGGAGTTCTGCTGTGGCAACCCTTAACCGGGAAAAGCCGAAAGATGCAAACATATATATATATATATATAAGAAATGTCTAAAACATAGTAAACATTATCAGTGAAGGATAAAACACAAAAGGGGTAATGAGAAGGGTGGTAGGGACACAAAAGGAAGAAATGAGAGAAGGTAGTCTCTTAAGTCAAACAAACAAACAATACAGTACAGACAGGCAGGTGAATAATTAGACACAATGAAAGGGAAATGGGCAGGACAGAGACAAACATGGTGGACAAATGGTGATAAGGAGATATGGACAAGTAGTGGGTTGTGACACAGTGTGTTGAAAACACATGTGGCTGAGAATGAGGTAGGCCACAGCTGAGTACCAAAAAAAGAAAACAGGAAAAGACAATTCTAATATTACTTCTTTGACTGTAGCAAGCTGCTTGCTGTGGATGTACAGTTTTTTACTAGCCAATCGTTTCCCCCCCACACCTTATTCTTTGGGTAGTCACTCATTCATCCCTTCCTAGTAACACCTATGTGCTGACTGATATCCATCCTACAGTGATGTCAGTTTGACTTAGTAGGTCATTCAGGATGGCCAGGAACTGTGGCCATGTCGGGTTTTCATGGTCTGATAACAGGGGCCTGTCAGCTGACTCCAAATACCATAATCTCCAGGAGAGGCATGGTACAGCTACCAGCTGGGTCTTTGCATTGTCAAGCATCTTCTGCACCTCTGCTGCACTGAAAACTTGGGTACAATAGGTAATCAAGATGTCTTATCTGATGGGGAAAGATTGGAATCCTCCCCAGTGAAGCACTCCCAACATTTTTACCTATCACAGCTGTGGCAGCTACAAGGTAGGGACTAGCTACATCTGACATGCATACAGCTCATCTGCACCATCATGATCTACAGGAAGGGAAACAATGGGAAGGATTAGTGAATCTTTTATATGAATGGCAAAATTAATATAGTACAACTTATAAGAATATCTGAGAACTAACTACACTGCTGTAAGTCCTAGCTGCTGCTGCTGCTGCTGCTGCCTTCAGCTGCCATTATGATTGGTCTCCCACTCTGATCATGCTGTAAAACAAAATGGACAGCCATCTGCAAATGTTGTGAGCCACAAGACATTGATGTCATCCTTCACATCAGAGATGTAAATACCAAACTGAAGTGGTCATCGGACTGATCCCTGGGGGACACCATCAGTAACTACTCTTTTTGAAGAGAGTATACCTTCTACACTAATTTAGCCTGTTTGCTGTCCAGTGGGTAACATATGGGTTTAAATTTAGTTTGATTAGTCTGTAGTAATGTGAGAATATGGGATGGTATCAAACCCCTTGGTCAGCTCTAGGTTGGCAGTATGAACCAATTTTCCAGAGTCTAATGTATCAGTTACATTTTCAAAGAAGTCCTCCAGATTTAAGAGTTAGAATCTGCCTTTAGCAAACCCAAACTGGTTTGGGTTCAGGGCATGCAAACTGCTGATGTCCTAGTTAATAAGTTCAAGAAATGATGCATTCCATTGCTTTGCAGATAAGGCTATTGAAGGTTACAGGTATAAAGTTTCGTGGATCAGTTCTCGATCCCCCCTTGTGAAGTGGCAAGATGTCCATAATTCTCCATTCCTCTGGAATTATCCCATGGAGAGTTTGCAGATGAATAGACTTAGTAGTGATTTGTCTAGACAGTGTCTGGTGCTGACAAGAAGGCAGCTTGACACATTATCATGAAACATGGAACAAGCGTTTTTGGCTTTTTCATTCCAGCCAAGTTCTGATGAGATTAGCTGGGGTGCTGTGGATGTATTAATAAGTTGGGAAAGTTAAGGGCATTTAAGGGGATATAGGTGAGAAAAGTTAGAACTGAATTTGCCTGATATATTGACTATGTTCTCAGGGGTAAAAGTGAGTGTCTCTATTCTGTATTAGCTCTGATCATTCCTGGACATTACATTTAAGGTTTCTGACATAGCTGAAGAAGGCTTTGTAGTCATCCTTAACAGAGGTAGCAATTCGCAATTTGCACTCCGCTTTTGAGGATTTGATTTTGATTCTAAGTTCTTTCTGGATCTTTCTGCGTTCATTTCTAGATGTGGTATTAAGTTTGCTTTTATGTGCTATGAATTTCTTTCTCTTATTGTACAGTTTGCTTATGCTCAGGTTTCACTATGAGGGTTTATTCCTTAATTTACCATGGAATTTTTTTTTATTCGGATAGATACTTAAGTACATGCTTTGAAGTAGGTATAGAAATTATCCATGTGGCAGCATGCAAGATGAGGTCATTGAGGTGAGAAGGGCACTTATGTTTCATCAGGTAATTAGTTAGCTGGATTAAGTTTGCCTTAGAGTAGTCTCTCATCACTTAGTTAGCTGGATGAAGTATGCCTAATAGTAGCCTCTCATCAGGTCATTAGTTAACTGGATTAAGTATGCCTAAGAGTAGCCTCACATTAGGTCCTTAGTTAGCTGGATTAAGTTTGCCTAAGAGTAGTTTCTCATCAGGTCATTAGTTAGCTGGATTAAGTTTGCCTTAGAGTAGTTTCTCATCAGGTCATTAGTTAGCTGGATTAAGTTTGCCTAAGAGTAGTCTCTCATAAGGTCATTAGTTAGCTGGATTAAGTTTGCCTCAGAGTAGTCTCTCATCAGGTCATTAGTTAGCTGGATTAAGTTTGCCTAAGAGTAGCCTCTCATTAGGTCATTAGTTAGCTGGATTAGGTATGGCTAAGACTACTCTCTCGTCAGGTCATTAGTTAGCTGGATTAAGTTTGCCTAAGAGAAATCTCTCATCAAGTCATTAGTTAGCTGGATTAACTTTGCCTAAGAGTAGTCTCTCATCAAATAATTAGTTAGCTGGATTAAGTATGACTAAGAGTACTCTCTCATCAAGTTATTAATTAGCTGGATTAAGTTTGCCTAAGAGTAGTCTCTCATCAGGCCATTAGTTAGCTGGATTAAGTATGCCTAAGTGTAGTCTCTCATCAGGTCATTAGTTATCTGGATTAAGTTTGCCTAAGAGTAGTCTCTCATCAAGTCATTAGTTAGCTGGATTAACTTTGCCTAAGATTAGTCTCTCATCAAATAATTAGTTAGCTGGATTAAGTATGCCTAAGAGTACCCTCTCATCAGGTTATTAATTAGCTGGATTAAGTTTGCCTAAGAGTAGTCTCTCATCAGGCCATTAGTTAGCTGGATTAAGTTTGCCTAATAGTAGTCTCTCATCAGGACATCAGTTAGCTGGATTAGGTATGCCTAAAAGTAGTCTCTCATCAGGTCATTAGTTATCTGGATTAAGTTTGCATAAGAGTAGTCTCTCATCAAAATACTCACTGGCAACAACAGAATGTGAATGAGATCTGATGCTGAAAGAATGCACGCCTGGATCCCGACTCGGACAAAATGTTTATTCAATCACAAAATACACTACACATTAAGCGCTTTCATCTGTCAAGCAGACTTCCTCAGAATAATGTACCCAACTACTGCCTTTCTTAAATACTCAGTTTGGCGCCAACTTGCAATCATGATTTAAACACATATACACCTATTTTCTTAAACAATAATTTGATAAGTAGAAACTCATTCATATTATACATAAAGTGTAAAATCAACATTGCTTAAATATAAAAAGATATAAATATATAAAAATATAAAAATATGTGAAAATTATATATATATATATAATATGGATGTTATATGAGTTGTGTGAATATGTCATGTTGTGACTTATATGACGAATGGCTGTATGATTTCAAACTAAATTCATTGAACAGAATTCATTAAACAGACATAGGGATTCCATAATATGTTCCAAAATGCATTTAAAAATTGTTTAAAATTTTTTTATTTAAATATTATTTAAATATTATTTAAAATTTATTTAACATAATTAGTCAATTGATATAATCTATGAATTTAGGTGAATTAAAGTAGTTGAAATAATTGTTTATATTACTGATGAAATATTTGTTTGTTAGTAATTATGCACATACTTAGCATTGATATGTAATTGTTTATTTGTATAATTATGTATGTTGATGCATAAATATATAATAAATCCATATAAAAAAACATATATGAATCTCCATATGAATTGATAAAAATTGATAATGTGATAAAAATATTAGATAATTGATAAAAATAAAAATAAAATACCATAGGGAAAAAAATGTTGCTAAATCTTTCAAAATGCCTCTTAATGTTTGCTTGCAACCTTAAGTTTACATATTATTTGTTTAATATAAGATATGGTTTAATGCTAATGAAGTCATTAATGCCTGGGAAGGTAGTGGCATCTAAAAATATTTGCCATCTACTTTCTTTCATAGCTAACTGGGCTTTGATATTGCCCCCATACGGAGTTTGTTGTACTGTGTCAATAATGTTGAATTTGAAATGATGGTTGTCATTGTTATGCATAATATGTCTATATAATGCATTCTTATTATCTTGATTCCTAATACTGTATAAATGTTCATATATCCTTCGTTTAAATACTCTCTCTGTTTTCCCGATATAGTATGCATTGCATGCTACACATTTTGCTAAATAGACCACAAATTTTGTGTTGCAATTACCCTGTCTGCTATGTACATATGTTCTATTTGCGTTTCTCAATTTACATCCTCTTTCCTCATTAATATATTTACATTGGTTGCATGCACCACATTTCTTCGTGCTAGATGTGTTTCCTCCTTTTTTGCAAATACCCTTGGTTTCCAGCAACCTCTTTATATTGAAACCAGTTTTGTATACAATTTTGGGGGACGTCCCCAACATCTTCATTAGTTCATCATTGCAGATAACCTGATTCCATCTGTCTTTTATAAAGTTCTCAATATAGTGTACTGTGGGAGAGTACAATAATACACAAACTCTTCGACTTGTTTCCTCCCCTGAGTTTTTAACAGATATTAATTTTCCATAGTCATAATTTCCCAAAAGGGATTTGTATTTTTTACCCCATTCACTTACTACATATTTGACGGTGTCCGTCAAGAGGTTAACTGGATACCCCTTTATAATGAACATGGATTTGATGTGTTCCATTTCTTTCACCATTATTTCCCTAGTAGATGACATACGAGCAACCCTAATGCATTGCCCTTTGAAAATATTTTTGAACACATGGGGAGGGTGGTTACTACTATAAACCAAATAATCATTTGAAAAAGTCTCCTTCCTATAAATTTTGGATATGAATCCTTTTTCCCCATGGCTTATGTATGTGTCCAAGTATGCAATGCCACTTGTGCTCGTAGAATGCGTAAACCTCAGAAATTCATTGGTATTGTTAATATATCTTATAAATTCTGTAATTTTATCTGTGGGTCCGTCCCATAACACAAACAAATCATCTAAAAATCTAGTATAATGTGCAATATACTGGTAAAATTCAGATTTAAACAAGCATTCCGTTTCCCATTCATACATCACCAGATTGGCGAAGATGGGAGCACAAGCTGCTCCCATTGCAACCCCTCTAGTCTGTTTGAAAAATTCGTTTTCGAACTGTATATAGTTGTGGTCTAAGACCAACCCCATCATGTCTGTTATAAGACTAATTTTGTCCCAGCTTAAACTGGAACATTTCCTCAAGCTGTTGCTAAAATATTCTAAGCCTTGTTCCTTTGGAATACATGAAAACAAATCTATAACATCGATAGTTATATAAATAAGATTCTTTTTCCAAACTTGTGTTGTTAACTGCCCCAAGAAAGTCCAAGAGTCCTTGGTTAAATGTGGGATGTTCTTATACACTGGTTTGACCCATGTGTCTATAGCTACCCCCAAAGGAAATGTTTTGGCTCTACTTCCTGAAATAATGGGTCTGAAAGGAGGATGTTTAAGACTTTTGTGGACTTTAGGTATCCCCACTATGGTGGCTAGTTTGGGATATTCAATTTTTAAAAAATTATAAGTATCTAGATCAATTCTGTTGTCTAACATGTATTCCTCTAATGCTAGATCTATTCGCCTATAACCTATATTAATCTCATTTAGAGATATGGCGTCATAGTTACCTGATTCATGCAGTATGTGATAAATTTCGTTGATATAATCCATATGATTGAATATAACTATTCCCCCTCCCTTTGTCTGGTTTCATTAACCTAACTTCTTTGTTGTTAACAAAATTAAACAAACATTTGTGTTCCTCTTCTGTTAGGTTATCAACTAATCCAGTATTTTGATTTATCCCCACCTTTAGGTTATTTCTAAGACCATAAACGTCACTACACACCATTTTCTCAAAATTTGCCACTTTAGCATTGTTGGGGGGTATAAATGTACTCTTTTTCATGAGCTTTGGAGGTAATTTTTTGGAAGTTTCATCTATATTGTCATTAAAGTGTATGGCTAAATTAAGTCTCCTACAGTATAGTTTGACTTCTACAATAATGTCTACCACATTGAATTTTACTGTGGGTATGAATTTCATGCCTTTACTGAATACATTGAAAAATTCTTCAGTAATGTCAAGGTTAGTATAGTTAAATACATTGAACCCTTGTTTAGAGACTAAGATACTGTTGTCTTTAATTACCTCACTGTCTCTGACTTCTTCATAAGGTTTGTCAGTGTTGTTGCAAACCATTTGTTCTACTATATCCACTTTTAGTGATTCTTTGTATGTATCTTCCTCAGCAAATGTTTCTTCTAATCTTGCACTTACCTCATTCTTCTGTTTCTTGTTAGGTATGTGTTTTTTGAAGGTGGGTAATACCTGCCCCCTTGAAAATTTGTATCTCCTTCCATGTCCCTATGCTCTTGGTATCCGTCCCTATCATGACTGTGAGTCGTATTGTTTCTGGGCCAAATGTAGGCCCTGGGGTTTTCATACTGTTCAATATCTCTTGCTATCTTTTTTTCTTTTCTTTCATAAATGGCTGATGCTTTTTTGTTTGCATCTACAAACTGTTTGTCATACAATTCACTCCATTCATGGAACATAGGGTTATCGGTAATATCCACATTTAACTTATCTGCATCTAATATAGCACTTGCTAGTTTGACATCATTTTTCTGCATTAATAACTTAATGTACTCAAATCCAAAACTGTCAAACAGTTTATTGAAATCCACAATATTAGCATGATTTAAATCCTGTCCCATAGGTATTTTGAAGAATCTTATACCTTTGGGTACAATTTTTAAGGCCAAACATTTACTAAAATATGCATTCTCAATTTTTAAGTTTTTAATTGTTGTTAATTTTTTACCCAATGCATATATCATATCTCTATTGCACTCTTTAGTCATATATTTTTTACCAACCATTTGTTTTTCACTGTTATATCCCCCATCATTTTTGTTATGTTTTTCAAAGTCCACATTTTCATTTAAAAAATGGTCCAAATGACCAACTGTTCCTTCGTTATTAATTTTGTCCATAGTTACAGTTTTTGACTTGTTGAAGTTTCCTTCTTTGGGTAAATTGGGGCTAGAATACAGTTCAGTACCTTTATCAATGTTCGCGTATTTCCTAGACATGGTAGCATATGTCTTAGCTGGTAGCTGGCGTTTTGGTCTTGCCCCCACACGCTCTGCCTCTTCGCGAACATGAAAAAAGCTGAAATCGAAAGTGAAATCATCCGGTGATGATTTGCTGTTATGGATAATATCCAAATTTTCACTTAGACCCCCTTCCTGCAAAGAGTGTATGTCACAATCAGTCCGGTTCTCCTGGCCATTGGGGATCTCCATCTGAGTGCTAATATTACTGTAAGCAGCGACCGATGCCGCTTTTCTCCCTGCATGTACTCCATCTTCACCATTTGAGTACGGCCTCTGCCTTTCCCTTGTATCAGTGTTACCGTTGGATCTGGTAACTGTTAGTGAACGCCCGACAAGTTCAAGCAAGCGGGACACTTCCTCCTTCAAGGCAGTAATGTCGGTGCGTAGTTGAGCGATAGCTTCGTTGTCCAATGAAGCCTGAGACCCCACGTCATTCTCCATACCAGACGCTGACTTCTAAATACTCACTGGCAACAACAGAATGTGAATGAGATCTGATGCTGAAAGAATGCACGCCTGGATCCCGACTCGGACAAAATGTTTATTCAATCACAAAATACACTACACATTAAGCGCTTTCATCTGTCAAGCAGACTTCCTCAGAATAATGTACCCAACTACTGCCTTTCTTAAATACTCAGTTTGGCGCCAACTTGCAATCATGATTTAAACACATATACACCTATTTTCTTGAACAATAATTTGATAAGTAGAAACTCATTCATATTATACATAAAGTGTAAAATCAACATTGCTTAAATATAAAAAGATATAAATATATAAAAATATAAAAATATGTGAAAATTATATATATATATATAATATGGATGTTATATGAGTTGTGTGAATATGTCATGTTGTGACTTATATGACGAATGGCTGTATGATCTCTCATCAAGTCATTAGTTAGCTGGATTAACTTTGCCAAAGAGTAGTCTCTCATCAAATAATTAGTTAGCTGGATTAAGTATGACTAAGAGTACTCTCTCATCAAGTTATTAATTAGCTGGATTAAGTTTGCCTAAGAGTAGTCTCTCATCAGGCCATTAGTTAGCTGGATTAAGTATGCCTAAGTGTAGTCTCTCATCAGGTCATTAGTTATATGGATTAAGTTTGCCTAAGAGTAGTCTCTCATCAAGTCATTAGTTAGCTGGATTAACTTTGCCTAAGATTAGTCTCTCATCAAGTAATTAGTTAGCTGGATTAATTATGCCTAAAAATAGACTCTCATCAGGTCATTAGTTAGATGGATTAAGTATGCTTAAGAGTAGTCTCCCATCAGGTCATTAGTTAACTGGATTAAGTTTGTCTAAGAGTAGTCTCTGATCAAGCCATTAGTTAGCTGGATTAAATTTGCCTAAGAGTACTCTCTCATCAGGTCATTAGTTAGATGGATTAAGTTTGCCTAAGAGTAGCCTCTCATTAGGTCATTAGTTAGCTGGATTAAGTTTGTCTAAGAGAAGTCTCCCATCAAGTCATTAGTTAGCTGGATTAACTTTGCCTAAGAGTAGTCTCTCATCAAATAATTAGTTAGCTGGATTAAGTATGCCTAAGAGTACCCTCTCATCAGGTTATTAATTAGCTGGATTAAGTTTGCCTAAGAGTAGTCTCTCATCAGGCCATTAGTTAGCTGGATTAAGTTTGCCTAATAGTAGTCTCTCATCAGGACATCAGTTAGCTGGATTAGGTATGCCTAAGAGTAGTCTCTCATCAGGTCATTAGTTATCTGGATTAAGTTTGCATAAGAGTAGTCTCTCATCAAGTCATTAGGTAGCTGGATTAAGTCTGCCTAAGCGTAGTCTCTCATCAAGTAATTAGTTAGCTGGATTAAGTATGCCTAAGAGTAGTCTCTCATCAGGTTATTAGTAAGATGGATTAAGTATGCCTAAGAGTACTGTTTCATCAGGTCATTAGTTAGCTGGATTAAGTTTGCCTAAGAGTAGTCTCTCATCAGGTCATTAGTTAGATGGATTATGTTTGCCTAAGAGTAGTCTCTCATCAGGTCATTAGTTAGCTGGATTAAGTTTGCCTAGGAGTAGTCTCTCATCAGGTCATTAGTTAGCTGGATTAAATTTGCCTTAGGGTAATCTCTCATCAGTTAGTTAGCTGTATGAAGTATGTCTAAGAGTAGTCTCTCATAAGGTCATTAGTTAACTGGATTAAGTATGCCTAAGAGTTGCCTCTCATTAGGTCATTAGTTAGCTGGATTAAGTTTGCCTAAGAGTAGTCTCTCATTATGTCATTTTTTTACTGGATTAAATTTGCCTAAGAGTAGTCTTTCATTATGTCATTTGTTTACTGGATTAAATTTGCCTAAGAGTAGTCTCTCATCAGATTATTAGTTAACTGGATTAAGTTTGCCTCAGAGTAGTCTCTCATCAGGTCATTAGTTAGCTGGATTAAGTTTGCCTAAGAGTAGTCTCTCATCAGGTCATTAGTTAGCTGGATTAAGTATGCATAAGTGTACTCTCTCATCAGGTCATTAGTTAACTGGATTAAGGTTGCCTTAGAGTGGTCTTTCATCAGTTCATTAGTTATCTAGAATAAGTTTGCCTAAGAGTAGTCTCTCATCAGGTCAATAGTTAGCCAGATTAAGTATTCCTACATGTACTCTATCATCAGGTCATTAGTTATCTGGATTAAGTTTGCCTTAGGGTGGTCTCTCATCAATTAGTTAGCTGTATGAAGTATATCTAAGAGTAGTCTCTCATCAGATCACTAGTTAACTGGATTAAGTATGCTTAAGAGTAGTCTCTCATTAGGTCATTAGTTAGCTGGATTAAGTATACCTAAGAGTAGTCTCTCATTAGGTCATTAGATAACTGGATTATGTTTGCCTAAGAGTAGTCTCTCATCAGGTCATTAGTTAGCTGGATTAAGTTTTCCTAAGAGTAGCCTCTCATCAAGTCATTAGTTAACTGGATTAAGTTTGCCTAAGAGTAGTCTCTCATCAAGTCATTAGTTAGCTGGATTAAGTTTGCCTAAGAGTAGTCTCTCATCAGTTCATTAGTTAACCGGATTAAGTATACCTAAGAGTAGTCTCTCATCAGGTAATTAGTTAGCTGGATTAAGTTTGCCTAAGAGTAGTCTCTCATCAGGTGATTAGTTAGCTGGATTAAATATGCCTAAGTGTAGTCTCTCATCAGGTCATTACTTAGCTGGATTAAGTTTGCCTAAGGGTAGTCTCTCATCAAGTCATTAGTTAGCTGGATTAATTTTGCCTAAGAGTAGTCTCTCATCAGGTCATTAGTTAGCTGGATTAAGTTTGCCTAAGAGTAGTCTCTCATCACGTCATTCGTTAGCTGAATTAAGTTTGCTAAGAGTAGTCTCTCATCAAGTCATTATTTAGCTTGATTAAGTATGCCTAAGAGTACTCTCTCATTAGGTCATTAGTTATCTGGATTAAGTTTGCTTAATAGTAGTCTCATCAGGTCATTAGTTAGCTGGATTAAGTTTGCTTAATAGTAGTCTCATCAGGTCATTAGTTAGATGGATTATGTTTGCCTAAGAGTAGTCTCTCATCAGGTCATTAGTTATCTGGATTAAGTTTGCTTAATAGTAGTCTCATCAGGTCATTAGTTAGCTGGATTAAATTTGCATAAGAGTAGTCACTCATCAGGTCATTAGTTAGCTGGATAGCTGGATTAAGTTTGCCTAAGTGTAGTCTCTGATCAGGTCATTAGTTAGCTGGATTAAGTTTGCCTAAGAGTAGTCTCTGATCAGGTCATTAGTTAGCTGGATTAAGTTTGCCTAAGAGTATTCTCTGATCAGGTCATTAGTTAGCTGGATTAAGTTTGCCTAAGAGTAGTCTCTGATCAGGTCATTAGTTAGATGGATTAAGTTTGTCTAAAAGTACTCTCTGAAGACAAAGGAGTTTTGTAGTAAGTCAGGTTTTACCCTCATCGTGAGTGTTACCAAACAACAGTCAGATTTGACTAATGATGCAGTAAAGCTAGTTGTTGAGCATAAGGTGGTAATATTAGTGAGACACAGATCCAATAGTTAAACCTTTAGTTGGGATTTGAACCAGTTGGTCTAGGGAGCTACAATTAATGACGTTCAGGAATCTTTGTGCATATTTGTGTAAGGAGGCATAGGTGTGTCAGTTAATGGATTGATAGTTAAAGTCTCCCAAGAGAATACGTTTGGGCTCAGCAGAGAGGGATGTCAGTTTTTTTAGATATGCCTCATGGGCTGTGGGCGACATGGAGACAGTATGGTAGTTGGGTATGATATGGTGTGGGGTTCTGTTAATCATGAAAAGGATATGAAGAAGTTCAAGGTCATTGTCCTTGCTAAAGAGTCTGGACTAATGGCTTCTTAGGAATACAGGCATGCCCCCTTCAGTAACACTGTCATTTTCTCCAGTGGGTCTGAAAGAGTAGTAGGCACTGAAACCCTGCACTGTTGGAGTGCTCATGCTGTTCTGAGATCATGTTTCAATATCCGTGCAAATGTCTATATTTTCAAGAGGTATGAATGCCTGTAAATAATCGAACTTCATGTTTAGACTTCTAGCATTGAGCAGTGCTACATTTATATAGTTATGATTTTAATTAGCTATGTAAGTAATATGAGGAAACTGACCTTGTCTAAAAAATGCACAATGTGGGAGAAAAAGGTCCTGGCCAATATATGAATACCAAAGGGAGAGAGGTGCAGGGCATCTCCAGGAAAGCAGCCTGGGTTTTCAATCCTCTCCTCCCTGGCTGATATATACATATACACACACACACGCACACACATATATATATATATATATATATATATATATATATATATATATATGTGTGTGTGTGTGTGTGTGTGTGTGTATGTGTGTGTGTGTGTGTATGTTGGATCCCCTTAGAATGACACCAACATCTTAACAATAATTGAAGTCAATTATCTTGTGCTTACATTGTAGAATGATTTTTGGAGATGGTGGGATACTGCTCAATACTAGTTTTAAACCAGTTTCAGCTTCATATTCTGAGAACTCTATCTTGTCCCTCTTGAAAAGCATCCATGGAGGTATGTCTGAAGTCATTCAATCCCATGTGTGAAGTGACCATGCCATCTGTGTACATCTGGCAAAGGGACCTGAGAACCTTTATGAGACTGCAGATCCTTGCACCTGAAAGCCAGCTAATTGGTACATCTGTGTGTCTAACTATGGAGTGACTAAGACATGACAAGTTATCTTTTATAATACTTTGAGAACATATTCCTTAGTGATGATAGGGTGAGACAAGATTCTGTGAAACGTGGTACTTGAATATGAGTTTAAGTGAAGTTCATAGTATACTTGTTTGCTAGTAAACATATCCAAGTTCTTTCCAGACTTGAGCCAACTTTCAGCACCACTCAGAAAGCTGACACATAAAGATGTATCCTGGTATTGGTCAGAGCAACACCAAAGAGCATTTGATGTCCTGAAATTGAGAATTGGAAGTCCAACGACTCTCAGATGTTCACAAACCAATTAGACTTTGGTGTGATGCTTTGAAATTTGGTCTTGGTGCAGTTATTCTACAAGAGGGTCAACCTGTTGCCTATGCATCAAGAACTCTTAACCAAACTGAGATGCAGTATGCCCAGATTGAGAAAGACATTTTGGCAATTGTGTTTGCGTATTCTAAGTTCCATGATTAAATTTATGGCAGACCAGTCCAGATCAAAACAGACCACCAACCATTAGTCACTATCTTGAGAAAGTCTATGCATTCAACTCCATTCAGACTGCAACATATGATGTTGAGATTGCAAAAGTACAATTTCAATCTTGCCTACAAGAAAGGCAAACTTCTTTATCTTGCTGGTACATTATCCAGATCACCCAGAAATACCATAGAAGAGCATGAGAATGAGAACCCTGATTTTGAAGTCATGGAAGTGAGACATTTTTCTTCCACATGTCTTGATGAGCTGAGAGATCACACAGCCACATATCAAGTTTTACAATCTTATTTTACCTCAAGAAATACAACCTTATTTTCCATACAGAGATGAGATTTTGACTGACAAAGGTATCATATTAAAAGGCCCAAAAGTAGTTTTTACAAAGTTCTTGCAACCAGAGTACATTACTATCTTGCATAGTGGTTACCCAGGAACTTAATCTAACAAAAGAAGGATGAAAGGGCTAGTATTTTGACCTTCTATGTTATAAAACATTGAGGGACCACTTTCATCTTGTTCACTGTGTAATAGTACTAAGCCACATCAACAGAAGGAACCACTTCAGCTGAACCAGATTCCAGAAGTACCTTGGTTGACAGTAGCCACCAACATCTTCAAGTGGAATGGTCAACATTATTTGGTATTTGTAGACTCTTACTCCAATTGGTTCGAGATTGACCTGCTTCCTAACCTAGCATCCCATACAGTCATTACTAAGATGAAGTGTCATTTTGCTGTACATGGTAGTCCGCACAAAGTTATTTCTGACAATGGCACACACTTTACAAGCCAACAGTTCAAAAGATTTGCTGAGGAATAGGACTTTACTCATGACACAAGTAGTCCTGAGTACCCTCAGTCAAATGCTTTGGCAGAACATGCAGTTTAAAGTGCAAAGCAATTATTAGAGAAGTCAAAGCAAAATAACAGTGATGTTTTCTTAAATCTCAGAAATGTTCTGTGTGATAAACATCTTGGTTCACCAGATCAGAGACTTTTGTCGAGACAAACCAGAACCGCATTACCAATCAGTAGTCAATTGTGGTTCCATGTGTCAAGAACAACAAGTTAGTGAAAGCCAGTCTGTTGTAGATATGCTTAACCCAGAAGTCCTACTACAATAAGACCAGTAAACTGCTCAATCCATTATGAGAAGGAGAAGTGGTAAGGATACAAAAACCCAAAGGTTATGACTGGATTGGTGTCATGAAGAATATTGGTCCGGAGCTGAGATCGTACATTATGGAATCAGAAGGAGCAATCTTTAGGTGGAATCAGAAGCATTTGAGACCAGTATCTGAGCCTATTCCACAGCAGATAGCCTGTGAGAAAGACTCTTTATCTCAGAGTGAGTTGTCCGGTATTCTAATTCTAGAGGAAGCTCCAGAGGACATTCCTATACCTGTGATGAATCCAGACGTTCCTGATACAGGTTATGCACTGCAGACTGTCCTTGTTGCTAAATTTGGTCCCAACTTTTATGTTATGAGATATGGTCAAATCTCTAAACCCTGAAGCAGATATGAAACAACTTGGACATGTACATTATGTTTTTTTTCCAATGTATATAATAATACTTATACAGCTCTGATATTGTTTTACAAAGGGAGGGCGGCTGCAGATCAATATGTGTGTATATACCTTTAGGAAGTTATCCAAGTGCTTGCACAAGTGTATAAATTCTGAGCACGTGCAAGCCTGACTGCCATTTTGTAGTTAGCTGTTGAGATGCAAGCATTTCAGTATATAAGGTCTGTCTGCTAATTATTTTGTTCATATTTAATGATGTTGCTATCCATCCTGATGTATTTCTATGTATTAAAGCATCTAAACGAAAACCCTAGCCTTCTTGTCATATGTGTTAGAGATGAACAGGCGACAGTGGTTTTCAGTTTTTTGGTGACTTATTTTTTGCAATTATCACTCTGAGTTCTAGTCTTATTTTACTGCTTAAGGAGTTTTTTTTCCTCTAGAGCTCTAGTTTTAAAGTGTATTTATGTGAGTTGACCACCAGAAAAGTTGTTTTTTTTAATTTCCTCATATTTGTCTCTAGTTAGGACTTCTAGATTTATGCATTTATTTAAGTGGGCATAAATCTCTGTAGTGAATTTAAGTTCTGTGTTGAAGTCAATTGTGGTGATGCCATAGGTACATTAAGAGATTTCATCATATAATTGTATAAGATTCACCCTTCTGTAGTCCTCAGATAGGCTTGCATTGAATACAGAGGGTACAGAGTTTCTAAGAGTAAATGTCACTAATTTATAGTCAAACTTAACTGGTGAAAAATAGACTAGGGGCATAGAACAGGGAAAAGCAGTATTTGTGAGGACCAGATCAAGTGTATTTTGTCCTCTAGTGGGATTGCTAGATATTTGATGGAAGGATTTCTTGTTTCTCAAATAAAAAAATCAGTGGGTATATCTTACATTAAAAGTATAACATCTCTGACAGGATATTTACAAAAAAAACAAAAATCGAACATTTCAAAACTAGATGCTGAAAATTTTACTCCAAAAAATAATAAGCTTGAATCTCTTTTAAGTGTTTTTCCTGTCAAGAAAACTAGAAATAACTAGTTGTCTCAGACTGAGCCAAACTAAGCCCAGTGTACAGGACACTACAATGAAAAGAGACATATAGGTTATGCTAAGCAACATCGAGTTATCTGTAAAGACAGATAAATTAGGAAGCAAAACAGACCACTTTAAAGAGGAATGTAAGAAACAAGTTGAAGTGCTGAGTGAATCTCTTAAACAACAATTATCACAAATCTAGAGTATAGAAGAGGGAATATCTGATTTTGATGGAAGATTACTTGAAAATGAGAATAACACTGAATTTCTTCTGAAAAAAATAAACAACTCATTCCTGGATAAAATAGAAGACTTAGAGAACAGATCTACAAGGAATAATATCAGGATTTATGGGATTCCTGGAAAATAAGAGGAAGACAGTATGATTCAATTCCTTAATACCTGGCTGCCTAAAACTTTGAACCTGCCTGAAGCTTTTACCTTTGACATTTAACAGGCACACAGATTACTTTCAAACTCATCTTTTAAAAAAATCCTACCTCCACCAATGTCAGTGATTATAAGTTTTTTTTCTCAAGTCAAGATAAGGATTTAGTCTTAAAAGCTGCATGGACTAATTAGCCAGTTAAAATTAAAGAAAACGCAATATGATTTGACAATAACTATTTAACATTAGTGATGGTAAAGAGAAAAGCGTGTGTGCCACTTGTTAAAAGCCTAAAGAAAAACAATATCAAAGCACAAATCACATTTCCAGCAAAAATACTGATTCACCTATCAGAAGGAACGAATATTTTAATACCTTTGAAGATGCAATGGACTTTATACAGAAGAGAAAACAGAAGAAATGAACTGGAATCTATCAACTTCTTTGAAGAGAAAAGCAATAAGAAATAGCTGGTTAATAAAAGACAAAAAGCAAAAAAAAAAAACTGAAGGCAAATGAAAATCAATGTATTTCATGGTTATGAATTTTTATTCATTTAAATAAGTGTTTGAATACTTATGAACAGGTGTTGCATATCACTTTTCCAAGGTAAATGGCAAATCATTTATTTCTTCCTTTCCCTACTTCAAATGGTTACTAGTCCTCTTCTTAAAATGTTAAGAGTTTGATTTGTTTAGCTATATATGAAATCAAAGCCACCTATTTTCACTTAGAGTTCTAAGGGTTAAACTATTCATCTTATTAAAAGTTAATCATTATTATGATGCAACTTATGTTAGGTGGCACATTTTCTGATATCTTGGCATAGTTGAGTAATGTACTATTAAATATAATACAAGATGCAACAAATGACACTAAAGAGGCACATTAAGTTACATTCTGGGTTCTTAAAATGGTGCAGTAGTATACTACTGATAGTATACTTGACAAGCAATAACACCCAGGAAAGACATGCTATGTTATAAATAAAGTATAAAAATATAGAATTTTACATATATAAAAGTTACTATTGGAATATCAAATAATTAGAGTAACACTCACACTTCTGCAAGTTAAACCTGGATCACATATAACTGCCAATCTTTTAATGCAAGTTAATACTCTATGTCTCCTTTAAAAAATGACAGTCTGCTTTAGATTAAACATCTCAAACAAGTAGTGCTTGCTAAATCATCAAATGTTATTTCTTAGAGTACAATGCTTTTTAGTGGTCGGGATACTATAAGAGGTTTTTTGTTGTTTTTTTAGTGGTTTGGAGGGGACAGATTTATCTCCCAGTGACTGCTACATCTTTGGAACAGGCTACCTATTCATGTGAAACAGAGCACCTCTATGACACTGGATGAGTGGATGAGGCATCATAAATTCTTACCAGGGATAGTGCTCACAACCCTCCTAGACATGAGCAGTCATTACTAAGTGCAATCTTGGGTATTGACTAGTACCTCTGTGGTATTACATTGGGTTGAAATGGCTAGGCTTGAAAAGATTTCTGGGTCGATAGCCTAGTAATCTCCTATGATCCTATGCAGGTCATACGTTTCAAAAGAAACCAGACAATCAATAATTTCATCTAAGGTTGAAAAATATCAGAATCTCCTGGAATGACATCAGCTATTCTTAAAGGGTCTATATTACTTAATCAAACTACCAGAATGTCGACTACCCTTCCATTGACACCTAAGTGTCGAACGTCCTCTTCAGCGAATGGCCACATCATCGGAATCGGTTGGCCATTGTTTGAAATCTGACCTTTTCCCCACTGTAGTACAATCTCAGAGTTAGTATATTTAGTTGAAGGGGTGTTTGTTAAATTGTGTCATTCATATTTGGGCTACCAATTTCTTTCCCTTGGAAAAAAATTGATGATGTGGTCGTTTGATGAAGAGGACGTTTGACACTTAGGTATCGATGGAAGAGTACTCAACATTCTGGCAGTTCAAGTAAATAATATAGACCCATTCATAAAGCCAGTTATCTTCTCTTTATACCTAGACATCATTCTTGCTGAAGGAAGGATTCCATTCAGGACCAGAGTCTTACCTGCATCTGTCAAATGCATACAAAGTTCTGGCATGTCTCTTTGCATGTTCCTCTGGGACTGCTCCACAGGCCATTCACTCTCACACAAGTCATTGCCATGTTGTAATTATACTTGTCTTGGGGAAAGCATCTTGAGGACACTTGCAATGTCTATGATCTTGGCAACCAAAAGACACCTGACAGTAACCCTGCCCATGTCCAGTATGGATGAGTGCAAAATTTGTGTGCCTAACAACTGAGTCTCCAATCACTAAAACATTTTGTCAGATACTAATTTTTAAGTATGCAATTGGAAGGAAATTAGCTGTTGCTGACTTCTTAATGTAGGCATGCATTGAGTAGGTGAGCTGAAGGTCATCCACTGAGGCCTGCTTTTGCAAGTTCTAGGAGATGTTGGCAAGGATGGCTTTATGGCATCAGTGCATAATGTGTTTGTGTGTTCTCTTTGAGAATATGGTAGCAGTTTATATAACAGCCTAACTATGGGATATGCACCACATATTGACACTCTTAAGAGTGGTGTCTCCATATTAGCTAGACATGTGCATTTTTCACAGCCAGAGTTTTCAGGGTTAAGAAGGAGTTCCTCATCAGTGAGCATAGGGCACTTACTATACTTATACTGCCTTAGTATACCAAATGCTAGAAAGTTGACAATGAAAGGGAAGCAGGTTTGCTAGTCCCCTATATTTTCCAATTATTTTAAGTCTCAGTTAGCTAAGAACAAACGGAAGCCAAGAGAGTGTTGGGAATAGCATTAACAGTGATAACACAGGAGCAGACAGCATGCTGATGTTCCCATTGTGGCTAGACTCAAATCAGAGCAGCAGAGTGAAGATATGTGTAAGCTAAAGCTGTCATGGGCACAATCAAGCCAACTGTCACCTAGAGGACAAAAGATGATCCGGAAGTACTGATTAAAGGAAAAATGAAAATGTGCTTACTATCCATTATTCAGCGACATCTACGGCAGTGCTGAGCACAGTGCAGCTTAGAATGAGGCCATGCAATAAACAGCAATTAAGCAAAACAAAAAAAGCAACTAGAAAACAACTCTGGAAGAGCCAGTGGTGGTAAGACAATCAAAAATGGCAACAATTAGCTTTCCTTCACCAGAATAACTACTACAATTTCCAACATGACTGCAACACCTGTCTAAACAATCTGTTCTTTCTGAAAAATGCAGTTTCATTTTTCATTTTCCAAAAAACAGTTACAATAGTTAAAATTGCTAAACTAAATTAAGTGCAGTCACATTTTACTTCCCTGGAATAGAAAGCACTCAAAGAAATATCAAATGATGTGGAAAATGTCTTACTCTAATGCACAGAGATGCAGCTCAGATCTGTCCAGCCAAAAGGACAGCAGTAAAGAGCAGTTAAGAAAAACAAAAGCATCAACTAGAAAACATATCTGGGAGAGCCAGTACTGCTCAAACACTCAAAAAATGTCACAAGAATAACTATTTCAGGATCCTGTTCAAGAATCTGAGATCCTGATCAATTAGTTAGCTGGCCTGCTGTTACTATTTCATGACACAAGCTCCTATGCTCCAATAAATAGGAAATGTAAGCCTCATACTGGGATGGTGATAAACTTCTTAAATGATTTGGTAATATCAAACACAAACATAGCTGAACAATGCTTTTTACGCATTTGTTAGAACTGTACTAAGATATCAACAGGCCATAGTCCCTTTCCTTTAGGTAATCTATAACATGTTGTGTCTTTTGGGTGGTGACATGCAAATAAGCATCAACTGCCTCTAGGAGAATATTTCAGCCTGCTTTATATAACAGATGACGGATGTCTCTCTCACAGATTACAGTAGAGTTACTGCAAATATCTGTATAGAAGCCTGTAATTCTATAACAACTCTAGCCACATGCCCTAGCGCAGTTATTCACTTACACAACATGCTAAGGGAACTCCAAGTCATTTTCATGTTTTCTTCTCCCTGAAGACTGTTCTGAGTCACTTCAGCAAGATAAGCCTCCAAGAAGATTTTAAGATTTCTTTGCAAGGGAAAAAACAGTTCTTCATTCCCTACCTCTATATTTATACTAAAGACTTGCAAGTTATCCTGGCAACAAAACTTGTTAGTGACTGGAAAAAATGAGAGACCAGACAGTAACTAACAACATCTACTTTGCTGCTCCTCTAGTCTAAAATAGGTATAGTAAGAAGGTTTATAAAAACAGCATATCACCATATGCTCCTCTCATTCTAAGACCATGACATGCTCCACCAGCAATAATGTTATTTGAATGGACTGATGCCTCATCAGATTAGCATTTTTACTCATAAAGTTTGGAACAAACTTACCTAACAATCCACAATGAGCCATGCTTCTATCAATACACATAATTATTGATAGTCTAAGCAACCAACAATTCAAAATCTTCAAGTATAAGAGGAAATCAACCATAAGATGAATGGTATCACAAGCTGTTTCAAGGATAAATCATATCTCATCCAAAAAAAAAATAGAACAAAGACTGCACCAGCTAGAGGCTAGCTGATTGAACTTGAGGTCCAGTTACATCCTTACTGGAATCAGTAGCTCCCTGGAGTGAAGGTTATGCTACCACTCTTCCAGAAATTTACTTCCTTACCAAGTTCTATTATTTAAGTGTTATTATACCTTGGTAAGTCAGAGTCTTACATCTGAAGGTTTTTCTTGACCAACTGATTTTACCTATAACCCTGATCCATTTAACCTGAATCACCTTAATACTGCATGTGCATAATTTACAAACTCCCATCTAGACACATAAAGAACATATCCTAAACAGATCAATATAGTGGCACCATTTTAACATTGGTAGTGTGACACTCCACCATGGCAGCAGTAATCAAGGAGCCTCAATCCTCACCACTAGCACCAGTGGGGACGTACATTGGGAGGATAACAAGTATACACACAGTATTTCCAGATGCAGCTCACTGCATCAAGTGCAATTTCACGTAAGAGCACTCAGAGACCACAGTCTGTTCGGAGCTGGTTTCTCCCTCTTTCTCCAGATCCCAGTAAGACTCCCCATTGGCAGAGCTATAGAGTTGAGATCTTAGCTGAGTGGCCAATCCAAGACCACCAGCTTCATATCCCTGCCCAAGTAGCTGACACACCCACACTTTGAGGTTTGATTTGCACACACACACACACACACACACACACACACACACACACACACACACACACACAAACACACATGCACACACACACACACACACACACACACACACACACACACACACACACACACACACACACACACACACGCACACACACACACACACACACACACACACACACACACACACACACACACACCTGGGAAAGGCTGGCACAGGTTTACTAACTATGCCCCCTTTTCCCCAGTCCATAAGATAGTTATCACTGCCACTAGCCATTCCTTATCAGCTACTTTAAGGCCCTTAACAAAGGGTGTCCACTCTTACTGTGCAGTGTTACTGTCAATACAAATAGTAGTTTGATCAATAGCAAGGCTATTAGCAGTGGCCTACACAGTGTCACCAAATAAATATGCAAGTACTCTCAGAACTTAAATACATCTAGAATAAGCCACAATGAAAAGTTTAAATATATTTAATAATACATAGTAAAAGAGCAAGAAAATACTCAGTATATGTTTACAGTGACAGCAGAGTTCAAAATCAAAGGAAATGTTTAAAACAGCATTGCAGAGCAGTGCTAAATAAATAAAAAAAAACATCTAAATTAGACTTTGCTATATTCCTGAATATATCTAAGAGAATTACTATAATCTGGAAACTTACTCAGAGCAAGGCAGATGTGTGGTGAATGGATCTTGTCTAGTTGTTATTTTTAGGGCAAAGGCAGACTACAGAATGCTGTCTCTCTTTCTTGCAGACCTCTCAAATTAATATCTCAAATATTACAGCTGGGATAGCTTGCAGAATGACATCATTTCTAGTCATCTGACTTCTAGTCCCCAGGCCCAAAAACAACCACTGCTGAAATCTGGCAGTATTTAGCATCTACCTGTGAAAATACATAGATAAGGGCTTTTCATCAGATCTTTGCAGCTCGTGTAAATCATAAAACTTCCAAGACAATACAGAAAACTTCTCAGCAGAGACACTGTGTCTGTTGCTGTAGTGAAACTGAAAAATAACATTTTTTCTTTTGACCTAGCCGTAAAGTAATTTAATTTCTACTATTTTTCTGAAGTTTTGCAAATTACCCTCCTGTATTCCAGTTTCCCTTCTTAAATATATACATTTAAGCAGTTAAAATAGTGTTTATACATTTATGTACTATTCCAGTAGGGTACTCTGTGGATACATTTCAAACAACACTTTGTAAAATAACTCTTCAGCACACGTCTGTTGTAAAATACCTCTTCAGCACACGTCTGTTGTAAAATACCTCTTCAGCACACATGTCAGTACAAACCATCTTATATGGCATACTGCAGCTCTAATACATTTGTAACAGAAACATCTTATATGAATCATGTTGATATTCCCAAATGACATATAATTATTTACAAAATGACAGACAGCTGTACTGGCAGTATCTCCCTTTCATCACACTTCTCCCCGATCGAAGACTCAGACTAGTTCTACAAGTTACCCTTGAGAATTGTTGCTTGAGAGGGATGAGCCTATATGGGAATACCTTACCCCATTCCCTGTCTTGAGAACCCAGCTGATGTCATCAAAGCCACTGAATACAGGTAGTTTTCTGGACAATTCCTTCCCCAAACTGACATTACCACGACCATCCTAAAAACCCACCCACCTGTGATGTCACAGCTCCCTGATCCTTCCCCTATCCTTACAGAAAGTAAAGGTTAGAACAAGGAAACAGTACATGAGTCATGTCTTCTGCTATGAGCTGTTAACCACAGCAGGTAACAGCTCAAATTATCCTTAGCACTTTGACAGCTAGGGTAGTTAGGTGTGAAAGGGATTGGAGAGGAGTCAAAGTAGTGCAATTCAGGCTTCAAAAAAGACTGCAGTTTAGCCATTCTAAAAAGAAGCAGCAGTAAAAGCACTTTTAAAGTCTGTTTTGTAGCATTTGCACTGTTTGTGTTTTAAGTAGTCATTGAATAGCATGAAATGTTACTTAAAACTAACTGACTGAAAGACAGCAGTGTATGCATGTAAAATCAATGCAGTGACAGGAGCTTTAGGAAGAAAGAGGCCTGCATGATGTAATCTTTTCAGACAAGAATTGGACTGTGGTATTCCTAGAAGCAGCCTAAATAATCAGAATTACTTCAAGATGCCAGACCCCATGTGGTCAGACTCAGAAATTACATATAAAAATATTTAAAAACCTGTAAATA
Organism: Protopterus annectens; assembly: GCF_019279795.1. Lineage (NCBI taxonomy): Eukaryota > Metazoa > Chordata > Ceratodontiformes > Protopteridae > Protopterus > Protopterus annectens. Next base: position 1,248,929,279 of record NC_056728.1, on the reverse strand, counting down.
GTCCCAGAGTGGTGTTAAAATGAAGGCAACACCAAACTATGATGAAATAAACATGTTTTTTGAGTCTGTGGAGGCAGTTCTCCTTTAAAACACTGTAATAAACAATTTTTAATAGCATTGTAATTTAAGCAATCAGTATCTGACAATTTAGAAACAGGAGTTACAGCTTTACCATGGAGAAAGGGGGTCAGGAACTGTACCCAGAGCCCTTGGTCAACATTATACTGTTTACATACCCTTTCAAACATATGAATAAATCTATCAAATTTATTGTCCTCTGTAAATTGTGGAACAAATTTACTGAACTTTGTTGCTTCTGGGGTTTGGTTTCTCCCGTCCCCATTACCTCCATGACCCTGGCGAAGAGTCAACATCTCCTTTTTATGTTGCCTTAGGCTCTCATGTTCTTCAGCCTCCAAACATCCCAGTCTCTCATTTTCTTTGGCCTCCAGATGTCTCAGCTTCTCTCCTGATTCTAGTTCTAACCATTATGGCCTACAGTTCAAGTCTCTTTAACTCCAGATGGAGTTTTAAGTCCTCTGTGGAACAGTTGAACTGTCCATTTTCTGAGAGTTGTACATCCTCAAGGCCAGTCTGGTTGTCCTCCTGGTTGCTGGTCTGTGATGCAGCAGTGACTAAGGCTGCAGTCATCTCTGCTTTAGTCAGGTTGGCATGCCCCAGTCCTTTGGCTTGGCACATCTCAGCCAACTGGCTCCTTCTCAGCTTGCCATACTCCTCTGCTGATATCCTTGCCTGATCTCCCTAAGTTAACACATAATGTAAAAAACTATTGTGATATGAAACTCTGAATGTCTACCATGTGGCTGTTTGAGAGTACAAACACCTTTAGTGACCAGTGATTACAGGCTACAGGAGTTCAACATCCACACCACTGAACCCCAATATGTGGATATCCCTCCACTGCCAACCAATAAATGTGACACCCCACCACTGCCAACAGTAATCAAGGATCCTCAATCCTCACCACATCCACCAGTGGGGGACGTACATTGGGAGGATGACAAGTACACACACAGTATTTCCAGATGCAGCTCTCTGCATCAAGTGCAGTTTCACTTAAGAGCACACAGAGACCACAATCAGTCTGGAGCTGCTTTCTCCCACTTTCTCCAGATCCCCAATAATACCCACCACTGGCACAGCTATAGAGTTGAGATCTCAGCCAAGTGGTGAAGCCAAGATCTCCAGCACCCTCTCTGTCCAGCCTATGCTTTGTGTCCCTGCACAAGTAGCTGCCCCCCCACACACACACTTTGAGGTTTGATTTACCATCACACCAACACACACACACACACACACACACACACACACACACACACACACACACACACACACACACACACACACACCTGGAAAAAGCTGGCACAGGTTTACTAGCAATGCCCCCTTTTGCCCAGACCATAAGGTAATTATCATTGTCAATAGCCACTCCTTATTATCTACTTTAAGACCCTTAACAAAGGTTGTCCAATCTTACTTTGTAATGCAACTGTCAATAGAAAAGGTAGTTTGACCAAGAGCAAGGCTATTAGAAGTGGCCTACACAGTGTAACCAAATAAATATGCAAGCACTCTAAGAACTTAAATATCTCTATATAGATCAGTCACAGTGAACGGTTTAAATATATGTAATGATAAATGTTAAAAGACCAAGAAAATGCTCAGTGTATATTTATAGTGACAGCAGAGTTTAAAATCAAAGGAAATGTTTAAAACAACATTGTAGGACAGTCTCAAATAAATAAATAAAGAAAAACATCTAAGTTAAGCTTTGCTATAAGAGAATGACTATAACCTAGAAACTTACTCAGAGCAAGGCAGATGTGTGGTGAATGGATCTTGTCTAGCTCTTGTTGTTAGGTCAAGGACAGAATGTAGAATGCTGTCTCTCTTTCATGAAGACCTCTCAAATTAATATCTCAAGTATTACTGCTGGGATAGCTTGCAGAATGACATAATTTCTTGTCATCTGACTTCTAGTCCCCAGGCTCAAAAACAACCACTGCTGGAATCTGGCATTATTTAGTATCAACTTGTGAAAATGCATAGACAAGGACTTTTCCTCAGATCTTTTTAGATCCTGGAAGTCATAAAGCAGTAAAACACTTCTAAGACAATACAGAAAACTTATTGGCACAGACTTTGTGCCTGTTGCTGTACTAAAACTGAAAGATAACATATTTTTATGGCCTAGCCATAAAGTAATTTAATTTCAGCTATTTTTCTGAAGTTTTGCAAGTTAACCTCCTGTATTCCAGTTTCCCTGTTAAAATATATGCATTTAAACAGTTACAATAGTGTATGTACTTTTTTGTTCTATTCCAGTAGGGTATACTATGGATACATGTCAAACAGCACTTTGTAAAATACCTCTTCAGCACACATGTGCACACACCATCTTATATGACATACTACAGATCTAGTACATTTGTAACACAAACATCCTATTTATTTTATTTATTTAACATTTGTTTATTACTTGAAGCATGTTGATATTCACAGATGACATATAATTATTTACAAAATTCCAGATAACTGTTCTGGTAGCATCTCCCTTTCATCACAGGTAGTATCAAAGTTTTATTAGGCATTACCCATAATCTCCAAAGTCCATATCTACACATTGTCAGAAATTGAATAGTCTTTAATGTGGCAGTGATCATAAACCCATGAGCCCACTCCTTGTTTCTCTCCAGACATGAGACCCATGATTAAAAACCTAGTAATCCATGTGAAATGGTATCTTGCTCAACTTGTTAAATCCCTTTTCATCCATACATGTACAGAATCATCTCCTGAGGTTAAACAAAAGATAAAACATTTACAAAAATGACAATCACAGAACCAGAGTACATATCCAGTGGCCACTAAGTAACTTGCACTGACCATTTTTCACCCTCCTTATTTGCATTAAACTCTCTATTTTTGACATCCATTATCCTTTGCATTGGTTAATAATTGTTATAGCAAAAGGTTTGTATTTTTGTAAAGGTCCAATCTGCCCACAGCATTTAGTTTTTCATAGCTGGTAGGTACAGTCAAGACTAAAGAATATCTGATCAGTTCAAACATGGTGGGAATAACAAACAGGTGGATTGTACACAAAATTAACTATATCCTCTTGTTCAAAAACTCATTGGCTATTAAGATTTGCATATGAATAGAACTATGTGTCTCAAAATACATCATAGTAATATAATTCTGATTAACTTTCACTAAGATAAGCTATTACACTTGGAGTCCACTTTAAATGTTCCACACCGATCTGGGGTACAATATAAGCATACAGCTTTCAAAAATAAGGTAAAGTCTTATTTTCAGATCGACTTCTTAAGAAAAATTAAGAACAAAATAGATACATTCTTTATATAAATATATCCTCATTAGAAAATAAGGTTAACTCCTTAAAAATCAAAATCTCTGAAAGACCCAAGTAAAACCAATTAATGTGTTAGTCATGATCTCAAAACTAGGTATCTCTTTGAGTCCATAATTGCAGTTATTACCACATACATTTAACATATATGTTTGCTGTTTACTCTTTTCACTCACTGGATGTAAAAAGGAAAATACTAGTAGAATTTCCAACTCCAGCAAAGAAGTAAAAATGATCATTAATGAAACGGATTAGTCTTTTTCACTCTTAGTTGTGTAGAAGTCTCATTTACTTTTGCATATTTCCAGCCATAAACTAGGAATGCCAAGCGAAGAAGAGTAGACATAATCTACCAAAGGCAAATCAAATGACAAAGATCACCAACGGCTCTGTTATATCTGCTTCACATCCAGGAACCCTGTGTATCACAAAAAAGTAACTCACTAATGAAAATTTATAGTGGGGCACAAGCTTATGTAAAAACTGGATCATGTCTATCCTCACCACTAGAAATCCTCAAGGGAACTAGACAAGGTTGTCTTTTGTCTCCATTATTGTTTGCTCTTTCAATGGGACCTTTTGCTACATATATCAGAAACAAACAAAATATAAAAGGCTTTCAAGTTAATAAGGATTATTGTCCTAAGATACAATTATTTGCTGATGATGCGTTGTTAACATTGGATGATGTTGATGGTTCTTTGCATGATGTTATAAATACCTTAAGCAAGTTTGAAAGAATTTCAGGGCTTAAATTTAATCATAATAAATCCAAAACATTACTAATTATCAAAAAGATCAACAAAAACCTAAGAGAGAATAGCCTGTTTAATTGGGAGAATGATGTATTAAAATATTTTGGTGTTCATAGGTTCATAGGTAGGTACTAGACTAGTGGCCCTAGGGCCTATATAAGCCTAGTCAAAAAGGTACCCTGGCTCTTATGCACTGAATCTTGAATGTCTGAACCACAAAGATTTTTTGGCTTGCTTTAAAAGCAGTTTCATATGCCTTGTCATCCATTGCCCGCCATCTAGCAAAATACTCCCCCCATTACAGAAGTACTGCAAATAAATAATGCCACACCAAAAACACAAATGTCTTCTCTCAGTATAAAGAGTCAGTATAAAGAGTACATGAAAAGACTCTGTTAAACTAACCTGCAATACTTTAATAACCACCATTAGTGAACTAATCAAAAGATGGAATAAAATGTTCTTCACATTGTCATATAGGGCCTGTTTAATTAAAATAATTTTACCTAAAAGTTTTTTTATATACAGTCAGTGATACTACCCCCTCCCAAAAACTTATTTAAAAAAATTAGATTCCATACTACTTAAATTTTTATGGTTCCCCTTAACACCTAAGATTGCGTATAAATGGCACATTAGAGCTTGGAATAGTAATGGGATAGCATTCCCTAGCTTAGATCTTTATTCCAAATCAGTTATAATTAATGTAATACTACATTGGATCACACCTACCTCTAAATCTGGCTGGAAAATAATACATGAGATTCATATAACTGATGTCAGAACTATAGAAAATCAGTTTAAAGAACAATATGGAATAAATAGAGTTCATTGGCTTTTATATGACTTTTGTTTATTTAATCAGAAGTTTGATCATTTTTCTTATGGCATTAATCAAATATTTAATAACTTTAAAAATATAATTGATTGTAATTACAACATTAAATAATTCCTATTTCTTATATTCCCTATAGCATACTCCCCTGATTGCCTAGACTCTTTCAACATCAATGCAATGCAAAAATTAAAGGAAAATAACTTGATATTCTGGTATCAATTTATTGAAAATAAGAGTATTAAACCACTAAACTCTCTTTTATGTAGTTTTGCTAAGTCAAGACAGTTGGTTGTTTATACACTCATTAAGGCAGTTTATAGAAAACAAAATGAGAGTATCAGTCAACCTAGAGACTGAATCTATAACTAGTTTGATCCAGCTTTTTATTAGGTGTCTTGAAAAGACAGATGATCAAAAATGAAGTATCTCACCTATCTGTAAGATACTAAGAGAAGACACGCTAAAGTTTGATTTTTGGAATTTCTAACTAAAGATTAATGGAGAACAAATATCTGATGAATCCAAAAAATGTTATCGAAATTGATGAATGGTACCTCTTCTTCCTCTTCTTCTTCTTTGGGTTGGGAGGGTTGGGGGTTTGGGTGTTGGTGTTTGCCTTACAAACACACAGGTGTGCAGGTAATCTCACAGGGGATAATTGGCTAGGCTTAAAATGGCTCGCAATGGCAGTTAGCCTAGTAGTAATCTATGAACCTATGAACCTATTATACTGGAGATTGTATACATGGAAATTTATGAATAGGAGTTTCTATACTCCACATAAAATAAATCTTATACTCAAAAACAGTAAACGTAAATGTTGGAAATGTGATGAATTACTAGAGGCCAACTGGGTTCACATGTTTATTGAATGTAGAAATGTTCAGTACTGGAAAGACCTCAGCTATTTTGTAAATGGTTTATGGTCTGACAATTGTCATATTTCTAACTCGTTAATCCTATTTAATGTTCCTATACCTAATGTAATACCTAAATCTCAGATTCAGTTACTCTGGTCAATTCTTGCAATTGCCAGAAAAGTTATTACTTTGAAATGGAAAAGTAGACAAGATTTGATGTTTAAAGATTTTATTAATTTAGCAAAAAATGTATGTAAAAAAGAACTGCAAACCATTTGTTATAGAACTCATAACATTACTCATAAAAATAGCATGGGAAAAATTGGAAAACCTTTTGAAGAAATACTGATAACTTCTCATGGATAAAATGATTGTTTATCATGGATGATTATAAATATTGTAAATCGTTTTGTTATAGTTTTATTGTATTTGTTATATGTTCAGTTACATATGTTTATAGTGAAAACAAAATAAAAATGATTTTGAAAAAAAAAAAAAGTGACTTGCAGGATGGACAAGTACAAAACCACAACTGAGATGTGAGGAGTCAGCTGTCCCCAGGGTTAAGGTATAGGACTGAATTCACTTCCTTGTTATTTGTGAAAAATGAAAAATGAAAGCACATACCCCTGGATTCAGCCAGCCCTGCATGATGTGCAGGAACAGTGCAGGAGCTCCAGGAGGCAATATGCCTGCATGCAATCCAGGGATAAGCTGCAGGGAAGTGCACGAGTGCGCCTTCACTATTCCTGCACGGGTGCAGCTCCTGTATGCAAATGACCCCATTTGCAGGTGAAAACCATGAAAATGAGATGAATGTGCGATCCAGGAAGCTGTCAGCCAGCCATGAAGGACTAGTATAGTGGGCAGAAATGTACTCGGTTAGCAACCGAGTACATTTTAACAAACTACAGAACGGAGCCATGGCAGCTCCAAATAAAGTGTGTATATTATGGGAAACCATGTCAATGGCCAAATATATGGCCACTGGCATGGAAAACAGTTTCAAAAATTAAAAAAAATCACTTTAATTTTTCTAGCCAAATTCAGCTGTTTAAGCATAGGGCAGCGGCGCTCAAATGGGACCGGGCTGAAAATATAAAAAATAACCTGAAGTAAACATTCTAACCAAAATCACTATTTTGCCATCATGCTGAATGGCAAGCAGAAGACAACATGGCCAGTGAATAGTGGTTGCTAAGGGGGGAGGCTCAGTGTGGAACCTGTAACTATGCATTAGCAGGCAATCTTATGCAAATGAGGGGAATGATACTGAATCCCAGATTTCCCCTCAATGCTAGTCAGCACCCAACAGTGTAAGTGCAGGAATAGCATGATGCAAGCCTAAGAGTTAGCAGACATCATAGGGGTTGTGTCAGGCATACTGTAGTGGATTGGAGCCCTGTCTCTGGGGTTTGCCCTTAGCTTAGCAGAGCTAAGCAAGGGAGCATTTCTGAGTCTGCCTAGCACTCTTTATATTGCCTAAGCAGGTGTGCATGCCATGCACCAGGTTTTAAAGGGAAAAAAAAGTAAACCAGGAAATAGCAGCTCTGTGCACATTTAAGCACTGTGTTTGTGTGGTGCGCCCGTGGGGTTAAACAGGAAGGCAATGGGAAGGGAAAACAGCAGTAGGAAGGTAATCAAGGAGAACTAGCATAGCTGGCAGGTGAAATGTATCACAATCAGCCAATTACACAGGCAGCAGCCCCAGCCCAGCCCAGAACACTACTATAAACTATGCAAAAACCTTTACCTCTGTTTTTACCCATACAAGCGGGGAAATTTTAACAAACAAAAACAGCAAAATGATATGGGCTGCAGTAGCTATCATACAACATGTGGAAGAGGTTGAGGGTGGTGAGGATGAGAATGCTGTCGACCAACCCACAGTGAGGATACGGAGAAGAGTGTACAGACCCAGGGTAACCTACCAGGGGTTACATGAGCTGGAGATAGTGGAGTACTATAGGGTGGACAGGGACCTCCTACAGAAAATTGTTGAGCTGTGCCGGCCACGCCTGACACACAGAGCTAACAGAGGGGAACCCATCCCAATGGATACCAAGGTATATGTAGGCCTAAGAATACTAGCCACAGGTACCTTCCAAAGGCCAACTGGGGATATCATGGGGATCTCACAGGCATCAGCATCCAGAGTACTCCACCAGTTCCTGGATGCCATGTCAGCACATGCCGGTGAGCACGTATATTTCCCCAACACCTGTGAGGCACTGGCCAGCAATATGCGTCTTTTCCACCAAATAGCAGAATACCCTGAGGTAGTGAGTGCTATAGACTGCATGCACATATGCATCAAAGCACCACCCAGTGAGCAGGGTAGGGTCTACATCAAACGCAAGGGCTTCCCCTCCATCAACTGCCAGGTCGTGTGCGATGCCCAGGGCATTATAATGAATGTGTGTGCTGGCTGCCTTGGAAGGTATCATGATTCCCACATCTGGCATCTGACACAGCTGTACCAGAGATTTGCCAGTGGGGACATCCTTAACGGTCACCTAGTGGGGGATGCTGGTTATGCACTGGAGCAGTGGCTGATGACACCCATCAGAAATGCATACACACCCGAACAAGAACTCCATAATGAGGCACATGCACAGACCAGAATTATAATAGAGCATGTGCTTGGGTTGCTGAAGTCACAGTTCCAGTGCCTGGACACATCCAGTGGAGCCTTGCAGTACTCACCAACTACATGTACTCAAATTGTCATTGTATGTGCCATGCTACACAATATGATCCTGCAGAAAAAGCTGCAGCAGGAACAGCATGGGCAGGGTCACACAGCCCCCCCCACCACCATTGCCAAGGCCTGCACAGGCACAGAGTGACTCGGAGGAGGAACAACCTGAGCCTGCCCCGTAGGGAGAAGAAGGCCTGCTCAGTATGCCCTGGCCTTGGCAAAGAGGCAACGCATAGCACATACACTGACACAGTAGGGACCCAGGGAATGACACCTCCCTCTGACTTGTGCATAAAGTAAAATGGATGCCAAACATGACACTACCTGTGCTCAACCATGTATAGGGAGTGTACTATGTGCATCCAACATAGGCAGCCCTCCAGCACCATCCTCAATACTGGCACAGCCACAAGGTAAGTCACTCTTCCTACCAATTGCTAAATGGAGTAGTATGTGTTGTTACCTGTATATATGGTATGAATGTGAGCATGCAAGGGAATCGGGTGGCTGAATGGGATGCCAGCAGATAATAGACACCTATAGTGGCAGCACGAGATCTGTAACAAATACTGGTGTCACCATAGTAGCCAGTACTGCACATGGTGACAAAACCCACTGCAGGAAATGTGCTGGGCCACATGTGTGTCTATATGACACACACATGCCAGTCAGGCAGGCTCACATACCCAACAACAGTCTCAGCCAGCAGGACAGGTGTAGACAAACATAAACAAAGGCTGTGCTAAGGCCTCTAAATGATGGCTATGGGCAACCCCCCCCCCCCCAAGGCCTACACAGACAGACTACAACAGGTCAGGCAGTGGGATGTTAGTTCTGAAGGGTAAGAGGTCAAAAACTGATATGTAGGTCAATCAAACCTAAGTCCTGTAGTACACTAATATGCCTCTAGTCAGCATGATAGGTTAGAATACAGAATGAAATGAAGTACCTGACATACAAGTACAGTCATAGCAAATGTGCAAATGTGTACAAGTATCAAATGTGCCCACCCCCCAATCCTATGTAGAAATGTAGTAACAGTCAGGTGTGCCCCCCAATCTTAAGTAGAAATGTAGTAACAGTCTGGTGTGCCCTCCAATCTGATGTAGACACATAGTAACAGTCAGGTGTGCCCCCGAATCCTATGTAGAAATGTAGTAACAGTCAGGCGTGCCCCCCATTCCTATGTAGACATGTAGTGACACACAGGTGTGCCCCCCCAATCCCATGTAGATATGTAGTAACAGTCAGGTGTGTCCCCAATTCCTATGTAGACATGTAGTAACAGTCTGGTGTGCCCCCCCAATCTGATGTAGACACGTAGTAACAGTCAGGTGTGCCCCCCCAAATTCTATGTAGAAATGTAGTAACATGTATGTGTAGGTATAATATCAGTGGAGCACAGATTACCTTGAGGTGGCTAAGGTAGCAGGATAGCTTGTAGCATGTGTACAATATGCAGGTATGCGTGTGTTAGGTTGGTGCGTGTTTTATATTGTGTGACAGTGGTCAGTATGTATGCATGGTGAGGTTTGTCCTGGTGGCCATTTCCCAGTACTGCCGATGAAAGGGCCAAGTCCTCACAACTGCAGTGCCAAACACAATGCTCCCCAGTATAACACATTCTAGCAGTAAGCCATTGTAAATGTATGGAAGTAGTATGTGTCACCATCTGAAAGATGGACATGGCATGACTGTTGGGCCAGATATATAAGCAGTACACAGTGGGAAGTACCCCAGACAGACAGTGTATAATGTGTAACCATTAAATGGACACACCCTTGGAATTGTACATACAGGTTTACAGCACATTATCTGGGCTTGTAGTAGGGAATACTGATGTTGTCTCGCCAAACACTCGCAGACCACAAAGGTCATAGGAATGATGTATTGAGAAACAGCTGATGTCCCTGCACAAGCCAGAATAAGTGGAATGCCCCATGCATATATGTGAGTCAAATGCAAGTAGTGTCCATAGCACACATGCACCCAGCTCACCCAACCACCACCCACAGGTACCTCTCCAGTCTTATCCTTGCTGTTGGGAATGGGTACAATATGACCCCAACCTGTGCATGGCAATAGCGAAAGAATGTAGCATGCAGTGCAGGTGTCCCATGCAGGTGTGTCCCTAGCTGTAAGCAGCACCCTGCCAGCATCCACACCACTGGATCAATAATGACAGAAAGTATTGGCATGAACACCTAGCACACCTACCCTGTCACCCCAGGGGAATATACTGTATTGCAGTTTGGGACTGTAGGACTGACAGAATGCAACGGCATATTACAGCTGGCCTGCATCACTACCAAATGGCCTACAGTCCTCTGCCAATGGCCTGTGTCTCACTCGTATTGCCAATGTATGTTATGTCATGGACTCCCAAATAACAACATAACACAGTCCACAGAACCCATATGCATGGCCATGTGGACAAACCACAGTAACATGTCCACCATGTCCTACTGCATGAACTGTGGACCAACACCAATATACTGCTGTGATGATGTGATAACTATAGGGAAAGTAGGAAAGTATCAGAGAATGTTTGCATAATGTATGGAAGAGGATAAAATAATAGAGGGGTGGGGGTGGGAGCATGAGCAGCATGGAGTGTGCGAAGTCCAAAACACAGCCATGTGCACATACTATCCCTGGCTGCAAACACAAGAATGGGTGGCTACAAACCTTCTTGTAAACCACAATAGGGGTAATGTCCTGACTTATGACCCCTGCCTCTGGGTAACCTGTGTGAATCTGTACAGCTGTGAGGTATTGCCACATCAAGATAAGCCCATACTGTCACATCGATGGAGGTACAAGTATGGGATCCTCTGCCACCACTGTACCAAGGTTCTGAATCAGTTACACAGAACCAACAGCAAGTGTCTTCTGCTCCCCCTCCAGAATGGCATTAGTTTGCAAGAAGAGTTAGACATTTGACCACAATACTGGACACAGTGGCACTCATCCTGTGTTCCCCAGGACATCACTGTGAGCAAATATGTCTACCTGACAGTACTTGATGGCATAAAACATCACAGTCTATAACAATACACATGTCTGAATATCTCTGTAAACACCAGGACCATGTAGCAGAAGCAGCACAGGCACAATTACCTACAGTACCCACTATCCCTTGCCCAGTTTGACCCCATATTGTCAACTGATCTACATATATCCTGCAGAAACAGTTTGCTAGCTGTAGGTGTAGAATACAAAAGTCTGCACTAGAGTACAATCTACCTGGAGTGGATTCACACATTCAATATAAAGGTCATACTGGGCATGCTCCCACACTTAGATAAATGAAGGTAATGTCAGACAACAAAATACTGAAAGGTCATACTGGGCATGCTCACACACTTAAAGAAATTAAGCTCATGTCTGGCAACAGCAGTGGACCATACATATCTGACAGTTGCAGATGTTAGTGCATACACTCCTCATGATGCACCAGTCATGCTTTGCACACACATTGGACAGGAATACACACATATATCCAAGGACAAAACACTATAATATGCCAAAAGTACACATACGTAGATGTCTGGAAGAGAGTGACAGTGACAAAGAGCCTTCCATTATGAGGTCTGTCTCACCCAGCATACAGCCAAATGGCTACAACCACATGATGTGTAAATGTCACTCACCATAGACATTTGTCTCTGGAATCTCTCAGCATTATAGACTCTGTGGTGCTAGTGCTAACTGTGCAACATGACTGTACAAGGCAGTAGTCATCTAGCAGTTGTATACACGTACCTGTGGAATATAAACCTGTGCGTGCCTGAGTGTGGTGTGTCTGCCTCCAGATGAATGGGTTATGGCCCATGCACACAAACTGCCCTCCCCATTGGCCTACTATGGCAAGCCTGCTGATGTCATTCTCATTGAAATCCACCTTTGGAGAATTAATAGCGCAGTAATCTCTGTGGCACATCCTATAATTGCATAATTCTGCTGTGTGAGAAACTAATTAGGTAGGAGTTCTAATCCTAGACGTGGCAACTGTGTGTGTGTTTGTCTGTGTAGGGATAAATGCTTTTTAGGCTAGTCACACTCATTACAATCTCAAATGCCCTACTTTGGCATGCCTGCTGATGTCATTCACCTTGAAATACAATTTTGGGGAAGAAGTAGCCCAGTAATCTCTGTGGCACATCCTATAACTGCATAATGCTGTAGTGTAATAAACTAGTTAGGTAGGAGCTCTAATCCCAGACATGGCAACTGTGTGCGTTTGTGTTTGTCTGTGTAGGGATCAATGCTTTTTAGGCTAGTCACACTCACTACAATCTCAAATGTCCTACTTTGGCATGCCTGCTGATGACATTCACCTTGAAATACAACTTTGGAGAAGGAGTAACGCAGTAATCTCCATGGTGCATCCTAGAACAGTGTAATGGTATAGTGTGATATAGTAGTTCAGTAGGAATTCTATTCCTAGACATGGCAAGTGTGAATGGTTGTTTGTCTGTGTAAGGAGCAATGCTTTTGGGGCCATTCACAGTCAATACAACCTCCATTGCCCTTCTTTGGCAAGCCTGCTGCTGTCATTCCCTTTGAAATACACCTTTGGGGAAGGAGTAGCCTAGTAATCTCCGTGGTGCATCCTGTAACAGCGTAATGCTGTAGTGTGATAAGTAGTGTGGTAGGAGATCTATTCCCAGACATGGCAAGTGTGGATGTTTGTGTGTGTGTTTGTTTGCCTGTGTAGGGAACAATGCTTTTGAGGCCATTCACAGTCAATAGAACCTCCATTGCCCTTCTTTGGCAAGCCTGCTGATGTCATTCCCTTTCAAATACACCTTTGGGGAAGGAGTACTCCAGTAATCTCCATCACTTGTCTTATAACTGCATAAAGCTGTAGTGTGATAAACTAGTTAGGTAGGAGTTCCAATCCAAGACATGGCAACTGTGAGACTTGGTGTGTGTGTGTGTGTGTGTGTGTGTGTGTGTGTGTGTGTGTGTGTGTGTGTGTGTGTGTGTGTGTATGTTTGTCATTCATATCCTGTGTGGAGGTGGCTGTGAGTGTGTAACAACTGGACTCATTGTGGAGTGGGTTTTACAAATTTCTTATATGGTGGGCCTATTATATGTCACAAAGTCCACCTTACAAGGATAACATATGTCAAATGGCTGGGAGGCTGGGGTTGCCAATCCATACCCCTACATGTGACATCAAGGCCTGGTGAACATCTTTGGCAACCATTGTATTACCCTGAGAACACTCTCGACCCATGTCTCATACACAAACACACTTGCCTAGGCAACAACCACTTTGTTGGTAGTAGCCTGCATATTGCCCACAGATAGCAACCATGGTGTGATTGCAGTGGACTACAGAGGTCATAGCATCCTGTCCCATCACTACAATAGGCACATAATTGCAGACAGTGCACCTTCACTATGTTCCCCGCTGGACGCCTGCAATAACTGTAGTGCCATCAAATGTGACCCACAAAGGACATACCATGCCTTAAACACATGCCCTGTATGGACACATGCCACTGACACCAGTGAATACCTGTATCATGCTATCAATGTAGGTCCAGGGTCAACCTGGTGTCCATTACCAGTTCCCGCCACATGAGGCCAGGACCGGCACATCTGATGATAACAATCTGTGTACACAACATGGGCCAGACACCCCACGTACAGTTCCACATTTCACTGAACATGCATGTGGACTGTGTGCACATCCCAGACACTGTCCATGTCATTGACTATAGAACACATAAATGGCAAGCATTGCACAGCACTGGCCACACACAATAGTAACCCAGATGACTGGATGGTGAATACAATTCCCACCTGTGTGGGCCAATCCAGACACTACACCCCTGAGCCACACTGCAGACCATTGTCATGTGGCCTGATGCCAAGGTATACCCTTCACCTAGCCTTGTACAGCCTTCTGGCACAGTCAACCATTACACACTTATGAAGGAATGCACCCATGCATGTCAGTGCTGGCACCCTGTGTCTGTGTTTGTGGAGTATGGTGCTTTTGACCCCATTCACACTCACTACAACTCCCATTGGCCTACTGAAGCATGCCGTCTGATGTCAGACACCTTCACATACTATTTGCCCATATATCATCTGGATAACCCCTGTGGTGCATGTGATAGCTGTGTATTACTGTATTGTGGCAAACTAGCTAGTTAGGAAGTCTATTCCTGACCCTGCCAATCGTGCTAATGTGTGTGAGTCCCTGAGAGAATGTGGCTGTGTTGAAGTTGACACCTGGTCATGTGGACAGGCACGTGCACTACACCTACCTTATCGCACCTATATCAGTGTTGCAGATGTCACACACCATCAGATATACCTTTGGACAGCTCACCAACATGTAAACGGTGTAGTGCATGCAATAACTGCATAGACATGTGATAGCAATACATTGTCAGTCAGGGGTTTGAAACCCTGTACTGGTAGGTGTGTGACACAAACATGCTTATGTTTTACTCTCCCACCCCCTTCCTGACTTTCTTTGCCTTTCTCTGTCTCTCTCACTCCCTCTCTGGTGGATGTATAGAAGTACACCTGCTTTGCTTAGGCAACAGCTTGTGTTTTATAAGTGATGCTCATGATCAGCTGATGGCCACTGTATGAATTGCAGTTCCCCTCTAGCTGATTGCATGTGGATCAGCTGTGGTAACATTCCCATATCCAATTGCATGGAAACACACTCCAATATGTAGGAACATCATGTGGGTGTTGGGCCTTTTCATTCACTGTGAGCAGAACCTCAATTTGGTGTTTGGCAAACAGCATCACAGACGGTATTGGGATTTACCTCTGACAACATACACTGTGGAGACAGGCCAACAAACAGGAGGGGGTTGTGCCAGACATGACTACAGAATGCAAGTGTTGCTCTTCTACATTTGGAGTAATGTTGGTTTAACAGGGTGTGTGTGGATAAGGTTGGTCTACATGATTTAAAACCTGTCATGACAGTGTTATGTGTTTGAGGAAACTCCCACCTGTAGGGTTATCTGCAGACTGGGCAGTGTGTGGAGTCTTATGTTTCTTGTGTTACTCACAGAACACCTATCTTAAAACTGCAGAAGCATAGTCTGAGGATTGCAGTCAGTACATGGTGACAGCCATGAGAGTTACTGACTTCATATCCCTCATAGGACATATGTCATAACAAACCTTGGTACGACAGTAAATGTATGAGGTTATCACAGCAACATGCCAATATTGGCTCAGTGTTTGTGGCTCCAGCCACATGTCTGTCAACCTTTGTACATATGTCATGCAGTAAAAGATGCATATGTTCTGTACACCATTATTTATTGACATCATACCTGATAACAAGCCAGTCAGATATCAGACTGCTAGACATATTATGTATAGTAGGGGTTATTTCTGAGGACATAACCTGAGCATTCTGTGGTTGTGTGTACAGTGCTGGGGTCTGTGTACTTATGGTGATTGTCAACAGCATGTGTATTGCGCATACGTACCTTGGCCTGTGCACAGACTGTGCTAAATGCCATTGCTTTGGTTCTGTTCTATCTGATGTGACATGCTGTCCAGTGTATGGTACCCTATCAGCTCACATGTCTGTAGGACAAACACACACGTGTCCCATACCACAGACAGGCATCGAACCACACTGTGTCTGACCCAGTTTATGTAGGAGTTAGTTAATGACCTCTGGCCTGTGGTTTGTAGGGATGAAATAGTAGGGAAGTTTTTTCCGGATAGAGTATTTTTTCATATGGTCGGTTCAATAACTTAAAGGAGTTGTTGAGACCAAGGGCCAAGGGTGATGTAGTAATTAGGAAAAGTGCATTTCCATGTGGTGCATGCAAAGTGTGTGACAAAATGAAAAATGTTGATGGATGGACAATAAATGGGAAGACGCTTTTGATAAAGAATGAATTTAGAAGTGATTCATGTGGTGTGGTTTACATAATTGGATGTGGATGCACACCGTGTAAGTGGTATGTGGGACAGACCAGAAGGAAGGTGAAATTGAAAATTTTGGAGCATTTGGGAGATGTAAGAAATAGGAGGATGGAAAGTCCAGTGGCTCAACACTTTTCCAGCACCCATAGGAACAATACAGATAGTTTCTTCTTTAGTGTGTTAGCACAACCCTTTGAAGGTCGTAGGTTGGGAGGGGATGAAGTCAGGTGGAGGCTTATTAAGTTAGAAACTAAATTGATAGTATATTTGGGCACTTTATATCCTAGGGGTTCTCAATTTGGATATTGATTAGGGGACATAGGTAGTCAATTTAGTTGGTGAGGTTTACAGCACAGTATAGGTTTGACAAGCTAGGTGGAGTGATGGACAGTGTTTTGGACACATGAACGTATATTTAATATTTAAGATGTAAGAGGAATAATAATGGATTTGTGATGATTGAAGTTGGGGACAGAATCAAAGCAAAATCAAATAAATTGTAATAATTAGTGTATGAAAGAATAGTATTGACATTATTAAATTGAGTTTATTTACAGTAGAATTTTTTCAGGGGAGGTTCAATGTTTTTTCTGTTTTCTTGTGTGACATTCAGTTGTATAAAATGGTAACAATGGTATAGGATGTATAAATGGATGTGAAAAAAATGTGTTTGAAAAAATGTGTCTAAAAAGCATGTCATTTTTGGATTTAAGTCACTCTGTGAGTATTAATAATTATTATATTAATATATTAATATATTTATGGTGTATAGTATTGGGGGCAAATCTTTAAGCCTTAAGCTTTAATCATTATTCAAGGAAATACATAAATTATTCAATTACATAAAATGTTAATTGATGTGAAGATGGAATATATAAGGGCTGCTGGGATTGTACTCAATTATTCCATTGAAGGCCTGTGAGGTCGAGGTACCAGGATGAAGTAAATAAAGAAATTGGCAGTTACAGCAGTGCTTGGTGCTTTTTGGCTTGAGGAGAATTCCTAGCACCCTTTGGGGGCATTTGTGGTGTGTTTCTTGTACCAGTTTATGAAGGATTGTGTGAGTGGCACATATGAGGATGGTGTTTATCAGACAGTCCGTACAGTGTCATATTAAGCTTGCATACCATATGTGGCTCTGGCTGTGTTCACATTGGTTGTGGGTATGCACTTTCTCACAGTGTCTGTTACTCTATGCTGTGACATGCGTGTAGAGCCTGCTATATATGCAGGTACATGTGTATTCCCCCATACAAAATGTAGTCCAGTGTTGTGGCAGTCTGCCTGTAGTTTGCACAGCTTTGTTACATGCCTAACAGCTTAGTGTAATTACCCAGTGTGCTATGTCCAGTTATTTGCAAGACATACTGCTGCCAGGCCACCATAACTGTTGTGTATTTCTGACAAAGCAGTGGGATTCTGTACAGATGTATGTCACTAACTACTGGGTAGTATGTGGCCATGTGACCGCTGCACCACCAGGTATTATGTGTCAGGACAGACTGGCGTGTGTGAATGCATAAACTGTGTGGGCATACGTAGTCCAGTATTTATGTGATATACCCATGTACATGGCTGTTAACATCCACATTGTCAGGCATGGTCCACATGTCCCGCATGAAGGGGATCTGTGTACACCTCTGGACTGACCACAGAGTGCTAGATGGTCCACATATATTGGTCATATCTCTGTTGTAGTCCACAGGATCATTACTGTGTTAGCAGTGGTACTGTACTATGATGTCCTTTGAATGTCTGTCAGTAGCCAATGTTGTACATGTCAAAAGCAGATGTGACCTCCCACACACAACATGTCTGTTAAGACAGCCCCTGTTACAGTAGCAACAGTCTACATATATACCTGCAATACATACATGACATCCCCTTGCATTAAGAGGTTGGGACTATTGGTGCTGAGGTAGGACTCTACTCCATGTTCTGGACATATGGTAAACATATCTGTATATAGCAGTAAAATCCACTTCCAGCAGCTCACAGCTGTGAGCTGCTGGAAGTGGATTTTATTGTTATTTACTTGGTTTGTTACTATACAGCAGCATTCGTCTGGGTGGATTTTAGATTCTTATATCTGTATATATATATATATATATATATATATATATATATATATATATATATATATATATATATATATATATATATATATATATATATATATATATATACATATATGGATATATATATATATATATATATATACATATATATATATATATATACATACATATACAAACACAAATATATACATATGCACAGCTATATATGTCTATACATATACAGATATATAGATATATATGCACATATAGTTATGGATATCTACATATATATCAACATAAATAAGAATATCTGATTAGATATGTATGCACATATATTTATATATATATATATATATATATATATATATATATATATATATATATATTTATCAACATACATAGGTATATCTGTACAAATAGGATGTGCATACATATATATATATATGTACATATACAGACAGATCTAAAAATGGCCATATATATGATGCACTATACAGATGAGTACAAATACATATATATGAACATATATGTGTATGTACATGTAGACATATATCTACATATGTATATGTACATATCCATATCCTTGTCATGTGTAAACATCACAGTTGTGTATACCTTCCCAGATGTAGCTTACCGTATGTATCTGATATGTGTATATTTAGATATAACAACATATGTGATGCAACAGTAATATCAATAACATGTACTACGAAATAGTGGAAGTCAAAGCAATTGTTCAATACTATTCAATATGTGTACTGACAGATATATTGGAAAAACAACAATTGTCTTCAAAGCTGTCATAGTGTAGTGGTTAACTGTTGTGACTATAGTGTACAGAGTCCTGGGTTCAAGACCTGCAAGGACTGTTTATTTTGTTGCAGGGCAGGACAAGGGCTGTTAGATACAGAGTCGTTAAGGCAGTTTTGAGCAGCTTTAAGCACATTTGTGTGGGTTTGCGCAAAGCTAAGTGGTGCTTATGTACTGTTAAACATAAGGGTGCTTACACCATGTAGGCTTCGCTTACTAGTGTGCAAATATGGTCAGCTGTTATACTGCAGCAATGCTGACACCTGCGAAGCATGACTCAACCCTCTTAACCAGTGCTCACATCCCAGTCTGATAACATAGCAGGGTAATGACATCTGTAATAAGTGTATGTAATGCCATGTACAAAACACGTGTCTATGTGCCATCATTACAGTAGCAAGAGGTGTGAGTGTCATGTCTGGGACACTCAAGTATATAAGACCTGTACAGCACTCTTATCCATGTGAATGTGTTACATACAAAGGTGGTAACCCAGGTTACGTGCTGTCACACTGGCATGTAGTGTATCATTGCGTTACTACTGTTGACAGTGCTTTCCCAGGCAGGAGTAGATTGCTAAATGTTGTACTGACAACAAGCACCCCTGCAGGCATAGCTGGACTCTGATGCCTCACTGTCGTGTTCCTGATGTGTGAGCTGTATCACAATATATATCCCCTACTGGATAATTATCTGACATGTGGAAAGTAACTGTAGACTACTTTCTGTACAGCACATGTCAGTGAGGGTTTCCAACATGTAGTAATGCCATACATATTGGTGCCAGACGTCTATCTGTTGACACATTCATCCTACTGCATAGCTGTCAGTCCCTGTACAGATGTGCAAATGGCAGGTATCCAGCTTGGATATGTACAGGCAACCTATGCTTGACTGACACTGACATGTCTGCCCAGCTGTGTTATAACTGGCACATATAGGAGACAACACCCTGTATGCACCACATGCCACGGGTACCTCCACTACATTACCACAGTCAACAGAACATGCTTGGGTACAGGTCTCCATTGCAGATACTAACCATGTGTTGTAATACATGTTGCATACATGTCAGCTGGATCACCTCAGTTGCCACTTGCAGGAGGCACCCAGAGGATTGACTGATGCATGTCACTCTCACCCTGAGGGTCACCACAGTGGTGTCTGTCAATAGATTGCCTGCTGGTGCATGGCAGGTGGCATGATACCACTTTATACACATCCCCTACACTTCCTATGTCTCCATGGACAATAACCAGGTACACATCTATGACCACCTGCAGTGATGCACCCCAGTATGGACAAATGTGTACATGTGCATTACAGAGGGTAGCAGTGTCTGTGTGTTAGTACACCTGTAGTAGGGTGCAGTACTGGACATTACATGTACTCTGTTACACTCCTCTCCCTAACGGCTACATGAGCCTTGCAGTACCAACACAACAGTGTTGTACAAATGGATTGATAGGCATGGGATACCCAATGAGTTTGGCAAGTGTATGTATGTGTGCATGTCTGTATATTTGTAGGGTACAGCATGCCGAGACCACATACTCCTATTACAATACACATTGCCACACAGTAGTACAGATAGTGTTGTTGCTGCCCATAAGTGAGGCATGACAATGCATCACCCTATATGCCTGTGGCATGTGCATTAGATGCATATCCCTGTAGTACCACTGTTGGGATGGACAATGGGTTGCATCACAGTCGTGGCAATGTGTGATGGTGGGTATGTCAGAGTGTCATCATGGGTTCCAGTGAGTACAATACCCACTGTGGGATGTGGGTGTTGTATACGCTGTCATTACACCATGGTACACCTGGTACATGTCCCATGTACCACTGTATGGTGACCACTATCACTATCAACCATACAAGTAACTGATACCACGATCCAACCCAGTTATGTATTTGCTGTGTGCAGCCTACCTGTAACACATTTGACACACTGAAAAGTTAGCAAGCACCAATAGGCTCAGGTCTCTTGGATGTCTGTCTGCCTGTTATGTGTCTGTTAATGTGTATTTGATGGTATGTCACACTATGTATTGTCCATATGCAGCCATTACATCCCCCATTACCATACTGTACATGTCTGAGGATGTACTGCATGTAACATGTAACCTGGAACACATCTCACCCTAAATGCTGTGTGGCGTGTGCAAAGAAAGCCATACACTTCAGTAGCACTACATACCTAGGTAGGGGTCTAGTCCCAGTGTTGACAAGTAAGAGTGTGTGTGTATGTGGATGGATCTACATCAGGTTGCTGATTATACATGTCCCAGTGGGCTACCTGTCCATTTGGCACATGCATGAACTGTTATACAAACATGTGACATGTGTTCAACTGTACCCAGGATATGTTACAGCCATGGTGTCACCACAGTGCCATACCCCTTGTGGAATATGACTGCAGGCCATCCTCCTGCTGACACATGTACACCTACAACACAAAAGGATAACATTATGGAGACCATAATCACTCAGTATTACTAATAGCTATAATGCTTCATGGCTGAACAGCTACACTACCTGACATGTATGCATTAAACATTACTCCTGACAACATGTTACACAGCAGTACATTGGTACACTGTAGTACAGTGACCCTGTGCATCAGAACCATATTAGCCTTTCCCTGCATCGATGTTATGGATGACAAAGATGTGGCACAGGTATCATCATATGCACAGGGTGTGTTGTTGGTTTGCCAGAGACAGAGGGTGTGTCATACATTTGACACCAAGTGTGTGGGTGAGGCATGTAATTAGTTGAAATGGGCATGGTGATGTGGTGTGTGTAGGTATGGGGTTGCCCTAGGTTTGTTTGTATAGTGTATGGGTATGCATACACACAGTTCTGCCATGTGGCTGCCCTATACAGGTGTTTCTTGGACAACTGCAGACCATACTTGGCACAGTGCGCAATTCACCGCCTCTGGCCATGGGCACATGGACTGTGCCTGCCAGGGGTTCTAGGGGCACATCCATGTACAGACCATGATGTGCTACTCTCCCCTGATGATGACAGATGTCTGCTGGAACCAGGTCCCTCCTGGGACTGGCCAGTGCCATGTGCACATGGCCTGCTGTGGTGTGGTGTGGACTGTTCCCCCGCTGCAGTGCTGGGAGTGGTACTGCCACTACGGGAGCGCCTTGGTGTCCTCGCATGTCCATGTTGACCGCCAGCTGTTGGTGTTGCTGGCCTATATCTACACGGCCGTAGCCCCACTCCCACCACATGTTCGAGCACAGACAAACCATGGTTGATGAGGCCCACTGTCTCACCCAACAGTCTATCCATGACCTCGGTATAATCATGGAGGGCACCAGCAAATTCATGGAAGATGTCGCTTACAGATGAGAGGGCAGCCCTCTTCAGCCTCAGGCCCTGTCTGGTGTACAGTTCCATAAGTGCCTGTGCCCCCATGACAGTCTGAAACATGTGCCTAGTGGTACTGGTTGTGGGATTTCTGCTAAGGGCATGATGACCAGCAGCCCTACCATGAGTACCCCGGTGCATCTGCCTATGTGGTGCCCTGCCAGACATCCAGCTATGCCTGCTGTGACAAGACACAGTAGGCATAAATACCACACTCTCCTGTGCACAGCCACCAACCAACTGTCCCTCTGCTATGGTGACTGGTGATGGAGTATGTATAGGCACTGTAACTGTGTGCAGGGTTGGGGTGGCTAAGAGGGTGATGTTAAACAATGGCACAGTTTCAGCCTCAGACAACCCCACCTGTGCCTCAGCAGTCCTATCATCATCTTCGGTGTCTGTATGGACACCAACATCAGATTGCATGCAAGAGGGTCCGTGACCCACCTCGCCACCTGTGGGGGAGAATAAGAAAGGCACTTTAAGACCTGTACAGTACTGCATGACAGCACACGCACACACACACACACACACACACACACACACACACACACACACACACACACACACACACACACACACACACACCATAATACCTACCTGTCCCTGAGTTTACACACAGTCCCACGTTTATTCACATAAGTTCCCCATCCTGCATCACACTTGGTAACTTACACTCATTAATACCACTCATTAACATATCATTCCTCTAAATGCCTAGACAAGTGATCACAACACAAGACCTGTTACTCCATTACCTCCTTGACTTGAGTGGAGTAGGTTTTACATGGCTTCACTGCTGTCATCCAGTGTTCACCCTGGGTATGTCCGGATATTGTGAGCATGGCCCCCATATGTTAGGGGCTACTATGTTCACTCCATAATGTCACGCACTGGGGTGTCATATGTAACTATTGCTCAGTACATGCCAGATCTGCTGCTCAATCAACTTATCATGTGGACAACAGTAATATATGGATACACTCCCTGGTGTTGTCTAGTAATTTCCCAATGCATCTGTAGTGCTGCATATGTGGGTAGTCATTCACCTTTCTGTTGATTGCAATATTAAGGGAAAACCTGGTGTCTATTTTCCCTCCCAATGCATGTTCCATGCTGCAGACCTTATTATACTATCAGCTGTCCTGTGATTACATATCAGACAAGTATTCCTGGTGTCTCATGCGTCAGTCCATGTCCATGTACTGCACGATCCCAAAGGGAAGCACTGCCATATGAACAACCCCACAATCCCACATGTGCATACATGGACACCCACACAAACACACACACATGCACACACATATCCTACATGCATCAACCCCCCTCCACTCCACCAGATTGCACTTACAGACAAAATAACCCCCCATGCACACACACACACACACACACACACACACACACACACACACACACACACACACACACACACACACACCTACAGGTGAGGTTGCACAACAATAGTACACACAGTCCACCCATTACCCATCTGTCAACATGCATAACATATGGTACTCAACAGTATGTAGTGCAGCTATAGTCAATCCATGCTAGCAACAGTATACATGTGTGTGTTGCATAGGCTGTGTTAGTAGGTGATGCCCCTTCCCCTGGAAAACACTGCACCCATGTACACAGTATTGATGTGCAGCTGTTCTGCACCCTGCCATGTACTGTGCACCAATCCTCACAGGTGTACAAACCATTGCTGAATGTGTATTACTGTGTCACTTATGTCTGCTCTAATGCTCACAGCCCCTATGTGTTTGAGCAACACATACCTGGGATGATATTTGGACAGATGTCATTTGTGAATGCCTGATGTCTGGTTTACAGATCTCAACATCAGCGGTGCATGTATGACCAATATGATACTATTACACTGACAGATGCTGCGGTGGTGGTGCTGCGGTAGCATTGTCGCCTCACAATAAGACGTTGTCCTGTTCGATTCTCAGCTAAAGTGTCGTCTGTGTGGAGACATGCGTGAATGGGCATACCTTCATTGAAGGTTGTGCATCAGGGCTGGCAACTCGGTACCTAAAAATCTACTGCCAATCATTAGTGGATCGGAGTTCCACTGGGGTGACACCTAACCGGGAAAAGCTGAAAGATACAACATACTATTACACTGACAACCGTCAAACCTTACCATGGCTATGGGGAGTGTACACACCCTTATTGATATGACATACTGTTCCTTGATATGCCATGGGACCACAGCACCACATATATTAACATTACATGAGCCTGATATGTGACATATATCCTTTACATTTACATGCAGTGTCTGAGAAATGTGTTAGGTGTGCAGATGCTGACTGCAATGCATACACTCTGTGGGTGCATATGTGTGCATGCCCTTATCATGAGAATTTGTTGCACCTATTGTTATGTGTACTACAACAGTCACTATTCCTGGCAGGGGGTATACTAGCATGGGCCATCTGCATTTGCCAGTATATGGTCAGTCTGCCCTACACACATCCCCCAACTCTGCATGATTACAAGGTCTACTCATGTGCACATCCCTTGGAGTTCACACACTGCCGTCACTATTGCATTGGAGTTAGGGTTACATCTGCCACAGTTCCTGAACCTGATTGTGTGCAGATACAGCCATTCTTAACATCCTTAGATTCTTGCTGCAGTGCACTGGTGTGTCATGATGATACACCCTCCCCACCTTCAGCTTTTTTGCAGATGCTTGACAATTATGACCTACACATGTTTGTCAGTTTGCAGTGTCTTAAACACTGAACACCACGTGTAACAGCCTAATCCCAGCTAATGACCGGCAAACATACAGATGTACACTGGTACTGGCACGGTACAGATGGGAATGGTGGCCCTGATGTGGGGTGAGATATTGGTTGTGCAGCACCTGTATCTTACATAATACTGTCTGTAGGTTTCCAATGTGGTCATGGTACACCAGTGCACATTACAACGCATGACTGTTGGGGACCTCTTCTGTTATGCATACACTACCTGTAGGCAGGCCTGGCTGATGTTTCCTGTGGTACAACTGTCACAGCTGTTTACCCTAACCCATAGGCCACGTGCTTGCAGAGTCCAGGCAATTGCTGACACAGGTACCGCAAAGCCAGTACTTGCTGGATATTACTGCTACCCCCTCAGGGTTGTGGCATATTAGTGGCAGCTCACATGGCCAGTTTGCTACATGTGACAGCATTTGTCTCGGGTGGCCATCTGTTTATGTCCTACATCATTCCTGTCCCATACATACTTACCACATACATGACTGTCTGCACTGTTTGCCATGGCATATGCAATGGTGAGGTATGTCTACATGTGCAGCTCATGGGTGCTACCTGTTGGGTATGGGGCCCATGCCATGTCATGTACAATGTGTGCAAGCCATGGTTGCCTTTGTTGCAGGTAAGGGTGCACATTTGATGGCCAAACATCTTGGACAGCTGACCACTACGTGGTGTGACACTGGGGACATGTACTTGCTGAACAGTGCATTTCTATGACAAATGCATGCAGGCAGTACCTCAACAGCTGCCTCCACTATATTTTCTCTGGAGTATGTGCACACATCAGCTACCAGTGTTTGTGAAGGCATGTATTCCCCATATTTGCTGCCCTAACCTACGGTTCTGTATTACACACTCAGTGTTCATGTTGGGACCACATTGCAGGTGTTAAGGGTTGTGGACCACAGTATTATGATATGCCATAGTGTTGATCTGTAACAGTTTCCACTGTAATACTGGTACATACACTATTGTAGCACTGCATAAGGGTGATGTGTCACACATATCCCTACTGTAGGACATGTGTCCACCATTATGTTCATCCTTGTGGACCCATTTCACAATGACAGGATGTGAGTTATCTTGCTTGCCTGTGTCTGACATACCCTTCAGATACTCCATCATGGTCGCCACTGTAGTTAACAGCAACAATACGTGAACATGTATTGCATGCATTATGGGTAGGTGTGTTAGATGTGTGGATGGACTATACCATAGACATTACATGCCTGGTGTATTGTCAAGCATGAACATAAACCATAGTCACCATCTACAGGCTGCTGCCTTGGTGATATACCAGAGGGACCTACATAAGAGTGTGAGAGATGTGATGTGGCCACAGCTATGGCATTGCTACAGGGTGGGTGCAGCTTTTCAAAACATCAACAGTACAAGTCCACAATACTACAGCTTATGCACATCTGTATATTACTACTATGCAGCAACAGACTATATATATGACATCTCACATATGCATGATCTACCTGCACAGATGTGGATACATACGCAACAGTGATTTACTGATGTGTCCTGTAGCCTTAACTGCATGCTCCTCAGCTGTTGTGTGGGTAGCACCCACCTCCACAATGGTCTCTGCCAGTTGTTGTGTGTGCGGGCAGGCAGGTGCCATGAGGCTGGTGAGGAGCTCCTCAACACGTGTCAGGGGTGATGGATGGCATGACCCCCCCTTTTGCAAGGTGATCCCCCCAGACTGCAGCAGCATGCTGACAGGCATTGCGAAGCAGGTCACTACAATGATGCCAGACCTGCTCATAACTGCAGTTATTCAGGCCGACATCATTGACACTGTGGACTAGATCGTTCCACAGGGCGGTCTGCTCCTGCTGCTCATAGGCTGTCCTGCCAAACAGAACCTGATAGTGCTGTATAAGGTCGTTCAAAATGACCTCATTTTCCACTGCTGAATACTGGTAAATGGTGTGGGACATCTTGCCTGAAAGACATAAAGATGGAAACAAGTCTGAGAAACTCATACAGCAAGATAACCATAGTTCTTAATACACATCTCTGTCTCCCCCCTCACCATATCTGTGACAACAAACTGTTCACACAACTCAATAGGTATGGTTACAGCTTACCTACCATTGGGACATATATTGTATAGTACCACGCTTTGTGCTATGTGTTTGTAGCCATGTTCCCTGTGAGGACACTATCATTGCTGGCCTGTTACGGACTATTTTACCTGCATGCTATTGTCAGGGCCACTATGGTTCAATATATGCATGTGGTATGCTTGCTATGTGATTGCTGCACATCTGTCATTCTGTGTTATTGGGGATATATATGCATGCTGTTGGACATGTTCTGGGATTTTGTGGACTATTACTACCCACATATGTTCTATAACAGTGACACAATAGCATGTTTAGGGAATAGTTGCCAGCAGAGTCACCTCTCCCACCTCATCTGGCCATGTTACCAGGCCACATCACATGTGGGACCCATGCTGGGGCCATCTCATCTACTGGTCCAGCACTACATTCAGGTGGAACCGCCTCAGGGGATGGTGTCCCCCTGGGGGCCCACACAGACATGATCCTCTCACCTGAGGTCAGGTCCATGGTCTGTTCCATTGGGGGCTCCACAGAAACTTGTGGGATGTCCTACAGCACCTTGAGGCCCCCAGTAAACATTCACAGGGTCCACATGCTCCTCCTGCTCAGCCTCCAGGCCAGGCACCTTCAGGGCCATGAAACTGCTGTTGTGACTAGCAATGGGTGGGGGCCTTGTTACCATTGTTTCCATATGGGGGCTTCTACATCGCACACCACACACTCCATCCAGTGTGTTTACCCACCACGTGTCATATACCACCCCTGTAGGCTGTCCTCTATATCTACCAAACCGAACCACCTCCACAAATATACCTGCTATCCTTCCCCATATTCCCATTCCCAACTTCACAGACAAGGGCAATGTGGTCCCAACAAGGGGTTCACATGTGACATAACCGTCCATGTTGCACACACTTACAGCAGTATATATCTGCGTGTATTTCTGTTCTCTCACGCATAGCATGCAGCACTGTGGTGGTAATATAAGGGACATGTATTTACAGACATATGTGTGTGTGTGTGTTCATATATATGTAGACATACACACACACATATATATATATATATATGTGTGTGTGTGTGTGTGTGTGTGTGTGTGTGTGTGTGTGTGTGTGTGTAGATATATTTTATATTGTATATATGTGTTTATGTAAATATATGCCTACATACGGGTGTCTGTATATCTGTAGACATTATATATATATATATATATATATATATATATATATATATATATATATATATATATATAAAATATATATATGTACACATATACATACCTATATATATGGTGTACATTCTGACATCAGGTCCACAATCTCTAACTCTCCTTCCTGCACAGCTGCACTGTTCTGCCTTGCTACAACACAGACAGGTGACACATATGGACACATCCTAACATTAGGGGGATATATATAGGGCCAGATTGCAGGTAAGCCTATTACACACCTATAGTAATTCAGCATGCTATAATACATGTTAACTTGAGTGTCCTGCAAGTGGTGGGCTCTGGAACTCACTTGTCCATCATTATGGCATTACTTCCACCACCAGCTATTGGCCACAGTAACATACATCCTTTCCATTACCCAACACAGACTTTGTTGGCTTACATCTTGTCAGTCAGTGCTGCTCTGCACAGTTGATGGGAATGGCTCACTACCCACAGGGACAGACTCTATTGTCCATAGCAGTTGTTCAGCTGAACATCATTACAACAACAACACCTGATGGCACATATATATATCATTCCACATCACCTATCCCAGTATTATGGACCAAATACTATAGTCAATTACATGCATATATACTTCACATACCTGTTGTGGGAATGAGGTCTGTTTTAGATGGTTTCCTTGTAGGAGTTTTTTTTTTCTCCTTGGCTTTGGCCTTAGCCTGCTTTCTGTATTTCTGTTTCAGTTTTGGTTTTGGTTTCTCTCTCTCTCCCCCTCTCTCTCTGTCTCCAGTAAATGGATTGAGCTGCTTGGAATAGATTGCAACATAGCTTTTGTAGGGGATGCACATGATCTGGTGATGGCCTCTGCACCAATCAGTTTCCTCCACTTGCTACCTGCATGCAGCATGATGTGTAGTACTTCCAATTACCACTGTCATGGCAACCCACTACTATAAATCACTACATTATGTGGGCATGGTCCCTTTACCTTTCCTGTATGATGGATATCCTTCCTGTGTGTGGGCAGCAGTGTTACAGACAGCAGGTAGCAATACCTCTTACAAGAGAACTTGCACACTCAGGCCAGCTACATATTTGTATGAGGTTCCAGAACTACAGAGTGTGAGTAGTGTTGTTGTATGCATTGTATAGCACCAGTGTTGCAGGGTTTGTGCGTACATACTAGTTTAACATGGAATGCAGTCTGTCTGCATAGCTCTCAACTGTGGGCCTATCCACTTGATGGCCAGAGGTGTGTCTGTTATGTTTTGTCTGTCCACCACACAGGTCTTATGTCAGATATATCACTGGCAGTGTATGTGTTGAGTGCTATCAGTACATGGCTATAACCATTTGTGTTTCTGACTTCATATTCCTGACTAAGGGCATGCTGCAGACTATCCTGTAACACCAGCAACTTGCTTAGTGTATGACAACACTATTTCACATATGGGCCTGTGTTCCGGCCTCTATCGTCCACCTACATACCAGGCTTTGTCCATATGACATGCTGTCAGGGGTTGGTATGTATTGGCCTGTGAGTATGTTATGCTGTCATTCCTGCTATCATTCCACTGCTGTTGTGGCCCCCACACATATAGTGGGGGTTGGATCCATATATGTGTGGGCTTCATCTGCACAATACATGTGTGCCCTTCTTGCAGTGCAGAGGTCAGAGTATGTAACAGTGGTAGATTCCCACTGTATGTCAGTCTATGGCAGGGGATGCACCATAAATAACCTAGGCTGTTACAACATGTGAGGGATATCAGGGGTAAGCTGCCTTAAGATATCTGGATGTACATTACCATATAATTCACTGAGAAAATGCAGGCTTACTGCTTCCTGCCATACAGACAGTTTTGTTTGTCAGTGTGATTGTGTTGGATTCAGTTATGTCTTGTTATGTAACAGATACATCCCATTGTGTCAACTGATGTCTTTTTCCCCTAGGGATTGCGTACAGAGTGTAGTTAGAGGCTGTTGGACTATACTTCTGCATTACTTACTGTTGATTGATTGTTATCCTGTGGCCCAGTCTGTCTTTACTGTTGTACTACCTGACGGCCTTGGTCTTGGCCTGGACAGCAACATGTGTTATGCTTTCCAAAATAATGTATGAATTGATCTGTTTGAGAGTTGCATTAATCTGTTTATATGTATTTCAAAGTCTAAACAGCTATATGACATGGCATATACAACTGTAATAGTACACAAATAAAGCTTTCTCATGTATGCATACCTGTGTGTGGTGTTATATCCTTTGACCTCTCTGTGAGTATATGTTTCAGGCAACAATTCTCTTTTGTATGGGTGACTCATACAGGGTCCATTTGATAAGGTGGCAACTGTAGGAATACTGGCTGTTCCATATGGTGTGCACCCTCTAAATATGTATCTTCCTATACATATCTCTGGGTGTGTATGTGTAGTTACATATATATATATATATATATATATATATATATATATATATATATATATATATCTCCATATGTGTGTGTGTGTATATGTATCTTAGGAGTGTTTATTGCTTCCACATTGTACATTCCCTATGGTAGCCAGACTGTACTGCACGATATGTTATTGATACCAGCCTGACATCATAGAGGTGGGATGAATTACTGTTAACATCTTGTGCCCATGTTGTGCCAGGTCCTGGTAATGGGACTTGCAACAGTTGGTATTGTATTGCAGCGCAGACCTGTTTGGCTGTGTGTGTGTGTGTGTGTGTGTGGGGGGGGTAATATCAATACGTACAAAAAGTTTGTAGCTTGGGCCCCCTCACCCCCATTAACGGTGCCTATGGTAATAAATGTATTTGTTCTGTTCTGTTTTATATCTATTATCTATATATATCTGCTTATACATACACACACACACATATATATATATATATATATATATATATATATATATATATATATATATACATATGTATGCAGACATATATATATCATATATATATATCTATAGATGTATGCGCATGTATATATATTTATATATATATATATATATATATATATATATATATATATATATATATATATATATATATATATATATATATATATATATATATATATATATATATATATATATATATATATATATATATATAAATGTATATATATATATATATATATATATATATATATATATATATATATATACAGAGAGAGAGAGAGATTTATATATCTATTTAGATATAACTATATATATATATATATATATATATATATATATATATATATATATATATATATATATATATATATATATATAACACGTGCTATTGTAACCTGATAGTAACTTTTTTGCTGACTGTAATGGGACTTTGTTACATTTTATTCACTGAGGAGCTTTTCTCCCCAGGTTTCTGCTGAAAAATGAGACAAAAGCTCAGTCAGACTAACGTGGTTAACACATGTAAAATAAATAAATACCTAAATAAATATATACATCTATATGTTTAAATACATTTCCTGTACTGTTGAATGACTTTGCTGGATGATATGTTTGTGTAAACATCAGGGCTATGTATATCTGACATGGCTTAGTGGTAAATCACTTTGGCTATGAGATGCATGGTTCTGGGTTCAAGCCTTGCAAAGGCTATTTATTTTGTTGCTGGGCAGAACAAGTGCCATTGGATACATAGTGATTAAGGCACTTTTAAGCAGTTGTAAGCGGGTTTGCATGGGTTTGCGTGGAGGTAAGCACTGCCCTTCCAGTTACAGTGTCTTATACTGATTTAGCTTCTCATTTGCTTAATCTGTGTAGGCATTGCTTACCCATATGTAAACAGGCTTAAACCTGCTTACTGCTCTTAAACGTGCTTACTCCTGCTTACCCCCAGGCTAATTTCTTTAAAAGAAATGAAAAAGGGTATATAGGAAAGTGGTGAAAAAGGGGCACAAAGAGGGAAAGACAGTAAGGAAAATAGCTATGGATGTGCTGGAAGGGTTTAAGGAAGGTCCATAGCTGCCCATTTCTTCTGTAGCAACAGCTGTGCATATACACCGAATTTGGAGATAGATTTGGACACTCATACCCCTGAGAGAGGGGTGAGGACAACAGTAATATGCTGTTAATACAATTAGACCAGATTACGTGTCTAGTGGACATGTGTGCGAAATGGACAGCTATGTATGGGGCGAGATTTTTTTCTGGGAACAGATTGCCCCCTTTTTTTTTTCAGGTGAGAGTGGGATGTTGGGGAGGCATAGTTGGTATATTTGGGGAGGTAGGTTGGGTAGGTTAACAGACAAGACAAACAAGACGCATACAGGGGTATATGACACATGTGGGGGGTAAACACCTTGATGGGGAGGGGTGTTTGGAAATCAGAAGCCCATGAGGCCCCTAGTGGAAACAGTGGGACTGAGGTCCCCACCCATGGGCAGTCACCACTGCACCTTCACAGCCCCGAAGGTGGCTGTGCGGGGGGCTGAGTTGGAGGGCCAGGCTGATCCTCTAGTTGCAACACACGGCCCTCAAGCTGATGTAGCAGATCTCTGACCTTCTTGCAGAGCTCGCTACACACCACGACCTGGACATGGCAACGGGTGACAGGTTCCTGTCCGCGCTCACTCCCAGGGCAAGCCCCATCCCCTGAGGTGGTTCCACCTGAAAGTGGGGCAGGACCAATGGATGAGGATGTCCCGGGTTGGGCCCCAGATGTGCTGGTGCCTGGTGCCATGGCCAGCTGAGGTGGGACAGGTGGATTCGCCAGGATCGTCCTTCCCAAATGTGGTATAGTATTTACATTTTATCAACATATGTGGGTTAGTAATAGTCAACACATTCCAGGATTAGGTATAACAGCATGCATAGATATTCCCATTAACCCAAACACCAGATATGGAACATAGCAAACAGAACACATGCATATATGAGACCACAGCGGTCATTACAACAGCATGCAGGTACATTGATGGCAGTATTCCACCAATGTGGGAGTATTTCAACATGGCACATGCATAGAAACAATTTTAAATAATTATCAAACAATAGGACATATGTCCCAACAGTAGAGTTAATTCAGCACCTACTGATTGAGTTGTGTATTTAGTTTATTGTTGCAGATATGGTGGGGGGAGAGAAAGATATCAATTAACAACTAGTATATTCCTGTAGTTCGCATTCCTTTTCTAGTCAGTGCTGTGATCTGTACTTTACAGATATTAGTACACTACCCTATTGCCTTAGTTTGGACAGTGGTATGGCTGTCGACAACTATATACATGAACTGAGTTTACCTGCAGTATACATCTCTTACCTGGTATACCTGTGTTAGCACTACCTAACTGTTTCTACGCATACTCCCAGATTTCAAGTTGATGTTATGCACATACCTGTCAATCTCTTTTTGCACACACTCTTGACATGTCTTCACCACATGCAGGTGAAACCAGGACATATTTTGACTATTGCCCTCTTAAACCTTTAGTGAATTGTACAATGGCAGGTTTGTTTTATTTGACATTTTCCAAATATGTACAGGTCTGACAGTCAGTTATATGACATAAAATGCTGCCTACATGTCAGAAAGGAGCACACTGTTATGGCAGGGGGACAGGGTAACAGCCAGCAGATATGGGCCGAATAACTTGACATTCAGAACATTTCTGTACACTTGTGGGGTATGATTCTGCATACAGCTTACTACTACTCCCAGGATTCGAACCATGGCTGTGTCTGCTAAAAATAAAACACTGTCCATCACAGTTGAGTGTGCTATATAGATATTGCTGTGTATCTCTTGTCTGATTTCTGTCTATAATTCTCCTGTGGTTTTACATTCTGACCTTGTAATTACAACACTCTTATACGGGATTTCCTAGACAGTTGTATTATGTAGTACAGTGTGGGTGACAGTGATGAGTAATACCTTATTATTCTGAGCAACTGCAACACTAACAATGTCATACAATACCAGAGTAAGCAGTATCAGTACAGGATATCAATCTTTCATTTATGCGCACAGTGTTCATATCTGACAGACCTGTGGGAGCAATGTCTGTTAGCACTACCTGAATGTTGCCACACAAATTACCAGTTAACACATTACTATTATGCACATATGTCTCACTCTGTTACTGTACACACTCTGGTCACAGCTTGACAGCATGGGGGTGGAGATGGGACATACTTGGCTAATTACTCTCATAACATTTTGGGGAATCAATAGAGTGACAGGTTTGTTCATATAGATGTCTGACAATCAGTTGTATGTCTTGTTTGCTGCCTAAACATCTGGGATCATCCCACTGATTGACCAGGGGGACAGGGTGACAGGCAGCAGCTATGGGCCAATTTACTGGACATTCTGGATATATCTGTACACTTGTGGGGTATGATTCTGCATACAGCCTACTACCACTCCCAGGATTCGAACCATGGCTGTGTGTGTAAAAAATATAACAGTTCATGTCACAGTTGAGTGTGCTATTTGGATTTTGTTGTCTGTCTTTTCAGTGTCTTCTGTCTAAGTGTCTCTCAGTTGTACAATTTGACCTCTTGGGATTACAACAGTCATATACAGACATTCCTACACATTTTATTTATGTAGCACAGTGTGGGTAACAGTGCTTACTACAACAGTACTATTAAGTGATTGCAACTCTACATTACCATATGATACCAGAGTGTGCACATGCAGTCCAGCAGTTGACATCTATTGTCAGGCTATTAGGCTTTTATTTACATACAACCTATATGAGACTCTTCCTGCCCTTTTCTCTGGTGTATGCAGTGCATGCCTTAAACAATACAGGTTTTATACAGGCAATTAACTTACTACTACTTTTAGATTTATTTCCAATGACAGTACATGCAAGAGTATTACTAACCTGCCTCACGTCACAACCGCTGCAGTCTACAGTCATGGGCTTTCTGGTTTGCAGCCCGCTCACCTGCCACTGTGAAAGACATAAGAGGAATATTTAGCCATACCTATCCATAATATACACGAGCTGGCAATTATTAAACAGGTAGTGGACTGATACTTACACATGGCTGGGACATCCCCTGTCCTCCGAGCATCTTGGATCCACTGATCCAAGAGATCCCCCTTTCTCCGCTTCAGGTTGGCATAGTGATGCCTGTCCTGCTCACTGGTAAGGTCACGGGTGAGACAGTCCCAGGCTTCTGCTTTGTATTGAGAACCCTGGTACTGGCCCTGCAGCAATCTCTGGTCATGGTCTTTCATAAGGAGTCCTGCCATGACTCTGGACTCCTGGATGCCCAAGCGCTGTGCCCGAAAGCGCACACCATCTCCCATTCCAGACATAGTGCCTACAAGGGGAAGCTACAATCAGTTATGAGATGTATTCCCACCTGTTGGGTTTAAATAGGGCCGGTTTCCCGCACTTTGCCATGATTGGACGGTTTTGAAAATGCTAAGCTATGGGCAAACTTGCTTAGCTAAGGTTGGCATTGCTTAAAGGAGTATACCAATGGGCAGACTGAGTTAGCTGGCCTACACATTGCTTACACCTAGTAAGCTGGGTTGTGCAGTGCTTAGCATTGCTTAATATTTAATTTGCATTATATTTGCATTTTGGCATTGATTTATTATTCATTACATGTTATATATGTGTTTGGTATCCATGATTCATGTGTACATACACTGTATGAGGTCCTTGAGTTTATTAGGGGATTTCAACACTTTATTACAATGACACCTCACATCTGGGCTTAATGCAGTACTCCAGTTCACATATTTATGTCCTGTAGTAGGTTATACAATATAAAACTGTATATAGATTCCTTTCACATGTTCAGTTTGTATTTCCTATAGTGAGGATCTGTTTGGTGATACCTCAATCTTATGTACTGCTGTGATGGCTTAGTGGTTAACTACTGTGACTATAGTGTAGAGGGTCCTGGTTTCAAGACTTGCAAAGGCTGTTTATTTGTTTTCTGGCCAGAAAAGCGGCTGATGCATACAGAGTGATTAAGGCACATTTAAACAATTGTAAGTGGGTTTGAGTGGGTTTGCATGAAGGTAAGCAATGATAACCTCCGGTTAAATATGCTTAAAGAGAGTTAGCTTCAATGTTGCTTAACCTGTGTGTGCATTGCTTAGCCCCATGCAAACGGGCTTAAACTTGCTTACTACTGCTTAAATATGCTTACTCCCACTTACGACTGCTTAAATATGCTTACTCTTGCTTACTAGTGCTTACACCCACTTACCACCACACTAATTTAGACAGTAATGTCTAATGGTTCTTGGGAAGGTGGTGGATTTGGAAACTGTATGTGTTTATCATTCATTACACATTTTACCTTCCATTTGTATCCCTGATTCCTGTGTACATATACTGCATGGGGCACTTGTGATTATCTGTGGACTTTACAACATTATGACAATGACACCTCACATCTGCATTTAATGCAGTACTCCACTTCACAAATATATGTTATGTCGTAGGTTATGCAACAAAATAAATTGATCATAAAGTGATTTGACATGGAAAATGGATTGTACTGGAGTGGGACTCAAACTGGGAATGACTGCTCATAAGGTGAATGCTCTGCCCACTACACTATTGCTGTACTGCTTTATTTGCATATATCTTGCTTTGTATCCTCTTGTGCCATTTAAGCTGCATTAACCATAGCTAAGCGATGGGCAAACCCGCGCAACTACAGTTAAATTTAATCTGTTTTATAAAAAAAAAACACTTCTTTATATTTAATGTTTTAACTATTGGTCTTGTAAACTTGGGGGGATGTTGCTGGGGGTATGCGAACACCTATGAGCAGTCTCATTCATTCTTATCATAAACTGCTGTTCTTCATTGCAGGGGCATGTATATCCTGAGAGCTCTCAGACATGCCCCTTGCACTTGTAGATGCTCCATGTCCATTTAGGAGCTCAGGCAGCGCACCCTCATTGATATGCATGGCATGCTGCCGTCCTGCTTCTAAATAGCCACTTCCATGCAGGACTAAGCTAGTCCTGCATAGAAGGATAGTGAATCTGGGGGAATTACTTTACATGGATCCTGTGTGTCTATGATGTTATGCTTCAAATACGTTGTATGCATACTGCTATAATGTACAATAGCATTACATTTTTTATGATGATGACTTACAACCTTTAACAATTCTGTGCTCTGCTTGATATCACTCAAAAATTCTGTCAACATTTTATTACTTCCTTTCCATACAAAAATAAATCATCTAGGAATCAATGATAGAATGAAATAAAATTATAACAATTAATGGAAGGTAAAATGTACATTTCTCAATATGCCGTAGCTAAATTTGCATAATTAGTTGCCATTCTCACCCCTATAGCTACTCCACTACACTGATGAAAAAAAGAACCCTCGAAAGAAAATAAATTGTTGGTTAATACCATGTTTCTACACTCTATCAAAAATCTGATTTCTCCCATAGTGTAATTCCGGCTTTTATTAGGCGTAAATGATGTCCATTCCATACCTGTTTCTTGTGGAATGACCGCATTCAAGGAACTAACATTCACCATGACCAGTATATAAGTTTCTTCTATTGTGGTGTGTTTGATTTTTTCTAAAAAGTCAAATGAATCTCTAATAAAAGATGGCATTTGCTTAACTAATGTTAATAATGGTCTATTTATAAACTTAGAGATTGCTTCTAGTTTTGAAGCAGGGACCAACATTATATGTCTGTAAGGTGGTGAATCAATGTTTTTATGAATTTTAGGTACACCAGATAATTTTGTTATCTTAGGTTTTGGTGTGTGTGAAAATAAGTGTACATTCTGTTATTACACCTTCCAACAGTTTTTCATACAACCATGACTCAATATGTCTATATTCCTTATTTATAACAGTTTTGTTGACTCTAACATAAAAAGCTTATCATATCAGATGTATAGTCTCTTTTGTAAACAATGACCATTGAACCACCTTTATCTGCTCTCATGATTTTGATTTCAGAATCCCTTGAGAGCTTCTTTAAACGTTGGTGTTCTTGTAAAGTAAGATTAAAACACTTTTTCTGACTTTTTTGTTCAACAATAATCTAATGTATTTTTCACAACAGTCTTCAAATGTTTTTATAATGGGATTAAGGGATGGGTTATAGATGCTCAGTGTTACAAATTATGCATGAGATGAAACAGTTTTGTCCTTGAAGATGTACTTTATATTCAATTTTCTAGTGTAACTTTTTAAATCCAATATAGTTGTCACTAATTCTAACCTGGCACTGTTGTCCATAAAAGAAACTTAAAGATGATAGAGTGGACTACTGAGGGTAAAAAATAAATTAAGTTTTGTTACTATTATGCAAGAAGCCCAGAATTTCCAGTTCCCTATTATATCAGCAAACCCTTAAAATAGTGAACGCTGTTTTATCGACCACTTTAAATCGAAATCATGAAATCGTAAAACACATGGAACAGCAATTTTTTTTTCCCAGGGGAAAAAAACTCACTGGGCCATTTTCAGGACTTTACCATTTCCTCCACTGTGATGCGATCTCGGAGTTGATATATTTAAGTAGGGGGGTGGGGGGCAAATCCCCCCACTTTATTTTGTGTTTTTTTCCCCTGGAGCAGTGATTTTTTTCCCTGGGGAAAAAAATCGCTGTTCCGTGTGTTCAACATTTTGCCGTTTCAGTTTTTAAGGGTCGATTATACAGCGTTTGCTATTTTAAGTGTTCGCTGTTATAATATAGACCCAAATTTCCAGATAGAAGATATTAAAAAAGGTTGAGAGAAATTAGAGGAAAGAAAAATGTGCATAAGAAAAACTGTCAAAAGCTTCAAATGCAAATTTGTGTTCATTAATACAACAGATCCATGAAAAACATTATATAAACAAAGAAACCTTGGGCAATTTGGAAAAAGAAGTAACAAAGGAAGTGCAAAAAATATAAAGAACAAAACGTAGAGATTTTTGAAAGGCATAAAAAATAAACATGGGTATGGGAAACAAAGAGACATCTTATATGCTGCAATATTTATGCAAAGGAGAAAGCCAAAGTAATCAATACAAAAAGCATATCCAAAGATATTTGAAAAGAAAAATAGGCATCCAGATACGGAAACTTTTGCAATACAAAACATAAGATCTCAAAGGGGGAACATAAAACAGAAGATTACTAAAGTCAAAGTTAAACAAACAGAACCTGAAGTTATTGAATACCTGCAAAATGAAGCATTTAGTGTAGAAAGTCTAACACATGTTATGTTACAGCATAATGGAACAATGAGTCCCCAAAGTAAGGAGAAACAGATTGAGCAGGAGACATCTGAAGACGAAATATGGACATGGGAAAGAAAAAGAGATTTAATATGGTGCAATATTTATGCAAAGGAGAAAGCTAAACAAATCAATACAAAAAAGCGGCACCAAAGTTATTTGTAGAGAAATACAGGCAAAGCTATCTAGATATGGAAAATTTTACAATATAAAAAATAAGAAAACAAAGGGTAAGGTAGAAAAGAGGATTAGTTGTTGTATCTTTCGGCTTTTCCCGGTTATGGGTCGCCACAGCGGAACTCCGGTCCGCTAATGATTGGCAGTAGATTTTTACGTACCAAGTTGCCAGCCATGATGCACAACCTTCAACGAAGGTACGCCCATTCATGCATGTCTTAACACAGAAGACACTTTAGCTGAGAATCGAACAGGACAACGTCTTACTGTGAGGCGACAACGCTACCGCAGCACCACCACCACAGTTGAAAAGAGGATTAGTAATGGGGGGAAAATTAAAGGAATAGAAACTGAACTTATGGATTACCCCTGTAGTGAAGGATTTAGTGTAGAAAATCCTACTGTGGTAAAGTAATACCATGATGGAACAACGAGTGCCCAAATTAAGGCAAAACAGGTGGAACTGGAAGCATTTGATTACTTGCCACACGAAGATTTTCTGGAGCCTTCAGTAGGAAATGAGTACAAAGGTTCAGTTGGAGTTGTACAGCAAAGGAAGTGTAACTGATTTATCACTGTTTCTGCATTTTCTGTGTGTTTCTATCAAAAAAACAAAAAAACAAAAAAAAATCCTTGTTTTCCCACCTCTCCTCGACTAGTTTAGACCAGTTTACAGGCATTGCTGTATTCTGGGCTGTGGTGTAGTTCCTGTGTTGTCCATTACCTTACTTGGATAGAAAGAAGTTTCTTTGCTCACCAGTGGGAGTGGGGAGCCTTGAGCAGCCTACCTGTCCCTGTAGGAAGTGACCTCAGCACAAAAGCTGTAGTAATTGGTTGTTTTGGACCATTTCTAGCTCTTTTGTAGTTCCCTGTTTAAAATCCACGTTTGCATGGCTTTACGCGGTTGTGCGCATAGCGCAGCGCTGGTTAAACAAGGTTAAACTTCTTCTGGCTCAGCCAAGTCTGCTCTTCAAATTTTCCCTTAAGGAAGCTCTACTCTTAGTATAATCAGACTACTCACTATATTATAAGCCTAGCACTTGTTCTCAATACTTCTCTACTAAGTAAGCACTCTCGTACTAAGTAAAGCACTACATCTACCTACCACCCCTGTGAATATCCACTTCCCTTAAAGGTACAGCACTCCCTTATACTGTTCTAGCATGTCGAGTGGTAGATTACTGGCGTCCTCTCCAGTTCAGCTGGTCAATCTGGGTATCTTGAGACAATGCTACAATTGTCTCATGTACACAGACAACCCTCTCCCCCTCCCAACAAGCACAAATACATGTGAGAGATGCAACTATATAGCCAAACTGGAGGCTGAACTCTCTCAACTCAGGGCTGGCATGACCAGACAGGAGGAGATGGTAACCACACACACAACAATCCCAGTCCCACATAGACCTACCACAACTGCAAACCAAACACATAAAAACACAAAGACATACTCGGAGGCTCTAATAAAAAACTTACCAAAACAACAGAGGCTCCCAAAGCAGACATCCAAAATCCACCACCTCAAAACAAAACACATGCAACACATACTTCAATAAATCAGTGTGTCAACCAATCACAGCCCTTAAGGCCAAACACCATGCCTGATACACTAGTAATAGGTGACTCTATAGTCAGACACACTGATGTCCCGCTGACCAGGCTGAACAAGGAGAGGGTGACTGTGAGCTGTCTATCGGGAGCTAGGATCCGCCACATAACACACGCACTCAAGTCACTCCAAAGCAAGTACAAATATGACTCCATCATTGTCCATGCTGGCGTGAATGACCTGAGACGTACCTCCCTGGACTACATGAAAAGAGACATAGAGGAGCTCTCTGATTATGTAGCCCAGGCTGGTATGACCCTGACCCTGAGCAGCATCTTGCCCTCACCAAGAATGATACCACAATACAAAGACAAGATGATCAGCTTTAATAATTGGCTCAAGTACTGGTGTCATTCTAAGGGGATCCAATGTCTGTCTGCCTGGGATGACATGTTGGACAAGCCACGCTGCTTCGCAAGGGATGGCTTACACCTGTCACCACTGGGCTTCCGGATATTGGCTAAGGCTCTTGCCACCCCATAGTGCCTTTTTAGGCAAGGCTCAAAAGACAAACCCACCTCCTTAGAAAACAAAATGGAAAAAACTAAGGGTAATGCTGCTCAATGCCAGAAGTCTAAATCTCAAGATGCAGGCACTCGATGCACTCCTCAGCATGGAGAACATCGACGTCTGTGCAGTAACTGAAACTTGGTTTAAGGCTCCTGAGAGCACCCCAGCGCTACCAGGCTATACCTCGTATCATGCTTTTCGGCCCCAAAACCCGGGCCGAACCACAAAGGGAGGGGGAGTGTCCATATTCATCAAGGACACCCACACCTCCAGGTTAGTAGCACCACATGAAGCATCAGAGACCATACAGGTGCAACTAACCATAGGCAAAACTGCTATACAACTGGTAGCATGTTACAGACCACCCTCCCAGTCTCAGGAACCCCACTCAGCCTTCCTGAAGACATTGGAGGATATGAATGTATCACAAAATACCATCATACTGGGAGACTTCGACTACCCAAACATAGATTGGGTACATTATTCTAGCCCTAATACCCTAGCCCAAAGGTTCCTGGAATTCATAAATTCAAATGCACTGGAACAACTAGTCACCTCTCCCACTAAGGGAGATAATATACTAGACCTGATCATCACAAACATGGGGACAAAATGCTCCACACCAGAAGTATACCCCTCACTAGTGAGATCTGATCACAAACTAATCACCCTGGATATACATATTCCACCTCCACCCCCAGCACAAAAGACCACAGTGAAAAACTTCTCAAAAGCAGACTTCACTCTTCTTAAGACTGAGATGGTATCCTTTAAGCCCACTGTGCCAGTGGATACCGCATCCCACAATGCCGAATCCTTCACAAATGCTTTCTATGGACATCTCCAAGAATGCATGGATCATGCAATCCCAAATAAATCCAAGTCCCTCTCCACCAAAGGCAAGCGTCCTGTCTGGTGGACCTCAGCCATTAACAAATTGTATAACAAAAGAAGGAAGCTACTGCACGTCAGAGCAAAATCCCATGAATGGAAGACATCTCTGATCAACATTAGCAGAAAACTACGTTCTCTCATAAAAACATCCAAGGCCAACTTTGAGAGAAAAATCGCTAAGGACACTAAAGATAACCACAAAGCCTTCTTCAGCTATGTTAGAAACCTGGGTGGAAACCCTCAGATATGCTCAGAGTTAGTTCACAACAACAAAAAATACATTGAACCCACAGACATTGCCAACATTCTGGCTGACAGGTTCAGTGCAAATTTCTCCCCTCCCTCACCCCCAAAAGAAGAAATACTTATCCCAGCTGAATGTAATCTCCCTGTCATCTCAGATGTCCAAGTGAGAACCGCCCTAAACAAAGCTAAAAACACAGCATCAATGAGACCTGACGGTATCCCGGGTTGCGTGTTATGTGATCTCCAAGAGGAGCTAAACCCACACATAAAAATGCTATTTAACCTTAGCCTTACTTCAGGATATGTACCGGAACACTGGCGTACAGCAACAGTGGTCCCACTCCACAAAGGGGGTACCTCTACAGACCCTGGGAACTACCACCCCATAAGCTTAACCAGCCTGGTCTGCAAAGCTATGGAAAGAATCATTATGGAACTCATAAACAGAGACATAGGGGACCTACAGACACTTGACCCCACCCAGTTCGGCTTTGTAAAGGGCAGATCCTGCCTTTTGAACTTGGTTGACTTTTTCGAAACAGTCACTAGAGCCATTGATGAGGGCAAAGCAGTCCATACAGCCTACCTGGACTTGGCTAAGGCCTTCAACACAGTACCCCACTCAGGCATCATAGATAAGCTCAATAGCTTAAACGTAAACCCTTATGTCACTAGATGGGTTGCAAACTGGCTATAGGACAGAACCCATAAAGTTAAAATCGCTGGAGCAATGTCAGACTCAAAGCCAATCACAAGTGGTGTCCCACAGGGATCTGTCCTGGGACCCCTCTTGTTCGGCATTTATTTATCAGATGTTAAAGCAAACATGGGAGGGTTGTGGCTGACAAAGTTCGCAGATGACTGCAAACTAGGCGCCATAGTCGATACACCAGCGGACACATACATCCTACAAAAAGGCCTCACAGAAACGGACAACTGGTGCCGGAGTCACGGTCTTAAACTAAATGCCAAAAAATGTATAGTCATCCCCTTTGGGAAAAACAAAGTACCCACAAATTATCACATAGACAGCAACCCACTGAGTACGGAAAAAGTAATCAGAGACCTAGGGACCCAAGTCGACAGCGACCTCTCATTTGACATCCACGTTGCCAAAGTGGTTAGAAAAACATTCTACCTTGCACACCTCATCATGAAGGGATTCACATCCAGATCCAAGGATGTCATTGTACCCCTATACTCCTCCCTCATCAGACCCATGATTGAGTACAATGCCCCATTTGGTATTTACCTCACACGGCATTTGCAACAGCTGGAGAGACCACAAAAGTAC
Source organism: Protopterus annectens (assembly GCF_019279795.1). Taxonomy (NCBI): domain Eukaryota; kingdom Metazoa; phylum Chordata; order Ceratodontiformes; family Protopteridae; genus Protopterus; species Protopterus annectens. The sequence continues at coordinate 1,248,884,561 of NC_056728.1, read as the reverse complement.
CTCACCAAGAGGATCAAGGGTCTCCAACATATGTCTTATTCTGCCAGACTAAAGAAACTTCAGCTCTATTCAGTAGCATACTGCCTGCTCAGAGGTGATCTCTGCCTGACGTACAAGGCCATGTCCAATCAGGATCTGATGGACATGCTCCACCTCAAAAAATCCAAATCCATCAGGACCACAAGAGCTAAAGACTTAAACCTTGGCACAAGTATGAATAGGACATGCTGGAGGGATAGATTCATAACCCAGAGGCTTCCCATGCTTTGGAACAAGATCCCAGTTCATATTAGGCAGAGCCCCTCATTGACTCTCTTCAAGAGAAATCTTGATGAGTGAATGGGAGATCGTAAGTTTACCCCAGGGGTCACATCTGTGTCACTGCTAGACAGGGGCACAGTAAACTAATTCTATTATATAAGGGGACCTTCATTGTGTCACTACTAGACAGAGGCACAGTATTCTAAATTTATTCTGTACATTTTTGTACCATTTCATGGGGTGGCATAAGCCACATCACTATGGCTAGGCTTACAAATGCCCCAGGGCAGATAGCCTAGTACTAAACTATGAAACTATGAAACTATGAAGAAACATTAGCAACTCTGATGCAGTCAATGTTGTATAGTGATAGACAAGTTAATTATGATATGAAAGAGCAACAAATGATGCAGCTGAAGAGAAAATGTCACCAGAAGATGTCCAGGAACTTTTTGTAGAATGCCCGCAGCAAATGAAGAACAAAGAATGTGCCCTCAGTTTAGAAGAAAATAATCTAAGGCAAGAGTTGCTTGATTTAACAGAGATGGATAGGCATATTAAGATCAATGAAAGAAAGATTACAGAAAGTCAATAAGACCCAAAATGTTAGAAGTATGATAAAATAACTGAACACAGTAATCGAAACTTTTAACAGAAATTCATGTAATATAACAGCAGTAAATGGGCTGCTAAATTAATAACAAATAGTAAACAGTAGAAAGAATGATCCAGGCTCCTCAAGGTTCACACTCTTGAAAGAGTGTGAACCTTGAGGAGCCTGGATTGTTCTTTCTGCTGTTTGCTGGTGATTTTTGGTGTTGCTTCTTGGATTTAATAACAGATAGTCTTACCATGAAAATACTGGGCGATAAGGGAAAGGAAGTTAAAAAATCAAATGCCCTCATAGAAGTATCGAATAGAGAAAATGACAAAGAAGTAAAGACAAGAAGTGTCACTATTGGAAGAGTACAGAAGAGGGAACAGATCAACAAAAATACTTATAAAGGTAGATGTGATAAAAACAGTGTGCGGAACCAGAACAGACCAGGATCTATTGTACACTATTGTAAATAATAAACTAAAGATATCAACACTGGCAGAAAAACATGCAAGATATGCTGATAAATATAAAGGAAAAGTATAAAATAAGCAATTCATTAATGACCTAAAAAGTTTTATAGAGAATTTGGAAACAAGCCAAAAGGATTAGAAACTCCACTGGAAAAAAAAAAGATGAAATAAACACATTTTGGAGAAATATCTATGAAGACCCTGCAAAACATAGCAAAGATGCTGAATGGATAGAAGTAAAAAAACAGTAAGAAGTTGAAATGTACAGGACATGAAATGGAATGAAGTAGCGGACACAGAAAGTGAAACAAAATTAAGAAAAGCTCCTAAATGGAAAACCCCTAGCCCAGATGCAGTACCTAACTTCTGGATAAAAGTATTAACATCTTTAAACAAATATTTAGCCCTGAGTAAGAGCTATTGATATGTGCATCCCAAACAGACATCAACTTGGTTAACAGGAAAAATTATACTCCTCCTTCAGAGTGAACCTGCAAGCTATCATAAAAACTATAGACCAATAACTTGTCTTCTGATGATGTATAAATTATATGCTAGAATTGATGCCAACAGAGCTTATAGTGATATAGAAGAAAACACAATCATGGCAATAGATCAAAATGTTAATACAAGATAGTCATATAGAACAAAGAATCATTTGTTTTTAAATAAAGTCATAATGGGGAATTGTAAAAAGAGGAAGAATCTAAGTATGACATGGATAGATTACAAAAACAGCATTTGACAGCATCCCACATTCATGGATAAAGGAGTGATTACAGTTGTATAAGATACACCCTACATTGATCAATTACAATACAGTGACAATGAAACAATGGCAAAACACTTTGCAGCTAAGCCATGATAAAGGAGAAATGATTATCCCATGTATACAAATTCAAAGGGGGCATTCCAGGGTGAGTCTTCTGCTGTTTTGTCTTGCCCTTAACTCATTAAACTGTCTACTTAACTGATTAAATCAAGGTTACAGTTTGCTCCCAGAAAACAACATAGAGTAAATACTTCAAATCATCTTTTTGTGGATGACTTAAAGCTGTATAGTTCATCAGATGAGGAATAGAAAGCACGACTACAAGTGGGCAAATCTTTGTCATGTGATATAAAAATGTCATATAGTCTTGATAAATGTGCAATAGCAACATTTAAAGCAGGAAAGCTGCAGCACCAAGAAAATACAGGAAGTTGATATAAAGGAGCTTGAGCAGGTGGGAGCTTATAAATATTTGGGAATTGATGAAGGATTGACAATAAAACATGAACAAATGTGAACAAAACTCAGTAAAGAATATTTTTTGAAGACTAAAATTAATACTGAAAACAGCCCTGACATCTAGGAACAGAGTCCAAGCTATAAACCAATTTGCTCTTCCTGTTATAACTTACAGTTTTGGATGACTGACTGGTCCCAAAGGGTTTGGATCAGTTTGACAGGAAAATAAGAAAAATGCTTCACGCTTATGAAATGATAAATAAGAATCAGTGTGCATACCAACATGATATATTCCCCATTCTGATAGGGTTACCACCTGTCACACTTTGCGAGGGACAGTCCCTCTTTGGGCGGTTGTGTTCTAACCAAAAATATTAAAAATGGCAAATGTCCTGAGATTGAAGGACATAATTATTTCCCATATTGTATGTAATAGTTGCATAAAATAGTTATTTCTGTATCTAAAAATACCTAAATATTACAAGAAACAGGATAAGCAACTAAACTGCTACAAGAATAAGCCTTTATTTAGGCAAAAAAGTAAAGTTCTATCCTTTGTACTGACTGTGGGTATGTGTCGGCCTATAAAATCTGATGTGTGTCCCAAAAATGTCCCACTATGGCCATTTGAAAGGGTGGCAACTCTACATTCTGAAGGAGGTAGGGGTCTCCTCAAAATTTTTCCATGTATTAATCTGCAATCATAGGACCCCACACATATCTGCTGACCTCACAAGATCCAAACATAGTGAAAGTTTTAAAACATGTGGAGAACAAGTCTAAAATGACTTCCCTGCTTAGTTTAGCAGAAGCATAGTCAAGCGGGAATGGAAATCAAACCTGAAGTAGACAAAAATCAAGCAGCAATTGAATGTGTCAAAAAAAAAAGAAAGAATATAAGGAGAAGGATCAGATGAGAAGGCAAGAAATGTGGAAAAGGAATTTATGTGTATGTGTGTATCTAGCTATATATATATATATATATATATATATATATATATATATATATATGTATATATATATATATATATATATATATATATATATATAGATATATATATATATATATAGATATGTATAGTTGCAAGTAAAGAAAACTCCTGAAGTAACCTGTCAGTCAGGATTTGATGCAGGAATGGTTAAGGAGAGGTACATTTAAACCAAAAGATGAAAGGGTAATATTGCTGACCCAGAACAGTAAAGATCCATTGAACATGTGGGAGAAATAGACAAATGCCAATTTTGTAAAACAAAACTGGGAACAGTCACACATTTTGTTGCTGGGTGTGATACACTGATGGGAAAAGGCCTGCATACTGAAAGGCATAATCATGTGGCATGACTGTTGCATTGAGGATTGTGCAAACATTACAATACTGAAGTAGTTGAGAAGCACTGGAAACATGATCCACAAAGCATTATTGAAAATGATGATGCTTATATCACATGAAATCACCCATTTCTAACATTTCAAAAATAAATGCAAGAAAAGGAGATGTAGTAGTCCATGAAAAGACGATAGAAGTGGCATTGATCATTGACATTGCTACATCAGTGGTTACAGTGTCTTACATACAGAGAGACACAAAGTCAAAAAATACCAGGATTTGCAGGCAGAAATGAGGGCAATGTGGAAGAAGGAGGCCCTAACAATTCCAACAGTAGTAGGGGCAATGGGTTTCATAAAAAATAATTTACAATTGTATTCAGCTATACTACTAATACATGTAACTCTGTATGAACTGCAAAAAAGTAAGTTCTGGGCATATTGTAAGTGCTGTGAAGAGTCCTTTTGGCTGACATCAATGACTGAAACAATACTAATTTCATAAACTTTAAAATTACTTTGATTTACATATGGGGTCCATTCCTGTCATGATCTTAGAAACCCCAAAAAATTAGAGAAATTATACCGGCAGATTAGTTGGGCTATGCCATGCTTGTGTGAACAAATTCTAGTCAGCTGTATGGTATGTGCATCCTCAGTAAATTTATGTAATGTCTCACTATTTAATTTTGAGGTCAAGGACATTTTCCTTATGTGGTTTTGCCAATCTAAGTATCTATCCTGTATACAGCTGTTGCATTATTCCTTTAACTAGATTTTAACTAGATTGCCTCTCAGAGCTCAACAATGGTATCTGTTTTAGCCAGTCTTGGAGCACAAGCCAATATATGACAAGCTTGCGGATACAAAATTGAAAGTGATAGTAGCTGGGAGCAGATTAAGCTGATTCAATACAACTGCAACAAGTCAGAATAAAATTGCTGTTAGTGGCAAGATTGCTAGACACTGTGCATCTTGCATAGTGGTACTAATCGGGGACTAGCCATTAAAATCATATACGTACCCATCTATAAATATAATGTCATTATAATTTAGATTCATAAGTATACTAATACATTTGGTATATGTCTAGTCAATCAAGGACTCTTATTAGGTAAAATGGCAAATGGATATTCTATAAGTAGGAAAAGAAGCTTGGAGGTAATACTCATCACTGCAATGTTATAGGAGTTAGTGGGACACTGAATTCCAAGACAGATGACATAAATTTCCTACAAAGACATTCAGCTTTAGCTTTGAAACCCAGCAGTAAAGATCGTACTATAATAGGCTTTGAAAGCAACTACCATTATATCATATCCTCATGAAGAAGTAGATGAGCACAATGAAAAACAGCAGCTCCATGAGCCCAAATAACATCCTAGGGTGTTTTTCTAGTGCTGTACAATGTTCTCTTCTACTTTGGGTTTTTCCATAAGCTATGGAAAAAATCTAAAGTGGTTCCTATCTACAATAGAGAATCTGCTGCTTCCTTTGGGACATATAGAGCCACTGGTGCCACCAGTAAAATGTGCAGGTAGAAGAGGATTATTGTACTTGTTCAAGCAGACATGTGAGGCCTTCTGCATTCAGATAATTATCATCCTGTCATTATGGGTAGAATGATATCATGGAATATCAATAAATACACATAAAGGACAATAAAAAAAGACAATGAACTCAGATGATGAAAAAAGCAATGAGGTTTGGTCCTTATAAATATGGGGCAGCTTTACTCCCCTCCAACTGTAACTTCTGCTACTCTCAAATCAGACCGTAAATCATAACTCCTAACCTCTTAGCAATAGAAATCTGGACAGAGCCTAAAATAATGGGGCGGGGGGGGGGGGCAAGTGCACAAAAATAGGAATATATTTTAAATATTGTTCTTATAAATTTAGAAAGTTGTGATAGTAACAGATCTTTGCAGTAGCATACATTTACTGAACAATATGAAATCAGAAATGCTAAATAGCTTTAATTAGTGACTTCAATCCTCAGTGATTTGGCAGAAAACTACAAATTTTGAGGAAAAGACCAAAAATATAAATCAACAATTTGAACAATCTGCAAAAATCTGGACAGTTCAGAATTATGCCACAAATCATTCACATTAAGCCTGAAGCAACTTTGCATACATCAGTATTCAGAAATTAAGCAAAGGCTTATGTACTAAAACTGAATGATGACCTATATAGGTTCATAGGTGTTTACTAGGCTAACGACCACAAGGGCCTTTTTAAGCCTAGCCATGCATCCCTAATGTCTGACAGCTTCTGACACCCTTGATAAGTGTAAGCCTGGGCCTGGGAGATGAACCATTTACAGGTTACCTGTGTCCATTAGAGACACGAGTGCCAAACCAGGGATGAATTTCTGGTTTCCCATCCAATTGTCCAAGTTGCACTTGAATTGGGTTAGGGAGGAACTCAGCTTCACATGGATGGGGAGCCTGTTCCATAGACAGGGTAGTCTCTTGGATACATACCTATCTCTACAGCAAGTCCTATTTATATCACAGGCAAGGTTTAAGTCTTTAGAATGGGTAACTCTGGTACTGTTTGTTTTGTGGATATGCAGGAGGTCCATCAGCATGGGGTCTGACAATGCCCTGTATGCCAAGAATAAATCTCCCCTCTAAAGCCTGTAGGAGACAGAATACAGGGATAGGGCCTTGAGGTAGTCAACATAGGACATATTACTTACGCCCTGTATTCTTTTAGTGAGGAACCTCTGTGGACTTTCCAGTTATTGGATATGCCTAGTTAGGTACATACCAAAGGGGGCATTGTACTCAATGACAGGTCTGATGAATGCCAAATACAGTGGAACAATGACTTCCTTGGACTTAGATGCCATACCTTTGTTGATAAGTTGCACAACACAGAATGATTTCCTAACCACAGTAGACACGTGATGATCGGCTAGATTACTATCTATGTGTGTCCCTAAGTCCCTGACTACTGAGACAACTCTATGGGGTGTGTGTGTGTGTGTGTGTGTGTGTGTGTGTATATATATATATATATATATATATATATATATATATATATATATATATATATATATATATACTGCAGAGGACCTTTTTAAGCATAGCCCCTCCTGCAGAAATATAGTAAAAAGTGTGTTTGTTAGTTTGGTGTTGTTATAGGTGGAGAGGATGTCATTTACATATGTTTTGTAGTTTTTAATATTGTGATACAAAGTTTCAGTTTTGTAAGTTTTCAGTGTTTTCCATGTTATGGTTTCAGTGTTTTGAGATTCGATGTTATGGGAATTAGATGCTTTGAAGTAGAACCATAACTATATATATATATATATATATATATATATATATGTATGTATATATACTAAAACTGAATGATGACACACACACACACACACACACACACACACACACACACACACACACACGTGTGTGTGTGTGTATATATATATATATATATATATATATATATATATATATATATATATATATATACATGGGTCTACTTTTTCTTATCGAAAGCTCATGCTTTTGAAAAGAAAAAGTACGACCCCATTTATAGGAAAGTGCACTTAAATGAAAGTGCACTTTTGGGACTACCGGTTAACCGAACAATATTGTCACATATGGAAAGCAATTCCTCAATAGAAAACACCTCTGTCCAAAATAACCATATTGTGAGAGAAGTTGGAACATGGCTAGATAATTCCCTCTCTTTTTATCATGTCACAACAGTGACTGGACATTCACTCTATCTGGCACCATTGATTATTGTTTTATAGGTAGTTAATACACATGCATTGCAGGAGACCATTAAGGAACCTAGTCTAAATTCCTAATTGCCCCAAAACACTGCCTTGTTACTTAAATGAAGGCTGAGGGAATCAAGCCCCGTACCACAGGAAGTAGTTCTTTAAGAGTTCATAGCCTTATTCTTCTACAGTAATTGCCAGGTAAATATCATTTTCTATACTGAATAAGTTGCATTACTTTGAGAATGTTAGTGTTTTTTAATATTTAAGTTTTAGTATGGGAAATGTTAGTATGTGTTGTTTTGTGTGACTTGTATTTCTTTAAATAGAGGGATGTATACACTTTAAATATGTCTTCCATTTGCTACACTCTTTATTTTGGAGGTTAAAACTGTCTGTTTCTTCTTATCATGCAGTTTGTGGATTGGAAACTGTCCCCTTCTGTTTCTTCAGACTGCATTAAAAAAAAAAAAAAAAAAACGTTATGATTAGGTACATGAATTTCATTTGTCAGCTTCTTGTAGTGTTACTGCTTAGGGTATCTGCCATATTTCAGCATTTTGAGGAGACATCAAATTATGTTTTGCAGAGCTTTGCTCTTTATTTTATTTTAACTTTAGCTGGATAAATGAATTTCTTGTTTAAACTTAATTTGGTTTCCTAGTACTGATTTGGTCACCAGATGTTTTTCAAGGGATACCAGATGTTTTTTTCAGGGGGTACTGTTCAATTTACAGCAGGAGTCCAAGCAGAGCACCTATTTTTGAACATTAAGCAGATTTTCCTAGTATAACAGATTTATTGTTGCTGTAAGGATGCTAAAGTCCACGTGATAGGATCATATTCTGTTGTGCCTCTTCAAACCTTATTAGTCTCCCATCCAGTGTTAATAGCCAACAAGTTGCTGCATGCATACCTACATATTAAGTATATACAAGATATACCTTCACCATTTCCAGTACCCTGGAACTGCTGTTTCTTACTATGTTGAATTGAGAATTTTCAGTTTCGTGCAGCTTAACACTAAATGTCTGATGATCTGGAAATAAGCATAACAAGACCATGAAGTATTACCGTTTTTTATTTCTGAAGATCAATCTAGCTTCCTTTTTTGTGTAGCTGTTGTTCAAAAAATGTGCCAAACCATATTGTAGTCATAAAGTGTAATGTTTTCATTTAGAAGCATTGCTGAGAAAAAAACTCTGCTGCATACTATAACAGGCCCATATGGCTCATACACAAGGATTTTCTTTATTGCAAACACTGCACAGATAAATTCTTTCAGGAAATTAGAAATAGTCTATGTCATGTGTGCTTTGTCAATCAATGCACAATTACAACAATTTACTGTTACATGACATTTCATTGTTTGCATGGTGCTACAGCATATCCCTTTCTCCATTCTAGTAAAAAAACATGAGGAGCAGGTGAATAAGCCTGCATGGCCTTCTAGGAAGGACATGGAGAAGTTGTCATGTGCTGTATTCCAGCCTTTCTAGGAAAGAAACGTTACCAGAATTTCCAGTTTTTATCCAGCAATATATTTCATATGGTGCATTTTAATCAGGAATTGAAAGGAAAGACAATTGTGAATGGAAAAATAAGAAATGTGTTACCTGATGGGACAAAAAAATAGTGATGTGAACACTTTTGTTTCTGTAGACTGTCACAGTTTAATGAACACTTTTGGTCTCTTGATAGATGCAAAGCTCTAAGCTACACAACTCAGAAACAAATGTAAAAAGTGCATTATTTATTTATTTATGTATTTATAGCAATTGTTAAAGCAAATTGGTAGGCTGATCCATATATATATATATATATATATATATATATATATATATATATATATATATATATTTCTATATAATATATATATAGATAGATATAAAGATAGATAGATATAGATATATCCTTTCCATCCCTAAGGCCAAAAAAAGACAGAGACAATATAATGAGTATCATGTTGCAGAATATTAAAATATTACAAACAAAATTAGTTAAGTGACAGAACTGAATGGAATACAATTAAATATTAAACGAATGATGCTACAAATAGTTCAAGAAAACTAGTATGCGCAAATATAGGAAACAGTATACAGGGTCATAGATGTTTACTAGGCTAACAACCACTGGGGACCTTATAAGGCTAGCCAAGTATCCCAATTCTATCCCACATGTTTATATGTTATTTTAAAGGGTATATGTAAGCTAAGGCAAGACTTACAGGCAACATGTATTACAATTTCCCATCCAGTGATCTAGGTTTCTCTTGAAAATGGTTAGGGAAGAGTTCTGCTTCATATGGATGGGACACCTGTTCCAGAGACAAAGACTTCTCTGACACACACACACACACACACACACACACACACACACACACACACACACACACACACACACACACACACACACACACCTGTCTAACCAATGTGCCCTATTTATGTCTCAAGCAAAATTTAAATCCATAGATTGAGTAATTCTGATACTATTCATTTTGCAAATATGCAAAAGGTCCATCAGAGTGGGATCCAAGGATGCCTTGTACGTCAGGCATAAACAGTCTGTAGGAAACATAGTATAGGGGTAGGACATAGGACATGTTGTTTATGCCCTGTATTCTTTTTATGAATAACTTCTGTGGATGCTACAGTTGTTGCATGTGCCTTGTCAGGTACTTACTGAAAGGGGCACTGTACTCAGTCATGGGTCTGAAAAGAACCCCTTTGTAGTTCACCTAAAACTAAAAGATATGTATGTCTAAATGATATACAGTAACTAGTTTTCTTGCAGTTTAAATGCTAGGGGAATGTTTTGACATTTGTTGGCAAATGCTACATAAGGTGACTGCTGAGAATAAAACGTGATGACTATAAAGGTATGGGGTAAGATAAATAGCAATTTGTGGAAGTGTTAATTTAAGGATACACGGATGTATGAAAAAGGGAAGAGAATGCAAGTACTGACAGGGATACAGGCTGTCCAGCTGAAGAAAAGGAAGCTTCGACCATGCACATGACGATGAAGGAACAGACCACAATGACATGTAACATTGCAACTACTAAATTTGAGACTAAGGTAGGCAATTAGGAACTCAGGAAAGTGGAAACAGTAGGAAAAAGTAATCAGATACAGGAAGGGTACTGTCTTAGATTCAGCACATTTGCATTCCTAAACACTTGAAAATATAGAATTTCTTTTAACTCCTGAAGGGAGAGAGTTGCACACATAAGCTTAAGGGGAAAGGAGGGTCTGTTGTAGAGTCTAAGATTGGTATTTAGCATGAAAGAAGAACTGCTACAATCAGGCATGAGAAGGTAGGAGAGTGGCATTGAATCGAAAGAGATGGCAACAGTTGACACAATGCCTTTACCCTATGTAGAAAAAATGATAAAAGGAGTTGATGATGATGATGATGATGATGATGATGATGATGATGATGATGATTCTTAGCAGATAAAAACTAACATTGCCATTAGAAGTTCACCTTAATTTATGAAAGACAATTCTATGGAAGACAGGAGCAGAGTGAGATACTGCTGAAAAAGTTTGAAAATGTTAGCAATTATGGCAAGTTAATGATGTATGCATTTAAGGAATATACAATTTAGACATGGTATGTTACATTTTCAGTGTTGTTTATGTTTTACATTGTCTTTTTATGGAAATATTGTTACTATACTTAATATTTTATGTCTTTAATATTCCAGTAATTTGAAATGTAACAAAATGTTAAAAGCTCTTTGATTGCAAACTGCTTCTACTTTGCACTTAGCCAAAATTTCATTCTTAACCAAGATACCTAGGATCCATAGCTTAATAGGATATAACTTATTCATTATCCACCTTGAAGAAGCAAATAACTTTTCTGGAAGGCAGAAAAAATTGTTGCTTTGATTTTACTTCTATATTTATTATGTGGGCAACAAGGCAGGGCATTTTTCTTAGTGTTTGGGCTGTAAGTATAGTACAGAGGGATATGTTTCCTCTATGTATTGCACAAACATTAAGAAAGTAAAACATACTGCAATTTTGCTATAATTGTGTCAAAATCTCTCAGAAATGTTTTAAATTATTAACGTACACTTTGCAAGTTTTTGTTTATGCATGTCATCCTTTTGTTAATGATATGGCACCAAATAATGATTTCAGCTGTATTATGTCTGTTATCTCTATCTTTTTGGTTTATGAAACTTTTGAAGTGACCCTCAAAAGCATTTGCTTCCCCCATTATTCTTCACATTAAAACATTATTATCACTGTAGGACACTCACTATGTATTACCATAATGGATGTTAGTCCTGTGCTCCAAAAAAATACAGCAGTAGTTCACTTATGTCAAGTCTTTCAGCTTATTAATTAAAAGACATTGACAATCGCAGACTTATAACAGCTAATTTATCTAACACAGGCTAATTAGTAGCAGATGGCACTGAAACTGAAGATGTTTATAGTGGTAATACATGCTTGTCCAAACAATGAAATATTACTGCTGACAATGACTTTTGATTACTTATACCACAGCTACAGACCTTGTTCCATTCATCATTTACAATGTCATTAACTTTGAACTGATCTGGAGTCTGCTAAGTTTATACTGAATTAACTGACATATAATATCAGACATTTTGACAATAGACATGAGTGCAGAATGTAGCTCAGTAAATCAGAATTGCATTCCTTGCTCTGCTGCTGTGTAACAGCATATCTCTGATTTTCAAAACTTTGCAAACATAATTTTCTTGAAATTTCTTTGTTTGCATAATTGTAAACAATCTGCAAATTTTAATGAGGAAAATTCCTTTCTACCATAATTATAGTTTCGGTCTCTGACCTGTACACAGATAGAGATTAAGTCTAGCCAGTGACTACAACTGCTTAAAATATGTTGTCTCACTGAAAGATGAGAGCAGGCAACATTTTCTAGAGCCTGTCTGGATCCCATTATGTTTTGTATCTTAAAACTAATTTCCAAAATCTATCTTATAGTAGTTTTGGATTCATTACAAATGCAAGCAGAAAATAAATAATATCAGAAAGATAGCACCTTCAGGAATAGAATTATTTTATACATTTAAATGGCTATCTAACCTTATTTACTCACAAATGCAAATGGAAATTAATCCATTTTATATTAATCACAAGTCAAAGAAGGAACGCATTATAAAATTAGTATTTTTTTTTGTTTTTGTTTTTCTTATATACCATACTACTCTGTATTATTAGCTGTTTCATTTGGCTGGAGGTAAATGCAATGTAATTATTCTAGATATCACAATTCACTGTACCGGCTCCTTGCTTATACTTAAATTACAGGAACAGAATGCTTCAAGATGTGTTTCCTATCACATGCAATCTTATAAATATATATTACATGTGAAGTCCAGTCTTCCTTTAGTAGATAAAAGAAGCACTCAGATGACAAAGGAAATCTTAATTGATGTATTGTGGTAGCTGCTTATACTTTACTACTACAAAAAAGAAACTGGCAGTATCAAAAGTCATGTGTATTCCAAAGTCACATTTAATATGTAACAGATCTAATAGCTTGTAATGCTTTTCATAAATTACTCAAAAGTCATAGCAGCATGCAACCATTAACCACTTCTATCTTTAGGTAAGTTTTTTCTTGTCTACATGACAAACAAATAGTGGGTGAGTAAGTGAAGTGAAGATACCCTAAAGTACTGTGTGCAATTTCAGCAACTACCATTCATGAAACAATAGTTTTTAATTGGCATTCTCATAGGAACCTGATAATGGATGTATTAGTAACATAAGAATCTTAATTATTGGTCGCGTTTTCTTTTACCAAAACCTGATATTGTGATCTTGTGATTCTTGAATTCATTTTATTGTCAATATCTGCAAACAGCAATATATAGAATGCTGAAACACATTATACTAATGTTTGTTAAACAAATACTTTTGAGGGGGTTGCTGTAACCCTGATGTTAGGTATTGTACCCAACCCACCATCAAAATATACCAAGTCTGAATACGGACATACTTGAGAGTTAAAAGCAATTTTTTTTTGTATAAAATCAGCTTTCCAGTTAACTGCAAGGCAATGTGACCTTGAGAGAGGTTTTCTCATTCCATTATTATATTTCCACCACAGTCAGGAAAAGCTTCTGTCTGGCCCAGTTAATTACCAAAGGACTATCTTCAAGATCCAAAGAAGTCATCCTACCCTGTAGTTTTCCCTTATTAGACCCATCACTGAAAATAATGCATCCATCATTGGAAAGGTCCTGAAGATTTCCAACCAAGAAAATTAAAGGTCTTATACTCTTCAACGACCCCACAAGATTAGCATCCTTCAACTACCCCATGAAATTAGCATGACTGTCCTTATACTAAGTGTCCTACGAGCTGCTCCAAGGTGACATGTGTCTAGCTTTTAGAGCCATGAAACTCCAAATCCTATTTGATCTCTGTAAACATATGAGCTCGAGACCTAAACCTACACCAAAACATACACCAAATTCACTGGAGGAGAGGTTCATAAAAAGGTGTATTTCCAGCCTATGGAACAACCTGCCACTGCAGGTCAAGCAAAGTACTATTTTGGCCACTGTAAGGGTAGTCAGCAATATGAAGTGCTTGACAAGGGTGGTAAGAATGTTTACTTTTATTTGCTTAAAGGTATCCATGGCATGTTATGGTCACCCTGATAGTTTGTCTAGCATTATTTCTATGTTTCTACATTCCTATAAGCATAGAAACTGTGAAAGTGAGACATTATCAAGACAGATGTACAGTTGCTGGGTGGAATGGGAATGAAATTAGATATCTAATGCTAATGTCTAAAAGAGAAGCACTTTTACTGATACAGGGTAATTTTGGATAGACTTTATTAGATCATAAACAGGTCAATAATGATATTATAGTGGTGGAAGAGCTCCAGACCCATATGTGGGATCTGTTGCTTGTGACCACAAATGGGTCATATAAGGACTCCTCACCCTTTTCTGCCACGTTGAGGAAGGACTGGAAGTTACCGATACTGTCATCTGTCTTGTCATTATTGTTGGTGACTTTAAAATAGCTCATCCTTCAGTGTTAGACAGATCCATTCCCCAGGCTGAAAAAGACACCAAGTCATAAAAGGCATTAAGAGATGTCATATGTGGTTTGGGAATGTAGACCTTGGAGAGTTGTATAGCTACAGGAGGCTGAATATACTTTCCCAGTTCTATTTTGTTAATTATAATACACTGGATTCTTGTCTAATTTTTACAGGTTTGATAGAAGACGGGAGGAGTGACCTTGTTATCTTATGGCTTACCTGATCATTAAGCCATAATGTTTTTGTGTCACTGTTGTCATCTATTCAGCCTTCAGTGAGATGTGTAGTGGACATAACCAGCTCTAGGAATAGGTCAACTAGGCAACCACCTAGGACACCGCTCTCACTTTTCTTCTAGTGGCACTTTTCAGGTATTTATTTTTTTATATATAGTGGAATATACTTTTTACTATAAAAGTATATTTTTTACTATAAAAAAAACAATAAATAAAAAGAAAAAGCAGATTATCAGAGAAGACAGAGTGGCACCCTATGGAAGCAATGGCAGATCTTGACATTCAAATTGTTGGCCTCCTGTTGGTCACTCCAATAATCTACCTAGACAATGATTTGGTTAGATGATGGGTGGGACAGAGTAAGAAGTCCACAAATTCAAAACAGAGAGAGAGAAACAGAGACAGAGACAGAGAGAGAGAGAGAGAGAACCCAGTCTGAAGAGAATGCTTGGCAATGGCACTTGGTAAGTATTTTTTTTTTTAATTTTGTTACTGGTAGACAACAGATCTTTTGGATGGTTGTGGTCTGGCTAGTCCTCGTCTGTCCCAGATTTTACAGAATATGCATGATTTTGCCTCATGTTCCTGGCCTCTGAATACCTCTCAACTGCCCAGATTTTTGCCTCATAGATTTGGTGTGTTTCACGTAAAATTTCTGTTTTTCTGGCAAATTGTTCAGGACAGAAGTCACTAAATAACATCAGGCATTTTAAGTTTCAGACTTCATATTCTTTAGAAAAAAACCCATCCTAATGCAAAACCCATTACTGTAGCAACTTTCTATATTTATAAGAACAATATTTAAAACCTGCCCTTGATTTTGGGCCTTTACCCTACATTATTTTTTACTTTGTATTTATTGTGCTTCTGCTTTTTCTGAGTGGTTTAGATATATTTCCCTTATATTTTTATTTCCTGATAAACCACTGAGGTTTATAGTCAGTCAAAAATATCTGACATAGTTTTGTTTTTCTTTTTTTTTTCAGAAAATATTTGTTGATACAAACCTGTTAATCTACTAACTAAATGAATTTGAGTAACAGAGAAATGCTGACTTGTCAGTAATGACTAATGGTTACTTTTTACTCATTATTCTAACTTTGCAGGATTACTGTTGTTTGTATGAAGGAACTTGGAATACTTTAATGTGTGGTTACTGTTTCCAGGGAATAAAGCTGAAATACAATCCATGGCTGTCATTTTTAGATATAACTGATGTGTGGGGGAGCAGCTGTCTAGAGAAAGTCACTGACCCTCTTGTTGTTTTCTCAAATTAAACAGTCACTATCTCACTTTACAAAACTAGTGTACATTTGCAGGAATAATGTGCTTTATGTGAAACAACTTAAAACACTTTAATATGTGGCTACAGTTTCCATGAAAGATAGCTGAAACACAGTAGACATACATCATTTTTAGCTACAACTGTAAACTGGAAGAAGACGTTAACTGTAGAAAGTAACTGACCCTCCTATTTTTTATCTATTTGAACAGTCACTGTATGGCTTTGCAAGACTACTGTGCACATGCAGGGTTGATGTGATTTGTGCAAAGCTTCTTGGAATACTTGAATGCATAGCTATTGCTTCATGGAATTGAGCTAATACACAATTCATGACTGGCATGTTTTATCAGAAGCATCTAAAATGCCCACATAAGTAGTAACCAAAAAACAAAAAATGGAAGGAAAGAAGACCATGAGTAGCTGCCAAACAAACACCAGATACTTTATTAAGTGCTTTTGTCCAGGATAAATGACTTCATCAGAATAATACAATTTTACCCACAATACCTTTTATATCTCCTTATTCTAATCAAATATAATTGACAGGAAGTTCTTAAAGCACCATTACAACATAAATTAGATTTTAAACAGCCCAGTCATACTTGGTAATAAATAAAAAGACATTAAATTCAATATTAAAATACCCAACTTACACATGAAAAGAGTATAAATATGAATAAAATCCCCACTTGTACAATGCCATATAATAAAAAAAAAATATATATATATATATATATATATATATATATATATATATATATATATATATACATATTTATATAGTCCAACATCCCACCAGAATACACACACATTAAAGTACTAAATTTGCTTTCAGTCTTAAAAGTGAACTAATAGACACATTCTCATTTAGCCCAGGAAATTTAGTGGCATTAGTCCATAGCTGCCATTGCAGCTCCCTTAATTCCAAATATTCTTCTGTCAGTCCCCCTCTAGGCCCTTGTTCAACATGGTCAATCACAACAAATTTAAAAAAGTGATTGCTGGTAGTTGAAAGGTGTGCAGCTAATGTGTTCTTTTGCTCTTTTTTTTTTCTATCATATCTGAGTGTTTAGTCTTCCCAATATAAAAACAGGTAAAATTTTGACACACGGCTAAATACATAAATAATTTGGTGTTACAATTATTATATCTCCTGTGTAACATTCCGAGAGCCCTTACCCATGTTGTTAACATATTCGGAATCTATTGAAAATACATTCCAATTTTTCTTCACTATGTAACTGATCTCCTTGAATAGTCTATTGTAAGTTAACACCAGGCTATGCCCAAAATCCTCATTAATTTTATCTTTATCTTGGTTATTACCAGAAGGATTCAACCTAGACCCAAGAAGAAGAATAGAATGTCCCTACATCCTTTTTTATAATACCTCAGAAAAGATATTCTGAATAAATTACCTCAGGTACCCTCTTCTAATCAACATGTCTCTAAGCTGGTCACATTGATGTAAAAATTCGTCCATTTTTAAAACCATGCAGGCCAGCCTGACACATTGCCCCTTCACTAAAGATTTTTTCTGATGAGTCAGGTGCCAACTATTGTAATGCAACAGAATGTTAGAGTATGTGGGTTTCCTATATAAAGTCGATACAAATTCCTTTTCCATCCTATTTTTGTGATAGTAATGCCTAAATAGTTGACCTGTTCCATGTCTGTATTCATAGTAAATTCCAAAAAATTAGTAGTGCCCTGAATATAATTAAAGAACTCGCTCATACTTTCCATGGACCGTGTCCAAAAAATGATGATGTCATCCAAATAGCGTCCATATAATGGCCAATAATGTGAATATCTAGAGATGACAATATATTCCCTTTCCCAATA
This sequence comes from Protopterus annectens, assembly GCF_019279795.1. Classification (NCBI taxonomy): domain Eukaryota; kingdom Metazoa; phylum Chordata; order Ceratodontiformes; family Protopteridae; genus Protopterus; species Protopterus annectens. Next base: position 1,248,866,492 of record NC_056728.1, on the reverse strand, counting down.
AGCTAATACTATATTGCTAAAAACGGGAGCACATGCTACCCCCATTGCCACTCCTTTTCTTTGCTTGAATAATTGGTGTTCAAAATATATAAAGTTGTTGTCAAGGATAACATCCATCAAAGTCCTAATAATAAGTATTCTATCATGATCTAATTCAGTGTATTGCCACAAGTAATTGTATAACCACTGGTCCCTATATCATAGGGAATAACTGAGAATAGGTCCTTGCTGTCAATTGTTATAAACACTAAATCATCCCTGTACATATCTTGGGTTATTCTCATAAGAAAGTCTAAAGAATCCTTTAAACAGCAAGGGTGTGCCTGTAATGCACTTTTTAGTCTTTGGTCAATCTGTTTAGTTATAGGGAAGGTCTTTGACCCCTTAGTGTCCACAGTATATCTAAGTGGTGGTTCATTTAAATGTTTGTGATTTTTGGGGATGCCAAAAATAGCAGGAGTCCTAGCTTGTGTCACCTTGAAATAGTTGTATTCAGAGGGACCAATTTATTCATTGACCAATAAGAAACCAAATCTATTTTATGATAGGCAATATTGATCTCATTAATACTGATCTCCTCATATGTGTTTGACAACAAATGAAAAAGCATTCTATTGCTATAATCATTGCTATCCATAATGACCAACCCTGGTCAGGTTTCATCACTCTAAGTTCCCTGTTTTCACAAATGATGTGCAATAATTAATTTTCCTCGTCAGTCAAATTGACCTTGCCGAAAGGGTGCATATAGAGTTGGTCATGCAAACATTTGCGTATTTCAAATTCACACATTTTTTTTCGAAAACATGGAGCACTGGATGCATAAAAGGATGAAATGTGCTAGGTCTTATACAACTCACATACGTATCTATAACTGCTAGATGTGTATGTCAGCTGTTCCTGTAACTTTAAACAGCCAAAACCATTTTCACCATGCTTGGGTGTGACTTTTAATGAGTAACAGAGTGAGAGGAATGTCAATATGCTGCTGCCTCAAGCATTCATCAGCTCTATGTATATATATATATATATATATATATACATACATACATACACACACACACACACACACACACATATATATATATATATATATATATATATATATATATATATATATATATATATATGTGTGTGTATGTATATCAATAGATTTAATCAGTTGTTATTAACAGACGTAAGAGCTTTACGGTCCTGTGATGAGGGATTCTGGATATTATCCTGTCCATCTGTTAAAGCATTGGAGCCCATGACTGAATATAGCTTGTGATGGAGTTTGCTACAGCACACCCTATGGGGGTGTATTAAAGTAGGTTTTGATGAGCTGTTGCTGGGTGAATGTGGGAGCTGTCTGTAGAAAGTAACCAAATCTCTTCTTGTTCTTCTCATTTTAAACAAGTTACTCTCTGGGTTTGCAGGAATAGTATGCATTTGAGGGACTAGTGTGATTTATCTGAAGCAGATATGGATACCTTGAATATATGGCTACTGCTTGTGTGGTGGTTCACAGAGCTGAAATATAATACATGACCATCACTTTTTTCACCCTCATCTGAACTGCACACAGAGGTAACTATAACTTCTCAGTGGGGTTTGGAGCTCTATTATGAAAGTAATTGATGTCTTGTTCTTTGTTTAAACAGTCACTGCCTGGTTTTCCAAACTGATGTGCATTAGTATGAAGTAAAGTGGATTACTTGCCCTTGCCCAGACGTATGAAGTGTGCACAGACAAGATAGCTGTATTATTGGGGCTGTCTGTAGAGAAAAATGACTAGATGTCTGCTGTTGCTTCCTCATTATTTGCATGACTAAAGTGAAATATCTGAAGCAACTTGGAATACTTCAATATGTGGCAAATGTGTGGCACAAGCATGACGTACATTACATGGATATCTTCTTCTATCACAGTCAGATGTCTAAATTGTACACAAAAGTGGTTACAGCTGCCTAGTAGGGGGGGAGACTGGATGAAAGTAACCAACCCTTTTGTGATCTGCTCAGTTTAAACATTTCTTAGAAATAAGGCATAAATTGTTTCACAGAACATAAAAACATTTAGAGCTTTTGCAGGCATGGTGACCCTAACTTAAAAGCTGTATGAGTGGTTTTCACATAGGCTTTATTTAAGGATCTATCTTAAATCCCTTCTTGGCCTAAAAACCTGACCTTCTCATAGCTGAACACAGGATGCAAATGTAGCTTCTGTTAAGAGGCTGGGGACAATACCGTTATTTCTCCAATTTTCTTCCCAAGCCTCAGAGGTATGCAGATGTCACTATAGCTTCTGTTGGACTGGGGGGCAGTGTGGTCATTATTTTTTTTAACTTTCCTCAAAACATCAGAGGTGTGCACAGAAAGTTCATTATAGCTTGTTTAGGAGTGGTTTGCTGCCTAGGAGTAACAATTTGGAAACAGTACAATGATCATTGTTTTTCTCTTTCCTCACCTTGCTGTTTTCATTTTTATCCCAGTCTGACAGAGAGGTACACAGACAGTGGCTGTGCTTTGAAAGAATGGGTGGAGATGGCATTCTTTGTATGTGTGTGACAGCAGCAATTTAAAATACTTATGACTCTGGTCATTTGTGCCTTCCTATTCACCCATGTCTAACACCAGAGTAGATGCACAGAAGGTGCCTTGTTGGAAAAGAAGAGTCAGGTACGATTCTCCAATATGATTTATGTATCCTAGCAAACATTTGTCTTCTCAGTTTATTATAAATTCCTATTTTGTCAGTTTTGAGAATTAAGTGTTGGATAAAACTTTTTTTTTTTTTTTTTATTTCAAGGAAAAAATAATTTATTTCCTTATTACTTTTGTTTAGGCCATCATTGGATGAAAAGGGTAGAAAAAAATGTCTTAAATGAACCTCAGAGTTCCTGGAACCCTCATGGTTAAAGAAGTTATTTTTTTTTTCAAGTGTAGCCTTGTTCACATAGGGCATACAGGAAAAAAGTAAAGTTCAAGAATAACACTAAGTTTTTTGTCCAGGACATCATTTGATCAAAAGGCTGAGAAAGAAAAGACTAAAAAGCACCTCCAGCATCTTGAACTTCCATGATTTCTATGGGAGATAGCAACACCCAGACCCCCCTCCGCCCAGCTTAAATCCATTAATTCCGCCATATTTATTACAGTGTAGAAGTTGTCAGTTAGGATGTGTTGAAAGGATGCAGGAAAAAAGCAAAGTTTAAGGAAATAAATGAAGTCTTATCCTTCATAAAGATTTCTCAGGCCGTCACCAGATGAAATAGGTCAATATAAATTCTGAAATGTATCTCAGGCCATCTTGGACTCCCTCCATAGTTTAATGTAGTCGTTTCTTCCAGTTATCAGATTGCAGTCTTGCCTAGTGAGGTTGTATTGAATGAATGAATGAATGAATGAATAAATAAATAAATAAATAAATGAGAGGAATAAAATGAAGAGTAACCTGGATGATGTGGATAACCCAGAATGCACTGGAGGGGGTGGTGCACTGGGGTGTCACTGGGTAATATGCATGGGGAGGAAGTGGGAGGGAACAGCATGGAGTGCTTCACCTATGGTACCAGCTCACCAATGGCTGGCACCCTTACAGTGGATGCTTTCATCTTTCAAATTTCATAGCTTTTATTAGACAATCCACTGCAAGTTATATTTGTGTAAAAATCCAAAATCTTCTGCTCAGGACAGTCCAATGGGATTGTTTTAAGGTGTAACTTAAAACCTTTTTAAATTCACCTTGACAACACTGAATAACATGAATAACTACAAGAGACACAGACAGAGAATTTTGTAGCCACTGTGTACAGGGACTTAGTTCAGATACAGATTCATAACTACGTAGATCTGAGGGCATGAATTGTTAAAAGAAATACTTGCTTAGACAGGCATCTGTGTCACTTAAATATATGGCACAGCAACTGTAGGCTATGGTACACAAGTCAAGGAAGTGGCTTCCTGTTAGAAATATCAGACCTGATACTGCAAATCCTAACACTTTGAAAAATAAAGTGTAATTCAAAGAAAAAATAGCAAATTCCAAAACTTACTGTTATACCACTAAAATGCATTTTACACATCAGATAGGTACTCCAAGTCCTTGGACTTGGTATACACTTCTCCATTTGCATGTCCAGTTCTGCTACTCTAAGGATTATAACTGCCAGCCCCAGAATTTCTAAAAACATTCCAGGGAGGTTTCTAACTTTCCTGCTGATGACAAAATGCAGCGAAAGAAATGTACTGGAAAAAATAATGGAAGGCCAAGGTGATTTTGGAATTGATCTCAAGGGAATTAATGCAGGTTTTGTGAAATTCTATGAAAGGTTGTAAAAGAGCAGCCACTTTAAAGGAACAACAAAGCAGGAAGAGATAAAGACATTTCTGTAGGAAACAGGTGTACTAGACCTGTGGAATCAAGATGACACCTAAGCACTAGTACTTGTCAGCTCCAGTAATATTCAAACTATAGAAAAACAAAATGGCACTTTTTAAAACCTTAATAAGCAGAACACAAAACAGGTAAGTTTTGTTAAAGAGCAGTCCATTAGATACCAAACGTACACATCATACCTCTCAACCTCTTACAGCAAGAAATCTGGGCAAAGCCATAAATAATGGGTGGAGACAAAGGCCCCAAAAATAGAGACAATTTTTATCTATTACTCTTACCAACTTAGACCGCGGTGGCGGTGCTGTGGTAGCGTTGTTGCCTCACAGTATAATGTTGTCCTGTTCGATTCTGTTGATCTCCTGTGTTGAGACATGCATGAATGGGCGTACCTTCGTTGAAGGTTGTGCGCCAGAGCTGGCAACTTGGCACGTAAAAATGTACTGCCAATCATTAGCGGACCGGAGTTCCGCTGTGGCGGCCCCTAACCGGGAAAAAGCCGAAAGACACAACAACTCTTACCAACTTAGAAAGTCGATAACAGGTTTTGCATTAACAAGAATTTTATAAAGGTTACGAATATAAAATTAAAATTTTCTGCCATTATTATCTGACTTCAGTCGTGATTTAGGTTCATAGATTTAGGTTCATAGATTCGTACTAGGCTAACTGCCCTTGTCAATGATTTTCTAATGATTTGAGAGAAAAGCACATGTTTTGGAGAAACAGACCAACAATATGAGGTAAAAATCTGGACTAGGGTTGATTTATGGGGTATATGTAGACTTGGGCAAGGGTGGGCAAGCATTTACAGGCTGTATCTATCTATCTATTACAGGCACAGATGCCAGACCAGGGGTAAATTTCTGATTTCCCCATCCACAGGTCCAAGTTATGCTTGAATTGTGTTAGGGAAAAGCTCTGCTTGACATGGATGGGAAGACTTTATCAGAGAAGGGGTAATCTTTGCAAAATATAACTGTCCCTCCAGCATGTCCTACTTATATTACAGAAGAGGTTTAATTCCATAGATTGGATAATTATGATGTTATTTGTTTTGAGGATGTGCAACAGGTCCATCAGAGTGGAATTAGAGGATGCTTTGTAGGCCAGACATAGATCACCTCTCAGCAGACTGCAGGATACTGAGTACAGAGACAGGGCTTTGAGCTGGTCCATACAGGACACATTATTTATGCCATGTATTTTTTGTGAGGAGCCTCTGTGGATGTTCCAGTTGTTGCATATGCCTGGTCAGGTACATATTGAAGAGGGCATTGTATTCAATGATGAGTCTAATGAAGACCAAATACAGCAGACCAATGACATCCTTGGACCTAGATGCCATACCTGGGCTTATACATTGCACAACATAAATGAATTCCTTACTACCATAGACACATGATTGTTAAAGGCCAGGTTGCTGTCTATGTACCTTACCAGATCTCTGACCACTGAGTTTATTGTTAGGGTAATTCTGGATGATGTTTGTTTTGTGGATGTGCAACATGTCCATCAGAGAGGAATCAGAGGATGCTTTGTAGGCCAGGCATAAATCACTTCTCAGCAGACTGCAGGATACTGAGTACAGAGACAGGGCTTTGAGGTGGTCCATATAAGACATGTTGTTTATGCCCTGTATTATTTTTGTGAGGAACCTCTGTGGATGTTCCAGTTGTTGCATGATGTTGCTACATACCAAGGGTGGCACTGTATTCAATTGCTAGTCTGATGAGAACCAAGAAGAGGGGACCAATGACATCCTTGGACATAGCTTCCATACCTGTGCTTATAGGTTACGTAACATAAATGATTTCCTTACCACCATAGGTACATGATTATCAAAGGCCAGGTTGCTGTCAATGTGCTTTACCAGACCCCTGACCATTGAGTCTACTGTTAAGTGTTTACTGACAATGTAGTAGTTTCCAGGTAGCCATACTATGGATCTAGCACCAGTTATTTGATTGTGCCAGACTTACCTGGAGGTATTTGCGTCACTGGAGTATTTTATGACTGCACCCAATGTACAATCATCTGTAGACTCGGTCAGCCAGAGGCCCTTGACATTAACCTTAACCTTAGAGAAATACATGCCAAAATGGAGCAGCCCCAGCATAAACCCTGAGGGACTCTGCTAGTTTCTTGTCTCTTTGTGGAGGTAGAATCCCCTGTTCTAACTTTGTGGATCCTATCTGTGAGCCTGCTGGCTATTCAGCAGGTGACATAAGGGTTTATACCTAATTTCCTGAGGTTTTCAACAATGCCCAAATGTGGTAATATGTCAAAAGCTTCAGCCCAAGTTGAGGTAGGCAGTATGCACTGTTTTTCTCTCATCCATTTAGTTGGAGGCTTTCTTGAAGAAGTCCCCCAGGAGGAGCTGGAATGAGCTGCACTTGACTAAACCAAACTGAGACTGGGTTGGATCTACTGACTGATGTCAATGTTTATGATTTCCATGATAATTCATTTCATTTCATTTCATTGCATATAAGACTAGTCAAACGTATGGGTCTGTAGTTACTCGGGTCTGTTGATGGCCTGCCCTTGTTCAGAGACATAACACCTGCAGTTCTCCATTCACTTGGCACAAAGCCTGTCTGGAGGCTACAGCTAACTAGTGATTCTAATGGTCCTGGTAAGTCATGTTTCATGCCATTAAGTAGGCATCCTGGGATATTATCATGGTCCATTGTTGCAGTGTTATTCCCCTTGAAGAGTGCATTGAGGACCTTTTCCATAGGGATAGTTGGGGGAATTTATAGTTGAGGGTATTTCCTAAAGAGTGTTGGGGGGGCTAAAATTGGAGGTAAATTTGACAGCCAGTAGATATGCTATATTTTCCAGCTTAGTATGAGTGGCTCCATTTAAAATTAGTTTGTCACATCACTGTGTATTTTCTTTGAGGTTGCAGATATAGCTGAAGAAAGCAATCGGATTGTACATGCCTTTGGATACTGTTCTTACCTCAGAATTAGCTTTAGTAGACTTGAACAGCCACCTCAGGTGGTGCAGCGGTTAGCATTGCCACCTCACAGCAAGAGGTTCTCTGGTTCGATCCTCGGGTAGGGTGTCTTCTGTGTAGAGTCTGCATGTCCTCCCTGTGGTCGCATGGGTTTCCTCCGGGTGCTCTGGTTTCCTCCCACATCCCAAAGACATGCTGTAGGTGGATTGGACACTCTAAATTGGCCCTAGGTGTGAGTGTGTGCATGTGTGTGCCTTCTGTGGAAGGTTGGGCGCCTGGCTGGCAACTCTACACTATAAAACTCCACTGCCAATCATGAGTGGACAGGGGATCTGCTGTGGTGACCCCTAACTGGAAAAAGCCGGAAGAAGAAGACTTGAACAGCCACCTAAGTTACTCGTTTAGATTGATGAGGGAGTTGTTACCTTTCTGGGCATTGCACTTCAGAATTATTGCCATGATTTCCCTACTTTTGTTATACGGCCTACTGATGCTGGGATTCCAAGAGGCAGCTTGTGTTTTGAGCTTCTGATGTACTTTTTTTAGGTAGTTACAGCTGCCTCAATGCAGCTGTTAACTTGATTGTATGGGTTCTCTCTGAACAACTCCACACAGGCAGAGGTGTTCTCAGGGTTTGGAGGGGCTTGGAATTTTGTCAGGATGCCATTTAGTCATGGGAAATTTGACTTAGAATAATTCCTGTAAGTACCAGTTTGTGCTGGGGTCCCGTATTATATTTTAATTTCAAAGAAGACAGCTTTATCATCTGACCTGACCAGTAAGGGCATCTCTGGGCCTGCATGTTTGTGTTTCTGTATGATTTTCAGTTTATAGTGGGGTAGTTAAAGTCACTTATGAATATTGTGTTGGGTTGAATGGTGAGTGCCCCCAGTACATTTAAGTAAGTGAGTATTTTCTAAGTCATAGAGGGGGGCCTAGAGCTTGCAAGGATATGGTATGGGGATTTACTTATGGTAATTTGGATGTGGAGGAGCTCAAGAGCATCATACTACTTGACTAGTCCTGAGATGGGTTTGTTTTTGATGACAAGTGAGACCCCCTCCTTTTTCTCCTTTTTGTGCCGCCATAACTGATGTAAGTGTGTACAGCCCTGCACTGCCAGGGTGCTCTCCATGTCTCTAAAGTATATCTCAGTAATGACACAGATGTCTATACTCTCTAGGGTGAGGACAGCTTGCAGGGAATGGAATTTCTTGTTTTGCCTCCTGGCATTGAGTAGTAATACCTTTAGATTTTCTTGGGTTGCTTTTGCAATGTTAGAAGGTTTAACAGGTTGACAGGGCCTAAAACAGATACTGTGGGGATGGACAAGGTTTTAGTCGATATTCAAAAGTCCATAGGGGATAGGTGTATACCATCACTGGCAAAGCAGTGTGACATACCAATCATATCCTCCTGAGATGACAAATATTGTACCCCCTTCAAATGACACCAAAAACTAAGCCCACTATTAAAGTGAATTATTTTCTGTTCATAATGTGGCATCATCCTTACAGAAAGGTAAAATGTTGCACAATGCTATGTTAATACTGGTCTAGGATACGTAGTGTACAAGTTCTATCATGCTCTCTTGGTATGGTCCAGAGAGGTATGTCTCAGGTCATTTACACCCACGTGGACTATGACTAAGATATCCTGCACTTGTGGTTCAAAAACTTTGGTACATTCATGACCTGGCAGATTCTGGCCTTTTATAGGCAACTGACTGTGACTCTCTTCTTACTTGACCTGGAGTCTCACAATGGAGTCTCTTATGAAAAAATATTGGGTTGTGTGGTGGTTTGCTTATAGGCTTAAAAGATGAGATACCATGAGATGTGGCTGCATGTGTCATGGTGGGTTTTGTTTTGGTAAAGTGCTTTTGAGGTTGCTGTGGATACTCACTGTGGGCGCGCCATCTAGGAGGCCTTTGTGGTTAAGGAAGATTACATTTAAGAAACTCAGAATATATGGGTCCAGGCATCTGGTGTCATGTGTGGTGATTGTAGTCTGTTTGCTTCTGGCAACCTGTTTAGTATTACAAGTGCTTGTATGTGACAAACTTGCCAGCAATAACATTGTGTAACTATGTCTCTCACACACCATAGTAGTCTGTTTAAAAATTAGGTGGTTATCTGTAAACATGTGACAATTGCTACATTGCCTCATGATGCCCATATCAAACAAGCTGGCTACAGAGATAGTAGGAAAGTGCATATTCATTGTTAGAGATCCTTATTATATGATCTACAAGGGGATGGTACAAAAGGGGGTTTACAGCTGACTAGCTTGTTTGCTGTAAAAGAAAAGACCAGAATCAAGACTGTCTAAGACTAAACTAGTGGGATGTGCTCCACAATATGCAAACTAGTAACTTTTTACACAGCTATGTACCGAGAAAATTTCAGGGGCAGTTTTATATGGAAAATTCCAATTCTAGGTGATTGTGTTACAGATGGCACCTCTAACCGCTGCTGTGTGATGAGCAGAGCCATGCAAATGTCACAACTTTAGAAGGACTCAGAAAAGCTCAGAACAAACAAACTAACCATTTGGTCTTTCAGACAGCGATTCCCAGCTCAGAAGTGACCAGGCTACTCTCTCCTGTCAATAGAGTTTAGACCTAAATCTTAATGCCAAAGCACTGAAAGAGGTCACCCAAAGTACAGTTAATAACCAAGTTAAGACAATAAAGCAAACAGAAGTGCAAAAACTACCAGGCAAAAAAATGAAAAGCACCTATACATAGAACTCAGCAAATAATCCACAGATGTAAACACAGCACAAGCATATTACAAGAAAAAGGGCAGTTTTAAAATACAAAAATTATGCAAAAAATGCATTGTATAACTAAAACAACAACTTGTATATATTTTATTACAGAGTACAATTTAGCATTGTAAAGTACTTATCTAGCGGTGGATGGATCAGGATTCAAATAAAAAGCCTTAACAATCAGTGGTGTGGTCGCCAAGTGTGGGGGAAGCTTATACAGACATAGAAAGCCTAAAAAAAAAGTCATCTGACCAACCACAAACACACACTTTGGCATTTCAAACCATGATTCCTGGCTCAGAAGAGACCTGGTTAATCTTTCCTGCCACTTGAGTGTAGACCAAAATCTTCTTAATGTAAAAAAACACTGTAAGAGGTCACCAAGAATGCGATAAATAACTTAGTTAAAAGAGTAAACCAAACAGAAGTGTAGAAATGCACAGGGAAAAATCAAGGGCACTTCTAAATATATAATAGTACAAGAACTCAGCAAATAATACACATATTTAAATGCAGCACGATTGTATTACAGGATAGTGTTAAACAACAATGTGAGGCAAATGTAGTTGTAAAAGGACAGCACTAAACTGCAGTTTAAAGTGGAAAAATTGTAAAAAAATGCACAGATATGTCATATATTTTGAGCTACAGTGCAGTTCAGCACTGTAAAGTACTTAAAAATATGCCTGAATCTCCTTGTGTTCTGACTGTGCTTCTCAAACATTTTGGAAATATAGAGTATATTTTAGTGCATTTATTAAAACTGTATTTGCCTTAATATTGCTACAACTCAAGTGTTCTAGGTTGCACTGCATATGAATTGTTTTAGTGTTGTTTTAGCTGCTTTTCTGTATATATATATATATATATATATATATATATATATATAGACTTTTCTGTATATGTAGATTAGCTACTTATTCTACTGTATTACTGCCTCTTAAATCGTTTTTCAGTTGTGCACTTGCCTTGCTTCATTAAAAAGGTTTTAAATTGCTAATTTTGTAGAATTTTAATTGCATTTACTGTTTAGGGCTACACACTCAAGTGCGTTATCCTTTCCTGTCTTTATTTACTGTATTATTCCATTGTTTAGTCTGTTTTAACCAATAAAAAAAAACTGTCTTGTTTGCTCGTTTCCCACCTTTCCTAGCTAGTATAGTCCAGATCCCAGGCTTTGCTGGTTTTAGGACTTTATTTTCTGTGTTCAGAGCTATCCAGACCTTGCTGTGATAGAGGGAAGTCCTACTGCTTACCAGTGCGAGTGGTGAGCATTTTACTGTCTATCTAACACTAGAGTAGTGGTTTCCATATCTGAAATTGTAATTATATTAGCCATTTTGGGCTGACATGTATCCCTTTCAACTTTCTGGCTTAAAAACACATGTGTTTGCGTGTTTTTCACATCATGCAGCACCACGGGGCTACGGTTAAACTATTCCAGGTGCCAGAAAGTCGTCTCTTCAATTTTTCCCTTAGAACTAGCTGGCTTCTCAGTAGTAGCATTAAAATCTGAACCCCTGTGACTAGCACTTGCTCTAGAACCTGCTGGAAAGCACTAGGAAGCCTTAAACTGATACAAGCACTCAACTCTCCTTGTTAATAAGGAGAAATTAATCGTAGGCACTAAACAGCCTATAATTGCAAAGTACCTTGCAAAGGTAAGGGAAAACAGCTCTTGTACTTTACAAAAAAAGCACCTAAACAGGCATGTCCAAGGGTCAGCTTCTGGTGATTTTTTCCTGTCCAACTAGTGAATCTGGGCATACTGGGGAAATGCACCAACTGCCTCATGTACACAGACAACCCTCTCCTCCTACCACCCAAAACTACAACCTGCGAGTGCACTTACATAGCCAAACTGGAAGCAAAGCTCTCTGCAGCCAAGATTGTGCTAGACAATCAAGAAGAAAAGGTTAACACCTGCACTACACCTCAAGCAATGTATAGCCCTTCAAAACCCACACCATCAACACCCACACATAGCAACACTAAACCCACATATGCGGAGGCCCTTAACATTAACCTGCCCAAGCAATAAGGACCTCCGAAGCTGAAACGCAAACAAACACCAGTCACAACCAAAGTGACACATAGCTCACGACACCAGTGAGCCAACCAACAACAGCCCCTAGGGCAAAAAAAGTACCCAACACTTTATTCATAGGTGACTTTATAGTCAGGCACACTGATATCCCACTCACCAGGCTGAAGAAGGAGAAAATTGCAGTCAGCTGCCTGTCGGGTGCCAGGATCCGCCACATAATGCATGCACTCAAGTCACTCCACAACAAGTACAAATACAACTCTGTCATTGTCCATATTGGAGTGAATGACTTGAGATGTACTCCCTGGACTACATGAAAAGAGACATGGAAGAGCTCTCATATCATGTGGCCCAGGCAGGTATGACCCTAGCCCTGAGCAGCATCCTGCCTTTGCCCAGAATTATACCACAGTATAAAGACAAAATGATTGACTTCAACAACTGGCTAAGCTTCTGGTGTCATTCAAAGGGGATCCAGTATCTGTCTGCCTGGGATGACATGATTGACAAACCACGATGCTTTGCCAGAGATGGTCTGCACCTGTCGCCCATGGGATTCAGGTTACTGGCTAAAGCTCTTGCCACCCCTATAGTGCCTTTTTTAGGCAAGGTTCAAAGGACAAAACCACCACCATAACAGATACAGGCATGCAAAATCTGAAGGTAATGGCACTCCTAAAAATGGAGAACATCGATATCTGTACAGTAACTGAGACCTGGTTCAAGGATCTAGAGTGCACCCCTGCAATACCAGGCTACAACTCTTACCACACTTTTTGGCTACCAATCCAAGACCAAAACACTAAAGGTGGGGGAGTGTCCATATTCATCAAGGATATTCACACCTCCAGGCTAGTTGCCCAACACAATGCATCTGAAATTTTCCAGGTGCAATTAACACTAGGTAAGACTGCAATCCAAATTATAGCTTGCTACAGATCCCCCACCATGCCCCAGGATTTTCACTACACCTTTCTAAACATACTGGAAAAATATCAAGATACAACCAAACACCCTAATGCTAGATGATTTCAACTACCCTGCCATTAACTGGGAAAACTACTTGGGTACCAACACCTTTTCCCAACGGTTCTTGGAATTCATAAATTCAAATGCCCTGGATCAACTAATCCATTGTCCCACCAGGGGCTCCAATGTCCTAGACCTGGTCATGCCAACATGGGAGATTGATGCTCCAAACCAATGGTCACCCCCCTCATTGTTCAAGTCTGACCATAAGCTAATCACTCTTGACATCCACATCCCAACCCCATCACTCCCAGTAAGGGAACCTCTGTAAAAAAACTTCTGCAAAGCCAACTTCATGCTACTCAAGTCAGAAGTGACAAACTTCATGACACCCATGCAGACAGGAGCTGAAAGTTTGACTGCTGAATCCTACACTAAGGCACTGTACAAGCACATCCACTCATGCATGAATCATACCATCCCAAATAGAACCAAGACACTCTCCTCCAAAAAAAGGAAGACAATCTGGTGGTCCCCTGCCATAAACAAACTATACAACAGAAGGAAGAAACTGTTGCAGAAAAGAGGAGAATCCCGGGATGCAAAAAACTCCCTTACCAGCCTCAGTAAGAAGCTGAGATCCCTCATAAAATGCTCCAAAGCTAGTTTCGAAAATAAAATTGCTAAAGATTCCAAAGACAAAAGGCATTCTATAGTTATGTCAAGAATTTAAATGGCAAGGCTCAGATCTGCTCTGAGCTACAACAGAATGGCATTAAATATACTGATCCCAAGGATATTGCCAATATCCTGGCAGATCGATTTACTGCCAACTTCACCCCCCCTCTCACCCCCTAAAGGGCGCATCTCAATACCAAAGGATTGCCAAATTCCTGTAATCATGGCCACACAGGTATAAACCGCACTCTCCAAAGCTAAGAATACAGCATCCATAGGACCAGATGACATCCCGGACTGTGTACTACATGAACTACAAAACTGGCACCTCACCTAAGTGTCATGTTTAATCATAGCCTCACCTCAGGCTTCGTGCCCATTGAGTGGAGTACAGCTGCAGTTATCCCACTCCGCAAGGAGGGATCCACCTTGTATCCCAGAAACTACCATCCCATCAGTCTAACGAGCCTGATCTGCAAGGGCATGGAACGCATTATCATGGAACTTATAAACAAAGACATTGGCAACCTTCAAACACTGTACCCCACCCAGTTTGGGTTCATGAAGGGCCGATCTTGTCTCCTGAACATGATTGACTTCTTCGAATCAGTCTCCAGAGCTGTGGATGAGGGTAAGGCTATCCACACAGCCTATCTGGACCTCACCAAGGCCTTTGACACCATCCCCCACTCTGGAATCATAGATAAACTTACTAAGCTGGGCATAAATCCCTACATCACTCAATGGGTTGCCAACTGGCTTACTGACAGAACCCAGACTGTAAAAGTAGCCGACTCCAAATCCAGCTCTAGACAAATGACAAGTGGAATACCTCAGGGTTCGGTCCTGGGACTGCTCTTGTTTGGTATCTACTTCTCTGAAGTACAGGCCAACACTAAGGGACTCTGGCTAACAAAGTTCGCAGATGACTGCAAACTGGGAGCCATTACTGAATCCTCAAATTATGTGGATATTCCATAAAAAGGGCCTTACAGAGACAAATGCTTGGTGACATAGATATGGGCTCAAGCTTAATGCCAAGAAATGTATAGTTATCCCCTTTGGGAAAAACCATGTACCCATGAATTACTATATAGCAGGGGCGGCCTGTGCTATTGGACTGCCAGACTGCAGCCCCCTCAACTGTAAAGTAAAAGAAATAAAAAGAAAAGAAAAAAAAAATTTTAAAATTTGCGGACTTCGCACATGCGCACTAGTCCAGACTGCTGCTGAGAGTCTGGAGCATGCGCAGATTGTCTCAGCAGCAGTCCTGACTGGGAAACATGAGGAACGGAGCTCCCAGAAGTCTATGTAGTTTTAAACTGCATAGCCTGTCCTGGAACTCGCTGGGAAAACACGTTGGGGTCGGACTGCAACGTCAGCAGTCTGGAGTTTGCTGCAGTCTCGTCGGGGGAAGATCTCACGGGTCTTTTTGCGTGCAGGGGGAAGATCTCGCGGGTCTTTTTGCACGCAGGGTCAAGATCTCGCAGGTCTGGTGTGGATTTGCTCGGGGTTTGGATTTATGGTGGTTTCACTTGCGGGGATTGGATTTATGGTGGTTTCACATGGTTAAACTTTGCGGACAAGATCTACTACAGGTAAGTGTGTGGACAGGGACTTGGATGTATGGTGGTTTGCTGTAAGGGCTGTGTGTGTGTGTGTGTGTGTGTGTGTGTGTGTGTGTGTGTGTGTGTGTGTGTGTGTGTGTGTGTGTGTTTGTTTTCATCTGTCCTTGATTTTTACAGAATGGTCTGGTTTCTGTCATATTTTTTGTACTGTTGATTTATGCTTATTACTCAAAGTGCCTGTTGCTCTGTGTTTAAGTAGCAATACTTTAATGACCATCAGGTAAGCTTGGCTGAGATTGCAAGATGCAAGTAAGCTTTAATAAGCATACTGTTAAAGAATTGCCAACATTGAAAGCCTTTCTGTTGCCATGTAGAGAATATTTAACTAGATAATGTATAAGCCTTGGGTATTGAAATGCATATGCCAGTATTTGTAATAAAGGACAAGATTACATTATTTTAAGAGTCTCATTACACTTGGAGACTTCCAGTCATCTCTGCAGGCTTTACCCGTAAACAGAATGCCAATCGTGTGGTCCATAACCTGTACAATAATCCTTTTAAGCAATGTATCTTGAGCTTATTTCTTGTTTGCTTTTCATTTTTTACTTTGATCATGTTTTCACCATGAAACAAGTAGATGTCAGGCAGCAGATCTTTTTTGGATAAGGAACATTTTTCCAAGTGGGGGCATCAGAGATTTCTACTTTCAGCATGTTACTTGGTACTTTAATAAAGCTGAATATAAATTATAATTAGAACTGCAGTGCAAGAAGTGGTTTGAGTTGAGTGCTGCTTATTTTTCTTATACTTGATTTTGACTGGCATTCCACTAATGTATTTAAAAAAAAAGTAATTTATTTTTCATGCCTCACAACCTTTGTTGTTTCCATCTAGATATTAAGCTGTCATGCAGCCAATGCATTGAAATATTTTTATTCTTCTACACTTCATTTTGTCTTGATTGGACTTTCATAATGATGGTTTGGCACCCAGGGCAGTATATTTAGTTTTTGTGGTTTGCTACTACAGGTGTGTGTGTGTGTGGTAGGGAATACCTCAGGCTTGAACCCTGTACCTTGTATGCAGGTGTTAAAGACCTGAATTCCCTACCCACCACCATTTGTAAAAAAATGCAGATTTTTGCCTCATATTTGATCTGATCTGTTCCTCATAATATTTGTGGTTTGCAAATGTTGCAATGCTTGATATTTGATGGTGCAGTGGTAGCATTGTTGCCTCACAGCTGTAGGTTCTCAGGTTTGATTCTTGGCTGGGGTGCCTTCTTTTTGGGGTCTGTATCTTCTCCCTGTGTTTGTGCGGGTTTACTTTTGTGTCCCCCCATGTTACAAAGACATGTCTGCATTATTTCTTCCTGGGCCTCTGCTGAAAATGTTTTTTTTGTTCCAAGTCAGACTGTCCTGATTAACAAATGTTAAATAAAATTGACAGGCATTTGAATTTCAGACTTCAGGTTTCTGAATGTTTAATTCCGTATATATTTGATGGTGTAGTGGTAGTATTGTTGCCTCACAGCTATAGGTTTTTCTGGTTTGATTCTTGGCTGGGATGCCTTCTCTGTGGAGTCTGCATCTCCTCCCTGTGTTTGTGTGGATTTGCTCTCATGCCCTGCCATTTTACAAAGACATGTCTGCAGTATTTCTCCCTGGGCCTCTGCTGAAAATTGTTTTTGTTCTGTCAGAAGTAAAATTGACAGGCATTTGAATTTCAGACTTCATGTTCTTCAGAAAATACATAGTAACACAACCTTTTATTCTAGCAATTTTCTAAGTTTATAAGATGAATATTTGAAATTTGTCCCTATTTTTGGGACTGTATTCCCCCAATATTGGCTTTGTCCAGGTTTTTTGTGCTAAGGTTGACAGCTATGGCAAGAACTGAATTCACTGAATATGTTTGAGGGCTGTATTCCCTCATTACTGGATTTGTCCAGGTGTTTTGTACTAAGAGGTTGATAGCTATGGTGAGAACTGAATTCACTAAATGATAGCCATTTAAGTTTCAGTCTTCCTCTCTTTTACAAAGCAGCTGATTTGGCATAGTGGTATGTTGCTCTGACTGTTTTGCACAGGGACCTTGGCAGTAAAATGTATGGTGGTAACACAGCATTTTATTCTAGCAACTTTCCAAGATTATATAAGCAATGTTTAATGTGTCCCTGGTTTTTGGGCTTTAGACCCCCCCCCCCAATAAATTTTGGCTTTTTCCAGTTTTCTTGTGCTGCGAAGTTGAGATGAAGTTGGGTATTGAATAGATTTTACAAGGAGCTGAGAGCTGCAGGGGAACAGAAGTTTAGTGTTGCTTAAGTGAAGTTGGTTTGCCTTGTTAATAGCACAACAGGTTGTGTACTTGCTTTTGATGCAGAAGGCTGTGGGTTCTACTCCCACAAGGGGTGGATGCTGCCGTACTGAGAATGTTCTCCTTGGTGAAGATATTATGAGTCTGTTATTAGTTTGCCATCTATTTCCTCTTGCAATATTACTAGCTTATCATTTTTTAATGTAATATAGGCAATTTATTCCTGAGGGGCAACAGATTTTTCGATGAAACCATTAAATATAAAGGTGTTTGCTAGCAGCAAACTCTTCATTAGTTACAGATTTCTTTAATGTGGAATTATTTAGATGACTTTTACTTCTTCAGAGATTGTGCATATTTACTGATAATGGACTGTAGAATTGTGCATACTTACTGATAATGGTGGACTGTAGAATTGTGCATATTTACTAATAATGGTGGACTGTAGAAGTCTGGGTAGACTTTTATGATGGAAATGTTCTGAACTGGGCAGTTTTGTCATTATGGGTGCATGCGTTTTGTTTCATTGCTTACTGGAAAAATGTTCAAAACAAATTTAAAACGCCCTCTAACAACTGTACTGTATTGTACAAGGAATATAAATTTAGTACAATGAGGAAGGTGTATCAAAGAGCACATACATGTATGTTTCATATGCAAGGGGCCTATGATTTGAAAACAAGCCAAAATTAATCTTTATCTGCCACTGGCAAAATGTATTTTCTTTGAATGTGGGTTTCAATGCTGTTTCAATGAATGTGAGTTTCAAGGGCAGAGAAGTTTTAATGCTAAGTCTGTTTTTCATTGTGAGACTGCATTGCTTTGTTTAGCAGATGTCTTAGTGTTTGTGCTGTAAAATACAAAATAAAACTTTCAAATGAAGTCCAACTCATCATAAAAGTAAAGCAGTATGCACATTAGTGTTTATGGTAAATGGAGTGAAATAGCCAGGTAATGGATCATTGGAATGGCTGCAGAGGCTCCATTCAACCATGATTTTGTCAGGGGGGAAGGGCAGCAAACTGAGACAGGCCCAGCTGAACTATACCTCCCAACTGTCCAGATTTTCAAAGAATGAATAGATTTTTGCTTCTTATTTTTTGGTTTGTTCTTCATAATTCCTAAATGATTTGCCAGAAAACTACAAATTTTAAGTCACTAAATAATGATACACTGAGTTTCAGACTTCATAACCTTCAGAAAAATGCATGCTAAAGTAAGAACTGTTATTCTATCAACTGTCTCAATTTATACAAGAGCAATTTTTAGTACTGTTTATATGTTCCCCCAATATATTTGGCCTTGTTCAGATTTACTGCATTAACAGGTTGAGAGGTACATGAAAATAAATTGCTTTATAGAATTAGGCATAGCCAACCTCTCAACTGTCCCCAATTTTGGCTCAAAATGTTGCTCTTCCCCCTAATAATCCCTCCGCAAAATAGCAATTTTGGAAGAAAACATGGAGGGTTTACAATTAAGAAATAACTATAATAATCAAAGTTATAGATTACTTGAAATGCATGTAGATTCTTTTATTTTGTCAGCTGCTCAAGTTAGCAGTACTAATATTAGAGTGTCCCTTCTTTGACAGGTTCCCAGCTGTATTGTGTGGCTATTTCATATTTTTGCATCACATTTTAGTCCATTTTTCATAAAATTGTGTGTTTTGGCAAATTAGTGACAAATCGTTAAAGACTGAAGTTAGAAAATAATGACAGACATTTGAGTTTCAGATTTTATACCCTTCAGAAAATTCATACTAATGCAAGACCTATTCTATTATCTTTCTAAGTTTATTAGAGCAATATGGGGCGGTAGTTACCAGGGTCAGTAGAGATGCCTCCTGTGTGGAGTGGGACTACTGTTGCTGTATGCCAGTGTCCAGGTACATATGCTGTAGTAAGGCTATGGCTAAATAGCATGTAATGTGCATGTGTAGCTCCTCTTGCAGTTCACATAGCATGCAACCTGCAATACCGTTGGGTCCCATTGATGCTGTGTTTACAGCTCCGCTGAGGGTGGTTCCCAGCTGGACATCTGAGATGACAGGGAGGTTACAGTCAGCTGGGATAAGTAATTCCACATGTGTGGGTGAGGGAGGGGAAAAACCTGCACTGAACCTGTCTGCCAGACAGTATGCACACTAGTGTATATGGTAATTAAGAGTGAAATAGCCAGGTAATGGATCATTGGAATGGCTGCAGAGGCTCCATTCAACCATGATTTTGTCAGGGGGGAAGGGCAGCAAACTGAGACAGGCCCAGCTGAACTATACCTCCCAACTGTCCAGATTTTCAAAGAATGAATAGATTTTTGCTTCTTATTTTTGGTTTGTTCTTCATAATTCCTAAATGATTTGCCAGAAAACTACAAATTTTAAGTCACTAAATAATGATACACTGAGTTTCAGACTTCATAACCTTCAGAAAAATGCATGCTAAAGTAAGAACTGTTATTCTATCAACTGTCTCAATTTATACAAGAGCAATTTTTAGTACTGTTTATATGTTCCCCCAATATATTTGGCCTTGTTCAGATTTACTGCATTAACAGGTTGAGAGGTACATGCAAATAAATTGCTTTATAGAATTAGGCATAGCCAACCTCTCAACTGTCCTCAATTTTGGCTCAAAATGTTGCTCTCCCCCCTAATAATCCCTCCGCAAAATAGCAATTTTGGAAGAAAACATGGAGGGTTTACAATTAAGAAATAACTATAATAATCAAAGTTATAGATTACTTGAAATGCATGTAGATTCTTTTATTTTGTCAGCTGCTCAAGTTAGCAGTACTAATATTAGAGTGTCCCTTCTTTGACAGGTTCCCAGCTGTATTGTGTGGCTATTTCATATTTTTGCATCACATTTTAGTCCATTTTTCATAAAATTGTGTGTTTTGGCAAATTAGTGACAAATCATTAAAGACTGAAGTTAGAAAATAATGACAGACATTTGAGTTTCAGATTTTATACCCTTCAGAAAATTCATACTAATGCAAGACCTATTCTATTATCTTTCTAAGTTTATTAGAGCAATATTTAAAAATTGTCCTTATTTTTGGGCCTTTGTCCCACTTCTGTGTATGGCTTTGTCCAGATTTCTTGCTCTGAGGTTGAGAGGTATGACAAATGTGTCAGGGCCATCACAGTCAGCCAGAGACATTTCAAATTGTGACATACTTGTTGCACCCCACTCCCCCATGTAGTGACTCTGGATGTGTCCAAGCAAGGCAAGGAGTAGTTATGCAGTGTAAATGAGCAGGGTGTCCCCCCATCCAAGGTAGACACAAGTACTACAGTGGCTTTTCATCTGTCCTTGATTTTGCAGAATGGTCTGGTTTCTGTCATATTTTTGTACTGTTGATTTATGCTTATTACTCAGATTTATGCTTATTACTCAAAGTGCCTGTTGCTCTGTGTTTAAGTAGCAATGCTTTAATGACCATAAGGTAAGCTTGTCTGAGATCGTAAGATGCAAGTAAGCTTTAATAAGCATACTGTTAAAGAATTGCCAACATTGAAACCCTTTCTGTTTTTGCCATGCAGAGAATACCTAACTAGATAATGTATAAGCCTTGGGTATTGAAGGACAGGATTACATTCTTTTAAAAAGCTCACACTTGTTGGAGACTTCCAGTCATCTCTACAGGCTTTACCTGCAAACTAAACAGAATGCCAATCATGTGTGGTCCATACCCTGTACAGTAATCCTTTAGGCAATGTATCTTGAGCTTGTTTCTTGTTTGCTTTTCATTTTTTACTTTGATTATGTTTTCCCCATGAAACAAGTAGATAGTTGTCAGGCAGCAGGTATTTTTTGGATAAGAAACATTTTTACAAGTGGGGGCATCACAGAGATTTCTCTTTTCAGCATGTTACTTGGTACTTTAATAAAGCTGAATATAAATTATAATTAGAACTGCAGTGCAAGGAGAAGTGGTTTGAGTTGAGTGCTGCTTGTTTTTCTTATACTTGATTTTGGCTGGCATTCCAGTAATGTATTTAAAAAGTAATTTATTTTTTCATGCCTCACAACCTTTTGTTTCCATCTAGATATTAAGTAAGCTGTCATGTAGCCAATGCATTGAAATATTTTTATTCTTCTACACTTATTTTTGTCTTAATTGGACTCTCATAATGATGGTTTGGCACCCAGGGCAGCATATTTAATTAAAGTTAGTTTTTGTGGTTTTGAGCATAGCTCCTCCCCTTTTATAGTTGGCCACACCCCTCCCCCTTGACCCCACCCATTCAGCTGTCTCCTGCAGCCCCCCTTTGATTTGAAGTCACCAGCCGCCACTGCCACATAGGTGGCAGTACACTAAACACCGAAAGTGTGATGAGAGACTTAGGGATACAGGTGGACAGTGGTCTCACCTTCGATAACCACATCACCACAACAGTCAGGAAATCCTTCTATGTGGCACACCTCATCACTAAGGGCTTTTCATCCAGAAAAAAGGAGGTCATTGTCCCACTGTACTCATCCCTCATTAGACCCATTATAGAGTACAATACCCCATTTGGTATGTACCTCACAAGACATCTGCAACAGCTGGAAAGGCTGCAAAAATGTATCACTAAAAGAATCACAGGCCTAAAGCAGATGCCCTATGCTGACTGTCTAAAAAAATTCCAGCTATACTCTGTGGCTTATTGTCTACTCAGAGGTGATCTCTGCTTAACATACAAAGCCATGTCAAACCCTGAGCTGTTGGACATGCTCCACTTAAAGAAATCCCAATCCCTCAGAGCCACACGCTCCAGGGATCTAAACCTTGTCATCACAATGAACAAAACGTGTTGGAGGGATAGGTTTTTGACCCAGAAACTCCCCATACTCTGGAATAGACTGCCCATACATGTCAAGCAGAGTGCCTCCTTGGCCCTGTTCAAAAGGAACCTTGACGATTAGATGGAAGATAGGACATTCACCCCAGGGATCACGTCAGTCACCCTGCTAGACAGGGCCCAGGGAAGTAAATATTGTGGGAAGAAATATCCAGGGAATTGTTATTGCTAGGGTTGTATAGGCCTTAGGGCTGATAGCCTAATACCAACCTATGAACCTATGATCCTATAAGTACAAAGGCAAAATTACCTTAGTGGTACTTGTACCTTAGAACTTGAGTAAGAATGCATTAGAAGATACTAGAAAATGGCCATTAAGTGCTGAAATCTGATTAGACACAAGGCAAAAACATTTTTTAGATAGTAATGCGTAAAGCTCATTTACAAAGAACAGACAACTCAGACTGTGTACAAAGCAGAATCATTCTGCTCTAATAATGTTGGTATTAATCTTAACTGTTAATAAAGATGTTGTCCACAAGCCAAATAGTCCACTTGCAATAAATGTGATTTCCTGACTGTTTCAACATTACCACGCAATAAGTAAATTAACTTTTTATGTATGAGTCATAGAAGTGAAAGTATATCAACTCTCATTTGGGACTCTAACCTAAGAGCTCTCATATACTGTGCTGGTGTCTCTTCCTGTGGACTAACAGGAACATCTGGACAGATAGGTATGTAACTTTTGCATTGCTATAAAGTGCAGTGCAAAATGTCAACATGGCAGAATTTCAGCCATAACCCCCACTCCTACCCCCCATGCTGCAGATCTAGTTAGAAAAGCACAATTTGACTGTTTCAGAATAGTGTTTGTTACCACAGAATTGTGGTGTTATTAAAATGTGTGTTCTGTCTGCCAAAAGGCAAAATAGAATATCATACCTGTAGACTAATCAGAAAAGTACTACTATGTCAAATTCCAGAATTATTTTAAAATACACTGTTACAAATGGTACGTTCTATACTTATTTTAAAATACTCTTTGTCCCGTCCCCCCTTTAAATGACCACACTACACACATAAAGACATTTGACGACCTTTTATTAAACTGTATTATACAATGAACTATGTACACAAAAAACAACATTAATTATCTTCTTCAGCAACGATGATCTCCGGGCAGCGTCATCACTCACCCTGGATGAACTTTACCTCAAGGTAGCATACCAACTCAACCTGATACCTTCTCCACCAGAGCAGCGTTCCTACTCACCCACATAAAGAGGCAGCATACCTACTCACCTCACCACCATACCAGACCATAAACCAATAACCACCTTCTTTAGAGAGGGAACAGAAGAGGACAATCCTGTCCCTCTTTTCTGCCACCAGCCTGATCCCAGGCTGTTCCCCCTCCTAAACCCTAGCCGCAATCATATCCTCTAAAAAGAGTTTCAGATGCAAATTAAAAAGATCCAGACCCACGTCATTAAGGTGTAATCCATCCCCAAAATCTCTATGGTCAATAGTATGCATCCCCAAAGTCCTTAATTGCCTAGCCAACCTTTGATTAACACACCTTCTAATCCTTTCAATCACCTTATAACTATATGCAGCCCTCCAACACAAATGCGGAACCAACTCTGACCACACAATTTCCATACCTGGGTACAATGCCTGTAATCTCATCAAATCTCGCAGCATAATGTCCACCAACTGTTTTTTAGAAACAATGCCCAAGTCATTGCCCCCTAAATGAATGACTAGTATACAAGGACAACCCACCTTCAGTTTAGCCCTCTCAAATTCATGTAACAACCCATCCCACCTAAGCCCCCTAACACCATGCCAGGGCACTGACCACCCTAAATGTGCTAAACCCAAATTTACCCTATCATACCTAACTGAAGCATGCTTCTCTGCCCAGTGGATGAACGAATGTCCCAAGATGATAATGTTAATGATAAAAGAAAAGAAGAAAAATTAATAATCAGACCACAACTTATCTAATATAAGACAAAAATGCATTTGAAGACCACCTACCCACTCATTTATTCAATTCAATAGAACTACTCTTGCTAGCTAAATCTGAAGCCCTACCTATCCTGAATGAGTTGGCTGCAAACCTCTCCACTGGAAATCCCATACAATGTAAAACCTTCCTCACCAAAAGTATGAATCTACTACTCGACACCACCTTCCCATCCACTGAACAAAAAATTAACTGATCCACACTCCCCCTTTCGCCTCCTCATAAATTCTTTTGCCCATATTACTGGACAAATGCAAGGATTCTTGTCAGTTTTAAGCACCACCACACATCCCCTAGCCAATTGATCTGTCTTAATCCTCTTTAATGCAATAGTAACCTCACCATCCCCTATAATGACATCCTTCCAACATAACGAGCCTAACAACTCCGAAATAGGAAAAGCGCCAAAATATAACCATGTACATAACATACCCCACATAAAATAATCCATAGACCCCTTTTGTAACAAACCTAATCCTTTCAACAAAACTTTCAATATAACCCTCGTAAGCGGCCATCGAATATCCTTACATTCTACCACCATTCTCCCGCAACCCCTCAACATACGCCCTAATGTCCAAGACTTAGTGAAACCCTGCAACCCCGCTACCTTAGCAAAAATGCTAATCACAGCCAAATCCACCTTAACTGTCTGCAAAGCCCTGCCTAACCCCCAAGCACGAGCTACATATCGCAGTAGTAATTCCTCCGACCATACCCATTCCTCCTCTGACAGCTGCAAAATAAACTGATTAAAATCAGAAAGAGCCCTACCATACGCCTTCCTTGTAGAAGGGGCCCAGGAATGCCATACCAACCGCGTGGCTACATTGACCCAAGATTCCACATCTCCTCTAGCAGGATTTCTGGCACATCCTCCGCCAATGGAACCAACCCTCAAAACCTGCGAAACTGAAATTGGGACAAGCTATCAGCAATCTCAGTCCTTACGCCAAGCACATGCACTCCTGTAAAAGAAAAATGTATTAGAAGGCTCTGCAAAACCAATTTATGTAATACCAACAATAGCAAGCCCAACTTAGCTGTCTTCTTTTGCAATACCCTCACTACAGCCATATTGTCAGAGTGAAAAACTACACGTTTGCCTCTCAATTGCTCCTTCAACACCACCGAAGCTGCCCATATAGGCATCAATTCCAGAAAGGCCACATCCCGCTTCCATACCTCCTCCCAATCCCGAGGCTATTCAGCCGCAAACCACCGACCCCTGAAATAGGCCCCCATTTCAGCACCCCCAGCTGCGTCTGTAAACAACTGAAGTTCCTCCTGCTCCACCCAGTCTGACTGCCAAAAAGATATCCCATTAAATTGTTGCAAAAACCCATTCCACAACCCCAAGTCCTCCCGCACCAGTTGGGTTACCCTAACCCAATGGTGTTTGCTCTTACCCATATACGCCAGTGACCTGCAAAAAGCTCGCCCTGGGTGTACCGCTCAACAGGCAAAATTCAAAAGCCCCAGCAACTCCATAGCTGAATGAATCTGAATCTTATCCTTACCCAACACTGAACGTATCACCAACCTAAGCCTCTCTATTTTATTCTCTGGTAAACAAAACAGTCCCGGCTCCACATCAACTGTTAATCCAAGAAATTCTAATGTCCTCACCGGACCCTCCATCTTATGCTGAGCCAATGGTCCCCCTAACTCCTCACACATAATCGTAAACTCCTGCAAACCCTCCTGTGCTCCTACCTTCGCCCACCAACAAAAAATCATCTAAATAATGCACTGCCTTTTGAGTCCCCACTTTCTGCTGCCAAATCCAATGCAATACTGTACTGAACTTCTCAAAAGTCGCACATGCCACTGAACAACCCATAGGCATAGCTTTATCAAAGTAGTACTTATCTCCTATCTGCATCTCCAATAGTGGCCAATCCTCACTCCTAATAGGCAACAATTGAAAAGCCAACTCAGTGTTGACCTTAACCAACCATGGCTCCCTAAATTCCCTAATCACTTTCACTGCATCATCTAAGGAAGCGTAATGCACCCTAACCTCCTCTTCTGCAATAAAATCATTTACTGAATTCCCTTCTGGATAAGACAAGTGATGTATCACTCTGAATTCCTCTTCTCGTTTCTTCGGCACCAACCCCAAAGGTGACACCCTGTAAGCACTAAAAGGCGGACTGTCAAAAGGACACAATAACCACCCCACCCTACTCTCTTTCTCCAGTAAAGCCTCCAAGATGTCCTCTTTGCCTTGAACAGATCATAAATTCTTGCAACCCCCCACCCCTTCCCACGGTGGACTTAATAGGAAACCCCCCTTGAAAACCCTGTATTATCTCCTCTTTGATGGCCAAGCCAGGAAACCGATGAAGCATACTCCAAAGAACCTCCACCTTAATAGAGAACAGCACCCCTCCCTCTATTGCCTCTAAAGAACCCGAGTCCAAATCCCCGGGACCCATGAAAATTACCCCTCCCCCGGGCTGGCTGAAAGCCTTGCCCACCAAATCCACCCTCACGACCCATAACATTAGCGTTCCAGGACAAATCCTGCCAACCACAGCCAGTGGCCAAATGACCCCCTCCACATCTCGAACAAACATGGGGAAATTTGCACCCCACCCATGAACAGGAGCCACTATTAAATGACCAACACACATCCGCTGTTTCCGGCCCACTCAACCTTCTGTTAAAGCCCCCGTAGCTATCCATCATCGTAGCCAACCATAGATCTGGATGACACACCTCCCATCAAAGTGACTGGTCCACAGACTTCCGTTTGCTGAAACGCTGATCATACCAGAGCCACGCATTACCCGGCCTTAACCGTTGCGCCTCACGAATGGTAAGGAAATAGCCTAGCAGCTGCTGAGCCAAGGACCTGTCCTTCTCCAGCTGCACTGCCATAAAATAAATAAAACCAACCACCCAATTATCCCATGTCCTAGGGCAAAACTTACCTACCCACTGCCTTCCTAATGCTGCTAAGGCCGCTAACAAGTCCTTACTGTTAGAGGACTCTGCTTCCACAAGCCATTGGACCCCTTCCACATCAATCAGCTCAAACAAATCCACATACTCCCCTTTCCAAATTTTTTCCTTAACCGGACCCGGAATATGCGGAGTCAGAAAAACTCCTCCTGTCCCCTGCCCCAAAGATTGGGTAGCCGACCAGTCCCCAGGCCGCAGCCCAAAATGAGAGCCTACCTCCGAGCCCAATCCCAAACTGTCCCCAGAACCCACCGCCCCTTCATCGCATCTCTAACCGGGTACCTGACACCCTGTGCTAGCTGCCTCTGCACCTCCTCTATTCCTTGAACACCACCCCCAAGATTCCCAACTGACAAGTCATCATCCCTCCCCACCCCACAATCCTCAACCCCTTGCTCCCCCGACAATGCTGCCATAATAAAACCATTACCTGCACCTTTGTCTTGCGATGTGCTGGGAACCAGTGTCTCCACTGCTATCACCTGCTGTGATGCCTGTTGCTTTTTCCCCCCCGGACGGGGTTCTCACTGACATATGTCGCCTCTTCTGACCTTGGGTCTGTTCAGGTTCCTGTACCACGTCCGATGTTGCTGCCTCCTGGAACAGCTTCTCCGCTTGGGCCACAATTGCTTGCCACCTCTGCCTTAGCTCTGGTAATTTGGCCATCTGTAAAAGAGAAACAAAATATTAGAACTATTCTATAAGCCTGAACACCGCACCCTGCCCTAATCCCCCCAACCCCGAGTATTGCCTTGCCCCCACACCTTAACTTACCCCTGCCTGCCCACCGTCACCTTTCACCCACCCTGTCAGCCACACCTCCTACCATTAGTACCTCTTCCTAACCCTAGCAAATCCCCTATCAATATCCCTCCCCATGTGTATCTATAGAGGATAGAGAAAAAAAAAATAATTAAGTCCCTGTAACTATCTCCCTATCTACCAGCCACCCAATCCCATCACCATTCACACAAACAAGCCTAAAAAACACTTACCTTCCCTCTCAGCATGATCCTCCCTAGCAGTAATGCCTAAGCAACACAGTGCGCATGCGCAAACCGGCGCTCGGACCTAACAGCCGAAAGAATAGCAGAAGCAACCCACTACACCATCAGGGAGGACGGAGAAGATATTTCACCACCACCACCACCGAAATCCAGGACGGAGGGACACCTGATCGGCCGCGATGCCATCCTGAAGCCGGAAGGACTGAAGAAGATGGACCGACACCCATGAACCCACCAGGGAGCATGAACAGCAATCCACCACTATCACCACCGACGAAGAAGCACGATGGACCCCCAAACGCCTGCCGCAACCACTGGGAAAGTGTCTACAGACACAGCAGCCCACAAACCCACCAAGGAGAAGATATTCCACCACCACTAATGAATCCAAGGATGGAGAGACTCCCGGACAACTGCGACGCCACCCTGAAGAGAAACCAGAGAAGACAAATGGACACCCATGAACCCCCCAAGGAGCAGGAACAGAAAACCCACCACTACCACCAATGCAGATGAAGCCGGATGCAATGAAGGACCCCCGAGGAGATGATCCGTCACTATACCCCAATGCTACCGCCTACCACGACCACCGGGAGAACCATTTACCCCAGAAATGGACACAACCAGCCCATGAACCCACCAGGGAGCATGAGGGGATGATCCACCACTACCCCCCAACCTAAACAGGACCTGATTACACCGATGGACCCCCCCTTTGCCTACCACAACCACTGGGAGAACGCCTTCCTCTTTTTTTTTTTTTTGTTATCTACTCCAACCGCAAGGCACCGACGGCCTACTACCCGACGGAGCTAACGACAGGCCCAACCTCCGCCCACAGATGTCACTTGACCTCATGACCCCCACCAAAACAAGGCCCGATGAATCCCCAGGAGACCCGTGGATGACATGGAGCAAAGAAAAACTTCAACACACAGGTAAGCCTAGCACTACTCCCATCCACTTCATTATATCTATATATGTTATTATTTTTTTTTCTTTTGTCCACCCCCCCAACCATTCAGCCACACACACACACACACACACACACACACACACACACACACACACACACACACACACACACATACCCACACACACAGTACTCTATCACCCTTTTCTACCAGTAAACTCAAACTATATTCCCAGACTCCAGCTCCCCCCTTAAATTAACCTCTAGAAAACACCAAAGGGGGGACTGACCCAGACCACCTAACCTCTTCTCTCCCCACCATCCAAGGCCTACCATTATCCACGATACCTACAGGTTATCTGGACGTAAGCTAATTGTTACTCCACCAACTCACACCAAATGTGCCTACTTCCTTTAATCCCAAAACCATAGTATTATCAGAAGTCCCACCTACTCCTACCTCACTTCCTTTTACATCTCTCTCTCTCCTTAACCCTTTCACCACCACAAACCCACTATCCTAACCAACTACAATCCTTACCTTCCTTTCTACCACTATACCCTCCCCACACCCCTTTACCCCTTTACTTGAGGGACCGGGACAACTTAGTTTGTCCCAAACTGCATTTATTACATTTCTATTGCTATAAGATGCACTGTCATAGCTCCACTGGGACCCCTCAAACATCTCAGATTAAGGCTTTTTAGTACACACAAGTATTATGTTACTAACAATCCTTGTCCCACTGTTTTAATTGACAGTATGGTGTTAAACACTAATCTTCTCAGAGAATTTAAAATATTACAGGCATGCATACACACGAACACATGCACGCACACACGCACACACACTCACACAGACAACATTCTTAAAATACATTTAAAGACACTGGGCAGGATTCACGAAGCCTCCATGTAAGAGCTACAAGGCTTACACGGAGGCTGCAGTTAAATGGTGTGATGTCAGCATGTCATGCATATGCATGAGGGCATGCTGAATCACACTTAAGGCTAACACGGTCCGTGTAAGACAGTAGGGGGCGTGTCCGTAGGGTGAGCCCTGCAAATGGACACGCCCCCAGAAGAGTAAAAGTCCCGAAAGTAAACCCCCAGGACAGAGTCCGTGTAAATGTGAATAAATACAACACAACACATGCCCCCACAGACTATGAACATAAAATGTATAAATGAACATCTTATATTTTTTTTATAAGTTGTAAAGATGTTTGCCCGTGAGTGCACTTGTTTGCGCGGGTGTGCCCGGCGCTTAGCCACAGTTAGCAGTCAGTGGAAAAGCATATAAGAACTAAATATGCAAAGCAAGCCAAGAAGCAATAGCGTAGCGGTAGAGACGTCAGCTGAAGAGGAGGCAGTCGTGGTTCGAGCCCCCACAACATCAATTTTTATTTTAAGTGAAATAAGCACGAAACAAGTCCCTGACATATATGTACATATATAAAATTATATTTTCTGTAAAATGTAATGGAATGGGCCATGTATTTTGAAGAAATGTGAGATAAAAAAAAAATGGCAGATGTGCCTATAGCTGAGCTACAGTCTAACAAGTTGAGGATATCTGCTTGTAGGTGAACAGTGTTTTAACAGGTGTAAAATGAGTGCCCGTAGGTGAGCAGTGTTACAACAGGTGTAAAATGAGTGCCCGTAGGTGAACAGTGGTTTAATAGGTGTAAAATGAGTGCCCGGGGTTGAGCACTGTTTTAACACGCTGAAACTGTGTGCCTGTAGCTGAGTTGAGCGTAATATGCATGCTGATAGCCAAACCACGCGTAAACCAGCGTGATCCGTTTACGCAGAGCTGCGCACCGTGCCAACAAGCTAACCGACGGGCAACGTTGAGCAAGCTGTATCAAAACTGCCTTTACACAGACACACCTCCTAGCCTGTGTAGACAGTCATAAAATATAAAAAGCAATGGCCAGGTTCGAACCCAGGATACCATGCACCATAGTCAAAGTACTGAACCACTAAGCCATGACAGCTGCATTTAGAAATGCAGTAATAGCATATATATAGGAATGAATAGAAAGAGGAGCATGACAAAGCAGGTTTTGTGAAGCTGATACAATTCCAAAATGGCCAATCACAGATAAGTGTGGGAAAAACAGCATATATAAGCCCCATAGGCGGGAATACACAGCATAACCGATTGTGGAACCGACTTGCAGCCAGGATGTCAGGTGTAGGAGAGGGTAGTTGCTTCCGAGCACAGAGGTGGGGCGTTGAGGAGTCCAAATATATGGTTTGGCTCCTCGTCCATAATCATGAGGCCCAACTCATGCAGGGCCAGGTCCTGTGGGGAGCATATAGGGCTGAGGCATGGGACTGGTTGGCACATGATCTCACCAGTGCCACAGGAATACCAAGGACTGGTGAGAAGGTCTGTCACCACCATGCGGACCTGAAGAGATGGAAGCAGGACCAACTGAACCGTTGGATCCAGGAGGCCCGGCAAATGCCCAATGCCCCACTACTGAGTAAGTTACATGTAATTATTTATGTAAGAAATTAACCTAGCTGATATTATGGAGATGTGCATTCCAATATTATTTCATTTATATTACAGCTGCAGGTGTCCGTTCTGCGAACCGTCGAGCCAATGGCGATAGGCTGGTGCGGTTGCACCACCAGGCAGGTCAGTAATTCTCTCCCTGTAACTGTAAATAAATATAGAAGTATGACAGTTAGCAAAAGAGTGCAGTGTAGTCACTAATTAATAAAATGTGCAAGTAACAATGTAAGAGAGTTTGCAAGTATTGCTTGATTACAAAATTGTGATGCAGCCTGTAATTCAAACATAAAAATGAAACAAGTTTGAAATAAAGATGTCCCACCTGTAATATAATAGTACATAAACTGCAGCAGGCTGAAAAGTACAGCTGCAGAAGCTGAGTAAAACACATGTGTGAAATATATCCCTGCTGAAATTCTGAAACATGACATAAGTGAGACTGTTGGAAAGGATTGTTATAACTAAAGGTAAAACATGTCAATAAAGCCTAGAATTAAGTAACATCCTAAATTGTAAAAATAAAACAAGTGAGAGAGTGTGAGAAAGAGGTATGAATCCACCAATAAAGTAGTAATAACTCCTGAATAAAGTATACTGCAGTCAGTACAGAATGAAATGAATGTGACAGGCAGAACCAAACAGCAACATGTGTTGAAAAAAGCACTGAAGCTGGAATGTGTGTCCCAAAATCTGGATATGTTGCTCTCAATCTGCAATATGCAGATAGTATGGTTGTCTGAAATACCAAACATCCACAGTTGACTATAGCTATATAAAGCAAATGTAGCAGGATGATGTAGCTGAACAGAGCCAGATATGAATGTGTATGAATAAATATGAAATGTATATTGATGTAGCAGTAACATTCCTATCACCAACCTGAAGTAGTTATCACATACGTTGATGCATCCGCCCTGTTCATACATCCAAACCTGATGGCCTGTTGCCATCAGTCAACCCTGCATGTTGTTGGATTGTGTATTGCTGTTCAAATTATGCATGTGTTATGCTTGCTGTTCAATGGCTTGAATTTATGGGTGTTTGGTTAATGGGAATACTAATGCATGCTGTTACAACTAATTGTGAATGGTATTGTACGTTACTAACCCAAACTGTCATAACATAATGCAAAACATAGGACGACAGGGAAGGCGGGTTCCAGCGGACCCACCTCTCCCACCTCAGCTGGCAAGTGCACCTGGCAGTAGTGCCCAGGCCGGACGCTCCTTCAGTGGTGCTGTGCCACCTGCGGGTGGAAGCACTGCAGGGGATGGGGCTCGTCCCCCCTCTGCAAGCGTGGCCGGAGGAGAACATCCACTCACCCTCCGTAGTGTCCAGACTGTGGTGCGTAGGGAGATCCAGCACGCTGTGCTTGGGCCCCTACGCCAGCTTGAGGCACGGGTGGCACAACTCATGGGCGTGCCTGCTGCCCGGCCTACACAGCCCCCAGCACAGCCCAGTCCTGGGCAGTGAAGGCACAGTGGCAACTGCCCATGGGTGGGGATCTCAGTTCCACTGTTGCCATCTGTGGGCTCATGGGCTCGAGATATCCAAACATCCGTCCCTGTCAATTGTGTAACACCCACCCACATGTGTCATACACCACCCCTGTATGCATCTTGCTTGTCTTGTCTGTTAACCTCCGCTACCTACCTCCCCAGCTATACCGACTTCCTGTACCTGACATACCACTCTCACCTGAAAAAAAAAAAGGGCACTCTGTACCCACAAAAAAATTATGCCCCATACATAGCTGCCCATTTTGCACACATGTCTGCTGGACATGTAAACCGGCAATTACAATTGGCTGTACAACAAATATTATTGTTGTCCTCACACCTCTCTCAGGGGTGGAAGGTTTCAAATTTCACACCAAATTACAAACATATGCACAGCTGTTGCTGACGAAGAAATGGGCAGCTATGGGCCTTTCTTACATCCCTCCTGCAAAACCCGAGCTTGTTTCCCTACTGTTCTACCCTCTTTGTGACCCCTTTTTCACAACTTTCCTATCTCCCCATTTTCTTTTCTTTCAAAGAAAATAGTGCGGGTGTGCGCGAGAGTAAGCACTTTTCAGCAGTAGTAAGCGGGTGTGCGCAAAGCTAAGTGACAGTGCGCATGCGTCACCTCCGCGCAAATCAGTGCTAACCCGCTTACAACTGCTTAAAAGTGCCTTAGTCACTCTGAATGACAAGGCCTGTAGTTTTCTCAGCAGCAAAATAAAATACCTCCCTCAATCTCAAACCCAGGACCTTGGAAACACTAGTCTGCATGACTTACCATTAAGCCATGAGTGCTATACAAGAACAATGTGCTGAAAGAAATATATCATACAATAGTAGGAATTAATGTAAAGGGAATATAGCAAGTCTAGTACACAAAGCATGTCATGTATATTTACTGTCAAATCTAGTGGATTTGCAAAATAGTACTGTGTGCTGAGAAACAGTCATGCTAGTTGGTAGCTACTAGGTAATAATGTCACAGTAGCATCTGGCAAGCCACACACATACTCAGAGAAGGATGAACACTGCCATAGTTGAATAGTTAAGAGTTCAGACATAGCAACTGTGACTGAGTTACAGGGATGTGCCTGATGTGAAAACAAATGTCAACTGTGCCCCACTGACACCCTGTCAAATGTACTAACAGTAGGCAGAAAGGTGTAACTACACATGCAATGGTAACTATGACTGACTGAAGGTATGCACCACCTGCACGGCACAAATGGTGTACTAATACATATGCTTGAAATAACCCACAGTCACAACTGCAGAGTATCAGAATATGTCACTGGAGTAACCCACTGCTATGTACCATTGCATAAGGCTGATAAAAGATGCACCGGAGAGTATCTGAGGCCTGCTCAGCAGCATGATCAAATACCCTGTAAGTGTCAAGGCCCACACCATGGCCAGACCATACTGCATGCAGTAACACCCTACCACAACAAACACATAGGGAATTGCTGGCCAAATAGATTTAGCAAGCATTACAAGCTGTGAATGTAAATGGAAAATAGGAAAGCCATAGCAACACATTACAGGAAAGACACCTAGCAGGCATACAAGGAGTGAATGTAAAGGCCAAATATTGAAGCCATAGCAACAGATTGCAAGAGCCACTGCTATATACCAGTTACACCACAATCCCCACAGGAAAGCACACACACCCATATACACAGTATTACTAGTCGTAGGTGTCAGTTTACATACACACGGAGAACAGGACACTGGAGGAAGGAATACTCAGCTTACAGAACAACATGCATTGCAGTGTCTACAACACAGCCTGAAATATGAGAGACATACCAACCCTTACACTCACAGAACAGTGTCCACAGCAAACCAGCATGGTCCCCACCCTGATAATCTGAAAGGGCTACGCCTACCTAGCAGACCTTTTTATAGCACAGGCCTGTAATCACAGTGAGAACTGCAATCACTACACAACAGGCTGCATGCAATTAGTAAATGCTGGCTAACAATTGGTGCAGAGGCCATCACATGGACATGTGCAGATACCTATAAAAGCATCCTGTACTCCCAGTCCACACATGCAATACTGTCATTGCACCCGCTGGAGGTAGAGAGAGAGGGAGAGAGAGAGAGGGAGAGAAAACAAAAAAAAGAAAAAAAAGAAAGAAAGAAAGAGAAAAAAAAAACCTGAAACAACAAAGCAAAGAGGCTGACAGCAGGCCAAGCAACTGCAAGCCTACACAAACAGCTGCAACAAACACAGGTAATGTAAAGTACTACTATAATACTCTACATACTGTGAACCCTCCAAATATGTTATTGGTCTGTATCTATATATATGAGGATGTGCATAGGGACGGGGACATACTGAAACTGTCACTGAAGGCTCCACATACATATGTATGTGACGGTAGCTATGTGCACATAGCAATGTAGGTTGTAGTGCAATATACAAGTAGGTTGTACAGTAATGGGTGTTCAGCAGTACGTTACTGTGTGTATACATATGTGGAACTAAAAAGGAGTATATATATATATATATATATATATATATATATATATATATATATATATATATATATATGTATATCGAGATATGTATATATATATATATATATATATATATATATATATATATATATATATATATATAATATGCATATGTGTATACATAGATAGAGAGGGATGTAGAAATACATAGACAGATATAGTTTCACAGTGGCATAGTTTAGTACTAGGCTATCTGCAGACAGTGTATAGAATAGATTTAGAAACTTGTGCCTCTGTATAGTAGTGACACAGTGAAGACCCCCTACATAATAGCATTAGTTTACTGTGCCTCTGTCTAGTAGTGACACAGAGAAGATCCTTCTGTAAACCTGTGATCTCCCATCCACTTGTCAAGAATGCACATGAAGAGTGTCAGTGAGGGTCTCTGCCTAACATGAACTGGGATCCTGTTCCACAGTATGGGAAGCCTCTTAGTGATGGATCTGTCCCTACAGTATGTTCTATTCATATGTGTGCTGAGGTTTAAATCCATAGCTGTTGTGCTTCTGATGGATTTGGATTGTATGAGGTGGAACATGTCCATCACTACCAGATTGGACATGGCCTACTACATCAGGCACAGATCACCCCTATGTAGGCAGTATGCTATGGAATAGAGCATGAGTTACGTTAGTCTGGCAGCATATGACAGTTGTTGCAGACCCTTGATCCTCCTGGTGATGTACTCATGGGGTCCCCCTAGCTGTTGCAAGTGCCATGTGAGGTACATACCAAATGGGGCATAGTACACAGTCATGGGCCTGATAAGAAAGGAGTATAGGGGTACAATGACCCCTTTTGATGTGGATGTGAATCCCTTCATGATAAGGTGGGCAAGGTAGGAAGTCCATCCAACCACTTTGGCAATGTGGGTGTCAAATGAGAGGTCAGCATTGCATAGTGTCACCAGGTCTCTGATTACTTTGTCTGTACTCAGTGGGTTATTGTCTATGTGATAACATGTAGGTACCTTGTCCGTCCAAAAGGGTATGAGTATACATTACGTGACATGCAGTGTCAGGCCATGACTCCGGCACCAGTTGTTGGTGTCCGTGAGGCCTGTCACTAGGATGTATGTGTCAGCAGGTGTATCGCCTATGGCGCCTAGTATGCAGTCATCTTTGAACATTGTCAGCCACTACCCTCCCATGTCTGCTTCCACATCTGAGAATGATATGCCGAACATGAGCAGTCCCAGGACAGAGCCCTGTGGGACACCACATGTGACTGGCTCTGAGTCTGACATGGCACCAGTGAGGTTGACTATCGGGTTTCTATCCATTAGCTGGTTTGCAACCCATCATGTGACATATGGATTTACATGTCAGCTGTTGATCATGTCTATGATGGCAGAGTGCGGTATTGTGTCGAATGCTGTAGGCAAGTCCAGGTAGGCTGTATGGACCGCTGTGCCCTCAGCAATGGCTGTAGTGACTGATTTGAAAAGGTCAACCAGGTTCATAAGGCAGGATCTGCCCTCTACAAAGCCAAACCGGGTGGGATCAAGTGTCTAAGTCCCCAATGTCTCTGTGTATGGGTACCATAATGATCCTTTCCATAGTGTTGCAGACCAGGCTGGTTAAGCTTATGGGGCGGTAGTTACCAGGGTCAGTAGAGATGCCTCCTGTGTGGAGTGGGACTACTGTTGCTGTATGCCAGTGTCCAGGTACATATGCTGTAGTAAGGCTATGGCTAAATAGCATGTAATGTGCATGTGTAGCTCCTCTTGCAGTTCACATGGCATGCAACCTGCAATACCGTTGGGTCCCATTGATGCTGTGTTTACAGCTCCGCTGAGGGTGGTTCCCAGCTGGACATCTGAGATGACAGGGAGGTTACAGTCAGCTGGGATAAGTAATTCCACATGTGTGGGTGAGGGAGGGGAAAAACCTGCACTGAACCTGTCTGCCAGACTGTTGGCATTATCTGTGTGTTCAGTGTAGCATATGTCACTGTGAACTAACTGTGAACACAACTGAGGGTACCCACCCAGGCGTGTAACATAGCAGAGGAAGGCCTTGTGGTTATCTGTAGTGACCATAGCGATGTCCCTCTCATTGTTGGCCTTGCATGTTTGTACGACAAAACTTATCTTTCTACTACTGCTGATGAGAGATGCTGTAGCTCTATGGAAGTATGCTCTGCCGTGCAGTAGCTACCTTCTGTTGTTATACAAACTTGTGAAAGAGACTCGGACAAACTTCGGAAAAACAAGTAGAAGTGCTCAGCAATCAGACCAGTCTCCAGAGCCTTAACGCAATTTTATTGTAATAATGGAATAAACAGCGTTTTCGCTACTGCAACAAAGTAGCTTCTTCAGAGGCTAAAAACACAGAAAAAGGCGCCAACTACTTTTTATAGCGTTGTCAACCTCATTAGCAACAGCTGCAATAAGTAAAACATCACTTCCTTAAAATTAGGTATTTTTAAAACAACACTCGCTTAACCAGAAAGCATAAAAAATACCTTTTAAATATACAACAACAGGTATACATAAATTAATAAAAATAATTCTATATGGAATAATATATATATATATATTACTGACACGCTAAAATCAAAACTGGAATAAATTCTAATAGCCCAATTGCATTTATGTGTAAAGTATATAAGAAATGTAACAAAATTTTAATTACACATTGTAACTATACTCAACACAGAAAAAATGGCTAATTCAGAATATACATTTCTGTTTATTAGCGTAAAAAAGATCTGTATTTAAGAACAGGGGCTATGTTGCAGCTCTCGTTTAAGCCTGGCATGTTAAAGGCATCCAACTTGAGTTGCCATTCCAGTTCTAAAATCTCTAATAGAAGGGAGGTAGGTCCACCCCTGACAGACCTATATTTACAATCAATACCCATAAATACAAAGTTGTGCCCAGGATTAGATTCTACATGTTTGGCAAGGGCATTCTCACTTTTATTATTTCTTATATACTTTACACATAAATGCAATTGGGCTATTAGAATTCATTCCAGTTTTGATTTTAGCGTGTTAGTAATATATATATATTATTCCATATAGAATTATTTTTATTAATTTATGTATACCTGTTGTTGTATATTTAAAAGGTATTTTTTATGCTTTCTGGTTAAGCGAGTGTTGTTTTAAAAATACCTAATTTTAAGGTGTGATGTTTTACTTATTGCAGCTGTTGCTAATGAGGTTGACAATGCTATAAAAAGTAGTTGGCGCCTTTTTCTGTGTTTTTAGCCTCTGAAGAAGCTACTTTGTTGCAGTAGCGCAAACGCTGTTTATTCCATTATTACAATAAAATTGCGTTAAGGCTCTGGAGACTGGTCTGATTGCTGAGCACTTCTACTTGTTTTTCCGAAGTTTGTCCGAGTCTCTTTCACAAGTTTGTAATGGCCTCGGAGTGTTTGAGCAGTCCGCCTAGTCCGAATATTTTCGGGACTAGCCCTCCCGAGAACACAGACATTTCTTCCTTACTTTTGGCCATCTCGCAAAGGTTGGATGTTATGAATTCAAGACTGAATACTATTGAAAAGAGTGGCGGTATGGTTGTTCCTCCCCTTCAGGAGAGCCGTGGTGCAGTTTGTGTGAGTGAACAGTTTGCTGAAGTCAATTCCGCTTCTTTGCCATCGGCTTAAGTACAACGGGCTCCAACGACTTTCGGCAACAACCAGACACAATTACCGAACGATTCCAATAGTGGGCTCATTCAGAACTCAATACCACCAGGGCAAATGCAAAGAACACAGCAGATTTCCACAAATGGCTTAGCCGGAATTCCTTTACAAGATCCTTCTTCCAATAACCATTCTGAACACAGAAGGGCACTTATTGGCGTGACATCAGCGGTGGACTGGATAAAGAATACAGGTGACTTTTTTTCTTTCCTGCAACCACTTAATGATGGACCGCCGGTGCAAACACCAGGGTCTTCTACATTAGGCAATACGGACATCTCGGCGAAGCTTAAAACTTTGGACATTAAAACCCTCAAAATACGTAAATTGCAGCTTGAAGTTGCTTATTTCAAGCAATGCATTTTTGAGAATATGATACCAAAGGGCTTAAGAAATAATTTTACACCTTCGGGTCTAATTATGGATAATGGGTTTTTGTCTGACTTGAAGGACTTGTTTCAGAAACAAGGTCTTGAACTGTTAGAATTGATTGTTAAACATTATTCCACACATATTGATAAATTAACTGTGGAAATTAATCAAATAGATCAAGACATTAGGATGCATGCAAGTTTTGAAAGGTTCAAGTTTGATCATGAACGTATTTTTGCTAGTATTGATGCCTATATGGGCAAGTTAAAAAATCAAAAGACCAGGAAATTGTTCAGGGATAGGCAGGTTTACTCACTGAATACAGCTTACCCTAAACTAAAGAATTTTGAAAATCACAAGGAAGTGTCGCCTTCTGACGACTATGAGGTACATGTCACAGGTATTGAACAATCAAATGAGGGGACTTCCACAACTTCTACAGATGGTTGGAATGTTGTGAGAAGGAGCAACAGAAATAGAAATAAAGCAGGTGGGCTTGAAACCCAACCTGCAGCAGTTACTAATTCTGTGAACAATGTCAACAATGAGAACCAGAATTTTTTAGGGAAAGTATCCAATCAGGATCACAGGAAAAAGAACAAGAAATGGAAGAACTAAATGCAGACACCTTTTCGTTAGTTGTCTCTAACCTCCCACACATTGTGAAGAACAGAAAAGGGGATTTTACTATCTATAACTTTTCTTCTCTTATTCTAGAACCAGAATTAGTTGAGTTACTTGCACTGGGTAACAACTTTGTCCCCTCAAAACACTTTGACGTTGTCAAGGTTCTTATTGACCTTAAATGTTATGTTCGGAAGTTGAACTTAAAATTATTGTTCAATAACACGAGCACAGATGACAGGGTTGGTTTAAAGTTGCCAAGTACTTTCAATCCCCCTTTACATGTGGGTCTACGTATTTTCGAAAATGCCTGTGAATTGGATATTAGACATCTTGAAAAAACTAAAGGAGTCATTAAAAGCAAATTTAACATCTCTAGGGAACAGCTACAGGCCCTCAACCAATTAAAAGAATTCTCTGTCAGGGTCATGAAACCCGACAAGGGCGGGGGGCTCGTAGTTTTTGAGAATAGCCTGTACGATGAGAAAATGTCACTAGTACTGGATACACCTGCTTACAACAGTTCCTCCCTCAACGAAATGAATACCAACACCAACAGGATCAAGGGTTATTATAGAGATCTATTCATAGAAGGTAGAATAGACCTCGACACTTATGAATACATCAATATTTCTCAACCCAGGACGCCTGTGATGTTTGGTATACCCAAGATACATAAGAACCTTGTGGATCCGCCTATGAGGGCGTTAGTTGATGGGAGATCCTCCATAACTTATCCATCAGCAAAATACATTGATTTTTTGCTAGGGAAATATTTAGAATTTATTCCAAGTATATGTAAGGATTCTTGGAGTTTCCTTGCCAGTATCAATAACATCGAGTTTGATAACGCACTTAATTTTTTGACAGTCGACGTTATCGACTTATACACCTCAATACCACACTTGGAGGCTATCGAATGGTTAGAACTGTTGTTGATGGAATTCAAAGCCCCTAGAGATGAGATCAACAACATCACAGAACTTTTAGACATAGTTCTGTCCTCTAACTTCTTCATCTTTGGAAACGATTATTTCATCCAGAAGCAGGGCATAGCGATGGGCTCCCCTTGTGGTGCCATCGTAGCGAATATGTTTATGGCATATTGGGAGAGAATTTGTCTTGAAAAATTCAATCTGGAAAGATAGAATATGTCATTACACCAGATTCCTGGATGATATTTTCATTCTTTTCAGGGGTGACGAAGTGGAGGCACAGTCACTTGTTGATTATTTCAACAGTACTACCTCATTCCTTAGATTCACCTTTAAATTTGAGGCTAGTGAGATAGATTACTTGGATGTCAAACTTAAAAAGGACACAAGTAATCTTAGGTTCATTTCATCTATCTTCCGAAAGGAGACGTACATCAATTCATTCTTACACTACACAAGTGCCCATCCATTTAAACTGAAAAAAGCAATCATCAAAGGACAGTTAGTTAGGGCAGTTAGAATGTGTAGTGAAACTAAAGACTTTGAAAAAGAATGTAGTGTACTTACTGAATTCTTTTCCAACAGAGGATACCCACTGTCTATTATAGAAGAATCAATTTTGGAAGTCACAAACAAAAGATCAAATGGCATTATTAGACCTTTAATAGATAATCGAACAACTGTACTTTTTGTCAACAACAGTCATTTTAATGGGGAGATAGATGCAGGATCTAGTACCACACTTAGAACTGAGCAACCTAAATGTGACTACATTTTGTCCTTTTCTACTGTCTTTAGCTTGAATTCTAAAGAAATATCTGAAATTATAGACAAGAACTGGTATTTTATTACCAATAATTCTTTGTTGGTGGAGAAACTTGGTGTTAAACCGAGAATTACATACAGAAGAGGTAATAACATCAAGGAACTACTGCAGCGGAACTACTCTAGTCAAATACTTCAGAGAACTAAAGGATGTTTTAGCTGTGGGTCTTGTAACTGGTGTCATGTTTTGCGAACAGGGAATTCCTTCAGCATTGGTCACAAAAAATATGACATTAATTGTAAAATTAATTGTGACACCAAATCCATTGTATATGTCGCTTTCTGTGTATGTTGTCCGGCATTTTATGTCGGAAAAACTGATAGGAAATTCAGAGAGCGCATATACCAACATATTTATGCAATTAGGAATAATAAAAGTGAGAATGCCCTTGCCAAACATGTAGAATCTAATCCTGGGCACAACTTTGTATTTATGGGTATTGATTGTAAATATAGGTCTGTCAGGGGTGGACCTACCTCCCTTCTATTAGAGATTTTAGAACTGGAATGGCAACTCAAGTTGGATGCCTTTAACATGCCAGGCTTAAACGAGAGCTGCAACATAGCCCCTGTTCTTAAATACAGATCTTTTTTACGCTAATAAACAGAAATGTATATTCTGAATTAGCCATTTTTTCTATGTTGAGTATAGTTACAATGTGCAATTAAAATTTTGTTACATTTCTTATATACTTTACACATAAATGCAATTGGGCTATTAGAATTTATTCCAGTTTTGATTTTAGCATGTTAGTAATATATATATATTATTCCATATAGAATTATTTTTATTAATTTATGTATACCTGTTGTTGTATATTTAAAAGGTATTTTTTATGCTTTCTGGTTAAGCGAGTGTTGTTTTAAAAATACCTAATTTTAAGGAAGTGATGTTTTACTTATTGCAGCTGTTGCTAATGAGGTTGACAACGCTATAAAAAGTAGTTGGCGCCTTTTTCTGTGTTTTTAGCCTCTGAAGAAGCTACTTTGTTGCAGTAGCGAAAACGCTGTTTATTCCATTATTACAATAAAATTGCGTTAAGGCTCTGGAGACTGGTCTGATTGCTGAGCACTTCTACTTGTTTTTCTGTTGTTATACAATTTGTTCAATGCTGGGGTCCACCAGACAGGACGCCTGCCCTTGGTGGAGAGGGTCATGGTTTCATTTGTGATTGCATGATCCATGCATTCTTGGAGATGTCTGTAGAAGCATATGTGAAGGTGTCTGCATTGTGGGAAGTGGATTACACTGGCCCAGTTGGCATGAAGGATACCAACTCAGTTATAAGACGTGTAAAGTCGGCATGTGAGAGGTTTCCCACTGTAGTCTTTTGTGTTGTGGGGGAGGTGGAATATGTATATCCAGGGGGATTAGTCTGTGGTCAGATGTGACTAGTGAGGGGTATACTTCCAGTGTGTAGCACATTGTCCCCATGTTTGTGATGATCAGGTCTAGTATATTATCTCCTGTTGTGGGAGAGGTGACTAGCTGTTCCATTGCATTTGACATAGTGAATTCCGGGAACCTTTGGGCTAGGGTGTTTGGGGTAGAATAATGCACCCAGTGTATGTTAGGGTAGTCGCAGTATCCCAATATGATGGTGTGTGGTGGGACATTCATATACTCCAATGTCTACAGGAAGGCTGACTGTGGTCCCTGAGATTGGAAGGGGGGTCTGTAACATGCTACCAGTTG
Organism: Protopterus annectens; assembly: GCF_019279795.1. NCBI lineage: Eukaryota > Metazoa > Chordata > Ceratodontiformes > Protopteridae > Protopterus > Protopterus annectens. The sequence continues at coordinate 1,248,822,414 of NC_056728.1, read as the reverse complement.
TACAGCAGGTTTGCCTACGGTTATCTGCACCTGGATGGTCTGTGATGCTTCATGTGTTGCCACTAACCTGGAGGTGTGTGTGTCCTCCATGAATATGGACACACCCCCTCCCTTTTTGTTTTGTCCCGAGTCCTGGGGCCAAAACGCATGATACGGGGTATAGCCTGGTACCGCTGGTGTGCTCTCAGGAGCCTTGAACCAGGTTCTCACTTACTGCACAGACATCGAGATTGGTAGAATATGTACGTACAGATATATGTAATACACACATACATATATAGATATCTGTAGAGACTTATACACATACAGATAGATCTGACTGACAACAGATATGTCTGTACATGACTATCTCTCACTCTATGTTTCACCCTCTCACACTCACACTCACCCTGTGTCTCTCTCTCACTCTCTCCCCCTCTCTCCCCACATCTATATGTATATATCTGCATCTATATATACATATTATATATACATATATACAAACAGATATATATCCATATACAGATATAAATATATCAATACATATATATACATATATATATATATATATATATATATATATATATATATATATATATATATATATATATATATACATATATAGAATGTGTGAGGCACATGTGTGCAGATGTCTTGCTACAGGTGCCTGGTGTCACAGGCATGGAGTGAACACCAGTGTGGATACTGGAGTACCATACCCCATTCAAAAACACTGACACCAGTAACCACCACATATGTACATGCCTGCCCACCACTGCATGTGTCAGGGGGTAACAGGGTCAACAAGTGTACAATAGGCTCCACATCGATATACACAGTGGCACACTAGTCCTGTAATACCTGTAAATGGAATGTGTCAGCAGACATGGTGTGTCAGCTATGGACATGTAGGTCACTGTACCCCTCCACACCCCACAATGTCCTGCACGGTATGTACCTCCCATGACAGCTACAGATATAGTGAAGGACACAGACATATGCAAGTAACTGTGTCAATGCACTCAAACACCACAGAGCACACACAGGCTACCTACATAGAGGTTACCACTGCTGGATATACATAGTTCGGTCACACCCATGACAGTTGTCTACCAACCATGGTAACACCTCCAACATCCAAAACACAAATTACCTATGTCTGTCGTCCTTGTCACTGCAGTATAGAGCACATGGTGGAGGTACGGGACCCTACCCACAGATATGACATACCCTGTAGTAGACCACACAGAATTAAGAAGCAAGGCTCCCCATGAGTAGATGTCAGACATACCTCTGCTGAATGTTATGCTGATAGGTAATATGCCATATGAGTCACCCTGTTTAACTGTTTGTAAGGAGCAGGTACGATCATAACACATGTGTCACAAGGGGCAGGGTAGCATAACAGTATGCTGCTGTAGGCCCAGGGCCAAAAGCACACTACCTACCTAGGACACAATGCACACCCATGAACACATTGCAAATGGAATATGTGAGGTGGAATGAGTGTGCTAGTGACTGGGTGCATGTTGTGTACTGGTGTGATTGCTCACCATGACTGTCTGTCTGTCATGATAGTGTGTGTCCTTGGTGTGAGGCCAGAGATAGGTGTGTGGGGTATTGCGATCAACACATACTACATTGCCATATGTTGTGCTGTGTTACCCTGTATGTCACTGTGATGTAGGTAGGGTTATGGCAAGTAAGAGTAGTGTGCATTACCAGTGACATATGTAACGTGCATTGTGTGCAGTGCATGGGCTGATAATGTTCCCCATACAGTACCTTGATTCAAACCCCCAGTGTGAGGTTGTGTATTGTACCTGAAACAGTGCGTTGACTGCTGCAGTATACTAGTCTGTTGTATGGAGTGTGCCAGGTACTGTTGCACAGTTGTCAGATGGGCACTGATATCTGGTCATGTACATGTGTATCCCCCAATAGACAGACAGATGCTATATATGGTGCCTAAGTTATATCACTGCAGTCAAGTATTATGTGTGTTATGTGTGCTATAGTCTGCTGACAGATATTGCTGACATATTTCTGTTCTCCTTTTCAGGCCATGGTTCACCAGCGGAACCCAGTCTACTCTGCTGCAGAGAGGAGGAGATACACTAGAGCCTGGTGTGGGATTTCCCTGTACTCTTTTCCCGCACCAGCCAGAACCAGCAGAAGAGGGCTGCACTGTGGCAAGACCTGGTCCGTCGGGTAAATGACATAGGCACACATAACCGGACATATGAGCAGGTACGCCATCACTGCAGTGATTTAATTAGAAATGTCCGTCAGCGAGCGTCGGATATCCACAGGCAGCAGCTTGCCACAGGTGGTGGGGTGGCTAGACATCCCCCCCTCACCAGACTGGAGGGACTACTCCTGAGTGTTGTGGCTCCAGCACAGCAGCAACAACAACAGCATACATGTGTAATGATGGAGGCTGGAGCCACACAGCAGCAGGACACAGAGCGTGCAGGTAACATGCCATGTGTATAGTTGACCATTCTGTACACTGTTAGGTTATGCATGTGTGGGGTGTGTCCTCGATTTGTAGCTGTAATCTTGGTAATTATTGTGCATTAGTGATAACCTCATTATCTGCAGTACACCTGTGGAAGCTAACTGTTGCACAGTTGTGCCCACTGACGATAAATGTCTCTTTTCTGCAGGTCCCTCTGGTGTAACAGCAAGGCAGCCTATCCATGCTGGTGAGTGTGTAATACCATTACCTTCACTACTCTGTATACTAATAGTAATAATAGGCTGAAGCAGTAGTGCTATGTGTTTGATTGCAGGTGTGTTTGTGTCTGTGGGTTGATATCTCATATACTGAGGTGTGTGCATGTGTGCATGTGTGCATATGTGCATGTGCCCATGTGTGCATGTGTTGATGTGTGCATGTGCCCATGTGTACATGTGTGCATGCGCCCATGTGCGCATGTGTGCATGTGTGCATGTGTGCATGTGCCCATGTGTGCATGTGTGCATGTGCCCATGTGTGCATGTGCGCATGTGTCCATCAGTGGTGGCACTGTGTACACATTGTAAACTGTGTTTCCTGTCTTACTCCCACAGGTTCTGGTGCTGCTCTGGTGTCATGCAGCAGGGAACCTGAATCAGCTGCTGTGGATAGTGATAATGATGATACCTGTGTAATGGCACAGGTAGATGTGCCAGGGTCCGTCATTGGTCAGCCAATTGACACTACACAGCTGTCGACCCCATCAATGCGTACATTCATCCTGCCAATACATCCTTTGTCACCAATGTCCCTAGGTGATGGACAGGATACAGTGGGCATTAACCAGGGTAATGTGGTACCGGTGGCACATGCATCCCCACACTGCAGCCATGGCCAGGGCCCTGACATGGTACCACACAGGCAGACATCCATGGGTTCTCGTGGGAACATCCGTGGGTGTACCGCCCCTGTCAGACGTGCCCACAGAGGTCTTTCAACCCCAGCTATGTTTCGGGCTGTAATGCAGGCATAGTCACGTATGGAACAGTATACCAGACAGGGTCTGAGGGAGCTGAGAGCATGTCGCACAGCCATGAGTGACAGTATGCGTGATGTTGCGGCTGCCATCCGCAACTTCACCGAGGTCATTGACAGACATTGGGGTAACACATTAGATCTGTTCCACAACTATATGTCCATGAGCCAGGGCAATGGTGGATGGTTGAGGCATCGACATGGCCATATGCCAGCAACAGCAGCTGCTGGCAGCTGTCGCAGATGACAACAGGGCCGCGGCCACTCACATAGTGCCAGCAGCAGCCCCAGCAATGTTGGGTCTGTGCTGTCATCAGACCGCCCCAGGCAACCACGTGCACGTGGTGCTGGACAGTCCCAAAAGGGACCTGTCTCCAGTCAACAAACACCTGCTTCTGATGACAGTACCCAGTCTGGCTTGGTACCTGATACGGTCCGTAGCACCCTGCCAGGCACAGGTACTGTGTCCGTGGCCACAGACAGTGATCTGTATGACCTGGCAGGTACAGTCTGTGGCTGTCCACAAACACCTGTATATGGCAGCCATGAGGTGGGACTGTGTGCATTCATACACACATGCAAAGTGATAACACCTAGGGCTACCGCATACACGCACACACTGCATCAACATTGCCCCATCTTGTACTGCTGTCCCTCACCAACACACACACACATACATGTCAATTGGTTGTATCAGTGGCAGACTCAGGCATACCAGGTACACACCCTGTGCATACAATGAAACTGTGCCACCTCCTGCAATCTGTAAAATCGGTGCAGGAACAGGTTAACATGGTGCTGATGCACAGGGTGACTACATAGACGTATTGTAATAGTATGATGTTGACAACAGTACAGTGTAATTATAGCATTGTGGGTATATACCAGCATGCCTGATGCAGTTACAGTATGAATGTCATTGTATTGTTTTGTACACCCATAGTAATTACCACAGTGTTCTGTCTACGCATCTTTGCATACTGGTGGTGAGGCTGTGAAGGGATGGCCACCTACATAGGTAGCACAGGGGATACAACAATGTACATATTGATACTCAGTGATGGCCATGTCAACTGCGAGTTGCATGCTGTCCACACACGACTCTGCAATGCAGATGTTTCAGGATGTTGATATCTGTGCAGTACTACACAACAGGTTCAAGGCTCACAAGAGCACACTAGCACTACAAGGTCACACCTCATACCATGCATAACAGCACCAAAACACAGAACTAACTATGACAGGAGGGAGAGTGTCCATACATGTCAAGGATACTGTGGTGCCAGGACAGGTAGCATACATCATACTAAGTTTGGAACTGCTGAGTGAGGGCTCAGTGTCTGTTATTTGACATGTGTATTATTACAGGTATGAGCACTTGGGTATCAGGCCAGTTATTCAACATTATGAAGGTACGTGGTCTATACACTTGTGGGGGGTGCGGCTAGACCCAGCCCGTCTGACCTGGGAATGTCTGGGTACTGGCTTAGAGTGCCTGCATATATGCACTGTTACATACTGGAAGTCGTACACCTTGTTTGTTGTAGCATAGTCTACACACAGACCTGCTGTCTGTTGCTTTGTTTGTATGCATGTTTGCCTGTTATGTTCCTGAAACACTGATTCCACCTGCAGTGCAGATATACAGTGCCTCTATGGATTCCTAGTGACATCTGTGTTGCTTACTGTACTGATGTCCATGTGTCACTTGACAGAATGTCACTGTTTGTCCTGTTTGCATGTAGCTTGCCTGTAACACATTGCATATGACTTACCTCACATTTGCTCAAGACAGCATTCATATATGCCAGCACTAACAAATCAGGAGCACTACACCCTCACATAGTCACCTTGAGTACCTTGTTCCCCATTGGCCCTATGTGTCGTTACTTAGTATGGGAGTCACAATGCTATGGTAGCATGTGCAAAGGTCAACTGTCGATCTACTCTCAGGTCCAGATGGTGAATCTGTGAGTCATGTGGCAATGTTACAGCTGCCTCATGTACACAGACAACCCTCTCCCCTTCCCATACATGTACAACACATGTGAGAGATGCAACCACATAGCCAAACTGGGGGCTAAGCTCTGTTTACACAGCACTGGCATTCCCTGTCAGGTGGAGTGGGATACTACAGTGAATACAGTACCAGTCTCCCATAGACCTGCCACAACCACAATCCAAACACAGAAACACACAGGTACATTATTGGGCTCTCAGAATAGCATCCTGCCTGAGCAGCTGACACCTGCACAGCAGACACACAAGCAAACATTACGCCAGAGCAGAGCACATGCAACACATAGCTCACAAAGCCTGTGTGCCAAACAGTGTCAGGCCATATGGCTAGACAACACACCTGCTATGGTTGTATGAGGTACCTCTATTGTCACGTACATGGTGGTCCTGCTCCCAGGCTGAACAAGGTGACGGTCACGCTGAGCTGCCCGTCAGGCACTATGATCCACCACATAACACAAGCAAAGCAGTCACTCCAAGGCGTGTAGAAGTATGACTCAGTCATTGTCTGTGCCAGTGTGTATGACCTCTGACGCGCCTCCCTGGACTACATGTTAGGAGACATAGAGGGGCTCTCTGAGCTTGTGGCACAGGCTGGTATTACCCTGGCCTTGAGTAGCATCTCACCCTCACCATGAATGCTGCCACAATATGCAGACAGGATCATCGGTTTCTGCACTTAACGTATCTTTCAGTGACATCCAAAGGAGATCCAATGCCTGTCAGTGTGGGATCACATGCTGGACATGCCACATTGCTTTGCTTGGGACAGCTTGCACCTGTCACCCATGGGCCATTGTATATTGGCAGAGGCTGTTGCTACACACATAGTGCCTTTGTATGCAAGGCTGACATTACATAGCCACCAACACAGGTATCACAGGGGATGGGACACTAATAGCAATGCTACTCAACAGCAGCAGTGTAAACCTCAAGATGCATGCAGTGGAAACTGTCCTTAGCATGGGGTACAGCAATATCCATGCAGTAACAGACTCCTGGTACAAGGCTCCCAGGTGCACACCATCAGTGCCAGGTCATTCCTGATACCATGCTTGTCATCCCCTACACATACACCAAAACAGAACAGGGGGGATGTATCCAAAGGCAACTTAGATACACACACCCCCCAGGTTGGTGGCACTGCACAAAGCATCAGAGCCTCTCCATGTGCAACACACAGTGGGTTAGATTGCCTTCAGGTTCATAGCCTGGCACACACCACACTCCCATACCCAGGAAACCCACTTGGCCTTCCTGACAACACTGGGAATATGACGGTCTCTACACACACCATTATATGGTTGTACTGCAACTACCCAAACATACAGTGTGAGCATTATTCTAGCTGTAAGACCCTATCTGAAGGTTTCTTATCATTCATTCCCTGCATTGCTATAGAACAACTTGTTACCACTCCCACAAGTGGTGACAACATGCTGCACCTGTTCATCACCAACATGTGGACTATATGCTCCAGACCAATCATGTATCCCTCGCTGGTGGGATGACACCATCTACAACCCACACTGTATAGTCACATACCACATGCAGCCCCTGCACAGAACACCGCAGTCATACAGTTGTCTGATGCATAATCCATGTATTCACATGAGGCAGGCTTCGGACATGGGAACTCTTGCAGTTCACAGGTACATATGTGTAGGTGGCACACACATACATCATGTGTGCATTGACATTACTGATATAATGTATGTCGTGCAATATTGGGAACAACACCCCACACACATGGACAAACTGTGTGACAAAAATACACATGGCATTTGTAGGATACAAACCCCTACCTAACTATGTTAGATCACTTGTGAGAGTCGCAGTAGCAGAGTTTACTATTTGCATTACTGGGAGGATTTCTTTCTCCTGCTGTACTTATAGGGTGCTGACATCATCAGTGTTTAGACAGTGGAATATGCAGCATGTGTTGTGTAGTAATAGTTGCCAAAAGGGACATTTCTCATACACATGGAATTGCACACACTACTCACCCACACACAGTCACACACACAGGGCATTGGCAGGATTCAAATCCCTACCTAACTATGTTATGACACTAGTAAGAGATGCATTAGCAGAGCATGCTAGTTGCATTACTGAGGGGATTGCTTTCTCCTGCTGTACTTATAGGGTGCTGACATCATCAGTGTTTAGACAGTGGAATATGCAGCATGTGTTGTGAAGTAATAGTTGCCAAAAGGGACATTTCTCATACACATGGAATTGCACACACTACTCACCCACACACAGTCACACACACACTGGGCACTTGCAGGATTCAACCTCCTACCTAACTATGTTATGACACTAGTGAGAGACACATTAGCAGAGAGCGGTATTTGCATTACTGGGGGGATTGCTTTCTCCTGCTGTACTTATAGGGTGCTGACATCATCAGTGTTTAGACAGTGGAATATGCAACATGTTTTGCGTAGTAATAGTTGCCAAAAGGGACATTTCTCATACACATGGAATTGCACACACTACTCCCCCACACACACAGTCACACACACACTGAGCACTTGCAGGATTCAAACCCCTATCTAACTATGTTATGATATGTGTTAGAGACGCAGTAGCGGAGCACTCTATTCACAGTACTTGGTATAATTCCTGCTCCTGACATATGTATAGTGTGCTGACATCATTATGGATGTAGAGGTATGTACATCTGTTACTATCCATCAGTAAGGGGGAGAGCATATCTATGCATTAACTTTGCACAGGCACAGTGGCCTACTGTACTGTGGAGGCAGATGCCAAATACACTGTGGATAGCCTTCTGTATTCCCTAGGGACAACAGTCAGGTATTGCACTCTACGGTCATATGTTTACCTGTCAGATGCAAGTATCTGTTGCTCATATACTGTTTGTGGGTCTTTATTGCCATAACCTTCCCTATCTCTATAAACAATGTGTGTACTGTGGGAGATGTTTGCATATGAAAGGGATCCAGTACTTTACTTATGTCTTTGTTGTAACTTCACTGTGTGCACTGGGCAGATGTCTGTATTGTGGGAGGTTCCTGTGTTAACACATAGAAATGCCAGATATGTGTGTGCAACTGTTGAACTGTGACATGGCCTAAGTGTGTGAGCATGCCCAGTTCACAGTTTGTATGGCTTCTTGACTGCCACATCTCATTTATCTAAGTGTGTGAGCATGCCCAGTGTGACCTTTCCTTATGTTTGGATCTATGGACCACCACATTTCTGTTTGTGTGTGGACGCCATCTATATATCACATGTACAGTTGAGTGTTGGACATCAGGTTGTGTTCTTACTGCCCAACTGCTGTGTGTCTGAACCTAACAGGCATTATGCTGCGCCTGCAGGGTCGCCATGGGATAGTTTGCATACAGTTGTCATCATCCTTCCCTGCTGACCAAACAGTTGTATTGTTGTATAGTGTACTGGTGCAAAACTTTCACTGTGGTGGACAGTATAATCAGTTTCAGTCCTATCACTGCTTGTAATGTTTATAGTGAGCACACCAGACTGGTTGAGGGCCAGTTGTGCAGATATGACCATGTTGCGTTTTGTTCAGATATGGACAGCTAAGTACATGATTGTCCGACATTGGTAATGTATTCCACAACTTGTGTGGACAGTGACAAACAATGCCCATGTGCCCTAGTCCATTTGTAATGCTAGTCAGAGAGTGTTTGTCCTTCAGCACACATTTACTGGTGTTTGCCATGACATATGTCATGGTTAGTGTGCTGTGCCTCTGTCTACCCGTGACATACAGGTGATATCCAGGGTACACCTACCATCTCCCATCCAGTCATCATGATTCCTCTGGATGAAAGTCACTGAGGGACTCCCTGGATATATTGTATTGGGAGTTTAGTCGTGAGTGGAGTGAGCTTCTGGGTTATGGGCCAATCAGTACAGCATGTCCTGTTTATGTCTGTGCAGGGGTTCAGGCCTGTCAGCTGCATAGGTCACCAGCATTCAGTGTTTACATGGTACCAAATGTCCATTGATACCAGGTTGGTCATGGCTCTATACATCAGGCACAGTTCACCTCCAGCCAGGCAGTATGGCACTGTGTGGAGCTGCAGTTTCTTTACTCAGGCGACATATGGCATCTGTTATAGCTCTGCAATCCTCCTGGTGGGGTATTTGTGTGGTCTTTCCAGTTGCTGCAGGTGTCTGCTATGGTACATCCCTGAAGGGCCATTGTACACAATTGTGAGGCTGCTGATGGATAACTGGAGGGGCACATTGACCTACCCTAACCAAGCTGTGCTTACCTTCTTGATTAGGTGGGTATATGGTATGTTTCTGTAACCACTACAGACACATGGTTGTCACATGCAGGATATCTATCACCTTGTGTCCCCAGGTCTCTTATTGCTCCTGATGTACTTACTGGGTTAACACCTATGTGGTAATTTCTGGCCATGTACTATGTTTCCACAGGGGTTGACTATACACTATTCTGCATTTAGCTTGTTGACATGGCTGTGGCACCACTTGTGTGTTTCTATGTGTGCCTTTTGTAGGTTGCTTGTGTCAGCTGGAGGGTCCGATATGGTGGCCAGTTTGTAGTCCTCTGCAAACCTGCTCAGACAGAGTCCTTCCATGTTGGCCTGTACCTATCTGACATATATAGCATACAAGAGGGGTCCCAGGACCATGCCTTGTGGGATGCTAGTTGTACCTGGTTTGCAGTCTGCCATGGCTACAGCATGTCTGCCAGGTCAGTTCTGTCCTTGAGCTGGTTTGCAACCCATCTACTTGCATAGGGGTTTATAGTTAGGCTGGTGAGCTTATCTGTACCACCAACTAGGGTATTGTATGGAAGGGTTTAGCAAGGTCCAGATAGGCTGTGTGATCAACATTCCCCACATCACTGGGCTTGGTGCATGTTTCACATGAGTCAGACATGTGTACAGGGCAGGATCTGCCCTATGACAGCCACACTGGGTAGGGTCCAATGTCTGTAGGTACCCAATCTCGTTATTCATGGGATCCATGATCATCCTCTCCATTACTTTGCCAACCTAGATATTCGGGGTTGAGGGGTGATAGTTTGCATTATCCATTCCGGCACCCCCTTTGTGGTGTGGGACCACTGTTGCTGTACACCACTCTTTGGGTACTTATCCTGTGGTAGGACTGATACTGCACAGTAATGCTATTTGCTGTTCCATTCTTCTTACAGTACTTGTTGGACACAACCCAGGACACCATCTGGTATCATTGATGCTGTGTGCTGTGCTTTGTGGATGCTGGCTGTTACCTCAGCATCTGCAATGTCAGGGGGGCCAGCACTCTCCTGGGATAGATATTTGGCAGTTAGGTGCTGGTGGGGAGTTTGCAAAGAATCTGTTAGGTAGGATGTTGGCAATGTGTGTGGGTTTGGTGTATTGTTTGTGATATTAGAGTGCTGCAGACCATATCTGTGGATTATCACCATGGTTCCTACCATCAGGTAGGACAGCTGTGTAATAATCCTTTGTGTCTTGCACAATTTGTATCATCATAGGTTCATAGGTTCATACTAGGCTATCTGCCCTGGCCTTGTTTGAGCACAGACAGACTGTGTGTGGGTCTCAACACCCCTTGCAATGCGCATATTATGCCCACGTAGGGTTTACTTTCCTAGATGTGACACAGGGATGGCTCCCAGTGTACACCTACTATCTCCCATGCACTTCAACGGATTTCTCTTGTTGAGTTTGTGTGTGGAGCTCAGCCTATCATGGACTGGGATTCTGTTCCAGAGTGTCCTGAGCCTCTGGGTTATGGATCTGTCCCTCCAGCACATCCTATTAATCTATGTGTAGAGGTTCAGATATCTCACTGTGGTGTGTCTGCTGGATTTGGGGTTTCTGCAGTGGAGCATGTCCATTCATTCTGGATTGGACATGGCCTTGTACATCAGGCATACATCACCTCTGATTGTGCAGTATGCTTCTGAATTGGGCTGTGGTTTCTTCAGCCAGGCTGCAGATGTCCAATGTTTGGACCCTTTATCCTGTTGGTGGGGTACATTTGGGGTCTTTCTGACTGCTGCATGTGTTAGGTAAGGTACATGCGAACTGGGGCATAGTTGTCATTTTTGGGCCTGATAAGGGAAGGGTATGGGGGCACAGTGACCTCTGTAGCTCTACATGTGCATCCTTTCATATTAACGTTGGCAATATAGCAGGTCTTCCTGGCCGCCTTGGCAATGTGTGTGTTACATGACAGGTTACCATCCACTTGTGTCCCTAGGTCCATGATTACTTCTTCCATACATAATGGATTGCCACCTATGTCATACTTTGTGTGTGCCTTGTTTGGTATTTGTTGGGACATTCATACTCTGAAGTGTCTTCAGGAAGGCTGGCTGGGGTACCTGGGTTTGTGTGTGGGGTCTGTAGCAGGCTTCAAACAGGTACACAGTTTGAGACAGTGTTACTTGCCCGTGGATAGTCCATGCTGATTCTTGTTGTGGTACCAACCTGGGGGTGTGGTTTTTCTTAATAATTACTGGTAGCCACACTCCTATTGTTGTGTGTTCTATGTTTTGAAGCTGTAGAGCATGGTATGAGGCATAACCTGGTAGTATTAGGGTGCTCTTCTGGGCCTTGCCCATGTTTCTGTTACAGAACACATATTACCATTCTCCATGCTGTGGTGGGTTTGGTCTGCATGCACCTTGCAGGTTAGACTTCTGGCATTGGGTAGCATTATGTCCAGGTTATTATCCATTGTGCTACCTATGTTGGTGGGTTTGTGTTTCCAGACTTACCTATTTCAGGCACAGTGGGGGTAACAGCAGCCTTTGCCAGTATCTACACAGCCAGGTGTGCTGGGTGCGTGCCATCCCTAGCAGGTGGGGCATCATGTCTTGCTCGGCATGTCAGACCAGGCTGTCAGCCATGTGTTCCCCCTTGCAAACAGCAATACCTCAGCCATTTATTGTACTTGATCTTGTTGTCTTCATAGTGTGGCATCATGCTTGGTGAGGGTGAGATGTTAGGTTGGGTCTTCATGTTTGCATATACTAGATGGTGTTACATTGCTTAACACATGGCAATCATGCCTCAGGTGGTGCTGCAGGGCTGCCTCTGTTGGATGCACATACTACACTCCCTGTACATGTTTGAGAGCAGGTTATATCATGTTAGGCATCCCTGTTACTATATGAGTGAGTCAGAGAGGGGTATCATTCCCAGGGTTCCTACTGAGCCAGTGTATGTGCTATGCGTTGCTTCTTTGCCAAGGCCAGGGCATACTGGGCATGCCTCCTTCTGCCTACTGGGGCAGGCTCAGGTTGTTCCTCCTCCGAGTCACGCTCTGCCTGTGATGGCCTTGGCAATGGTGGGGGGCTGTTTGTCCCGGCCCTATGCTGGTCCTGCTGCAGCTGTTTTCGCAGGATCATATTATGTAGCATAGCACATACCATGACAATTTGGGTACATGTAGTTGGTGAGTACTGCAAGGGCTCCACCAGATGTGTCCAGGCACCGGAACCGTGACTTGAGCAGCCCAAACACACGCTCTATTACATTACGTGTTTGTGCGTGTGCCTCATTATGGCGTTCCTGTTCAGGTGTGTGTGCTTTTCTGATGGGTGTCATCAGCCACGGCTCCAGTGCATAACCTGCATCCCCACTAGGTGTCCATGTGGGATGTCCCCATTGGCAAATGTCTGGTACAGCTGCGTCAAATGCCATATATGGGAATCATGGTAGCTCCCAGGGCAGCCAGCGCATACATTCATTATTATGGCCTGAGCATCACACATGACCTGGCAGTTGATGGAGGGGAAGCCCTTGTGGTTAATGTAGGCCCTACCACGCTCACAGGCTGGTGCTTTGATGCGTATGTGCGTGCAGTCTATTGCACCCACTACCTCAGGGTATTCCGCTATTTGCTGGAAGAGACGCATATTGCTGGCCAATACCTCACGGGCATTGAGGAAATATACATGATCACCGACATGTGCTGACATGGCATCCAGGAACTGGTGCAGTACCCTGGAGGCTGATGCCTGTGATATCCCCATCATATCACCAGTTGGTCTCTGGAAGATACCTGTTGCTAGTATTCTTAGGCCAACATATACCTTGGTTTCCACTGGGATGGGTTCCCCTCTGTTGGTTCTGTGTGTGAGGCGTGGCCTGCACAGCTCAACAATTTGCTGCAGGAGGTCTCTGTCAACTCTATAGCGCTCCACTATCTCCAGCTCATGTAACCCCTGGTAGGTGACCCTGGGCCTGTACACTCTTCTCCGTCTCCTCACTGTGGGTTGTCTGGCAGCATTTCCATTGTCACCACCCTCAGCAAGTCTCCTATGTCTCCTTATGACAGCTATGGCAGCCCCTAGCATGTTTGGTCTGAGTGCAGCTTTTTCAGTTTTCACTTCTACTAGCTTACTCCTGTCTTGCTGTGTCTCTTGAGAGAAACATACTGCAATGCTGTTTGCAGTGTTTTAAGTGCTGGGCTGGACTTGTATTCTGCCTGTGTAATTGCCTGCTTCTAATTGTTTTCACCTGCTACCTCTACAGGTATTCCCTGCTAGTTTCCTACTATTTCTTCTGCTTCCTTTTCCTCTCTGTTTCCTCAGGGGGAGCAGCGCGCATACCAGCAAAAACATGCCCACAGTGGCTACCACGTGTGCACACATGCTTACATGGACTAGAATCTGCTTAAAATGGGTTAAAACGTATGCACACCAGCGCAAACAGGTTTACAGATCTTTAAACAGGCTCCTACATGCTTACTCTGTCTTACACGTGCGCACTCTGTCTTACTCGTGGCTCCCAGCGCGCACACGCGCGCATGCACATACAGCAAGAAACTTTGGTGTTGGCCACAGTGTACACCTTCCATTTCTTGACTTTCCCATGCTTATCTGTTGACACTCCTCTTTTTCTGCTGTGTGATTGATATGTTTCACATACCACTTTGCTCCAATGAGCTTGATTTCTTCCTGACATTCCCCCCTATGATGTCACCTATCTCCTACTCTGTTACTCCCCCTTATCTAACTCTTACACTACACGGACTGTGCTCATTTGCTATGTGACAGTGTGATTCACTATCCTACCATTCATTTACATAGGATTGCCTACTAATGCTTAGTTACATGTCTTATACTCAGCTTCCCCCCTTAGCAACCACTAGACGGTGGCCATGTTGTTTTTGGTCTGCTAGTCCCTGCATTGCAAATCCATGCATTACATAAAACTCACATTTGTGGGTTTCAAACTTTCATTTTTCAGTTTTATATAGCGCAGCCTGTTTGCGCGGGGCTGCGCTGTGTTCAAACATCGCCGATCTCTGGAAAAAAATTTTTTTTTCATGTTTGCATTGGTTTACCATGCCAATGGCCACATATTTGGCCATTGGCATGCTGTCTGTAACATTTGCACAGTTTATTTGGAGCTGTCATGGCTCCGTTGTGTTATTTGCAGTAACATACTCAGTTGTCAACTGAGTACATTTCTGCAACTAACACGACTCTTACACGGGCTGGTTTCAGCTTCGTGGATCGCTTAATCTACCTCATGTGCATGCCTTTCAGCTGCAAGTGGGGTGATTAGCATATCCACGCCCTGCCTGTGTAAGAGTCGTTTTAGCTTTCTCTTACACAGGATTTCGGGCTGTTCCTGGATCGTGATGGCTGCATGGAGTCTTACACGGCTCTTAGACTCCATGCAAACCATCGTGAATCCTGCCCACTGTATTTAATTACATTAGCAAAACCCACCAATGGCCACCACATGAGTTGCACAACACATAATTTAAAAAATAGGGAAAGGGGACTATTTTTCCTGTAAAACTTCAAGAAACAAAAGCATCCATTAAAATTTCTAAAAATAAAACAATTAAACCATTAAAAATGAACCAATTCAAACTTGGAGGATACTAGCTGAGCACAATAGTGCCTGGCAGATCTTTTAGAAATTAGAAGGCCTTCTTGTGGTGTTAGGTCTCACAATGCCATTGGGCAGTCCTTTATTTACTCAGAATGCCTTCACTCTTGAGCATTATTACTTTATATACCAGTTCTAAAACTTTCCCTTAGTCAGGGCTATTATTTGATTGCAAAATGGAGTCTTTTAAGCAGTGGTAAAATTATGATCACCACCACAAAAAGATGTGGAAAGATATGTACATCGAGTAGCTAAAACTGTTCAAACTTGTTGACTGTGTCAAGATTTTAGCTGCAAGTGCATAAAAGTAAGTTTAGGAAAGCAAGAGAATGCCTTCAGCGCCAGATCCAAAACCCCTTACTATACAAAGCAAATGGAGGTATACTATCATCAGTTAAAAAATGAACACACACTCACTTATGCATATTTCTTGTGGCTCTATTTTTAACATCTTTTGGGCCAAAGCAGTCTTCATTGTCACAATGTGTTATTCAGCATAATTCTTAGAGATGTGATATTAGCAATATTATGATTTGGTAGTTCACACTGCTAGTACTGTGGACTGAGGCTTAAAATATAAGTTCACAGGTTCATAGGAGGTAACTTTACAAGCCTAGCCATGTAATATCGGTGTTCCATAATTGACCATTGTTAGATGGTTCCCTTACTGACTATTGTGAGATGGTTTGATTGTTTGCAGAGCGAATCTATGATCAGCAGTGGCTGCCCCTTTCTATGATGGACATAGGTGCCACCCCAGGGATGAATTTATAGTCTCCCATCCATTTGTCCAGGCTGTATTTGAGTAGGGTCATTGAAGAGCTCTGCTTTAGGTGAATTGGGAGTTTATTCTGGATTAGCAGCAGTCTCTGGGAGACAAACATGTTTTTTTTAAGTCACAGGCTAGGTTGAGATTTCTGGAGTGAGTGACTCTTGTCACATTTGATTTGTGGATGTGCAGCATTTCCATTAGGCCAGGGTCAAAGACCACTGTGCAGGCCAGCACAGGTCACCTCTTAGCTGTCTGTAGGACACAGAGTACAGTGACAGGGTTTTCAGTTTTATCATGTAGGTCATGTTTTGGTCAGAAAAGCATGTGAGGCTGTTCTTGCAAATGTCTGCTACTTCTTCTGCTACCTCAATAACAGAATCAACAAAGTCACCCTCAAATGCTTTTCTGAAATCAGCTTGTCTGTGTTACTTTTGCAGCGTGTTCACTCTTCTTCCTATTTTTTACTGTTTAAAGTGACTGACTAAAAAGCATTCTTTATTTAAAAAATCTTTTTTTATATTTTTGTCATGTACTAATAACTGTAAAATTATTTGCTAAAGTAATCTGTAGTTATCTTAGGGTAAAGCCTCACTACAATTCTTTGGGCTGTGTGGGTCAGCAAAGGCACATGGTAGTAGATTCACAGATCTGCTGCCCATAGCCAGTGGAAAAATATAATACCCTTCAAGATCTGCAAAGTATCATCTTTTATCTTATTTTTTAATGCATGTAATATGTTTTTCTTTTGTTTCATCAATTCACTGTATGCAGATATGCAAATAGGGTGACACACATCTGCTTATGATGTAAATGATTCTTAATAATCAATCACCAACTCTTATGCTGAAAGTTACCTTCTCAGCTTTTAACCTTTCGGGCAAACCATGGTACTCGTGGTGGGTCCATGGAGTGGCAGTAATTATACTTATTTATTTATTTTTATTTTTATTTATTTATTTACATTTGTTGACCGGGAGTGTCCATTTTCAGTGGAGGCCCAGGGAGAAAAGCTCCACAGTTAAAATAAACAGACAGTAGTTACATTGGATTACATAGCGATTAACAATTTAACTTAGCAATTAATTACAAACATATTTACAGATGAAGAACATAGTACATCAGTAGACAATTAGAATCTTTATCTGCGAAGTACATAACAGACATTAACAAATGTTACAATAAGAAGTTCCTGCTGTATAATAAGTACTAGGCTCATGAGCATCTGAGCTTGCTATAATCAAGGTAGTTAGTAGGGTGGAAAGAAAGGAGTTGCAAGGGCATAGCCATCATGTTTTTAGGTGCACTTTTAGTAAAGTTTTGAAGTGGGTGCATGATGGTACGGAGGTAATTGTGGGTGGAAGGGAGTTCCATAATTTGGCTATGGTGCAAGAGAATAGTGCTTCACCTGCAGAGTTATTGGCTTTAGTGATCTGCAAGTGATTTTTGTTGCTGGATCTTAGTGGTCTGGTGGTGCGATAGGGTTGGAGTAGATTCTGGAGGGATGGGATATTCAGTGGATGGTTTACTAGTTTGTAGGTGAGTGAGAGTTGATACCACTGAAGGAGGTGAGGGAGTTCAAGCTAGCCCAGTTCAGCAAGTGAGAGACAGTGGTGACTCTGGTAGGATGCCCCTGTGGCGAATTTGGCAATTTTGCTGTAGCAGGTCTCTAGCTTGTTTAGATTACATTGCCTTAGGTTGGTATATATTGGAGAGGCATAAAGTAGGGTGGAGATAAGGTGGGAATTTGCTATTGAAATCTTTGCTGCTTTGGTTAGAAGTTGCTTATTTCTGTATAACACTCCTAGTTTTTTGTTGACTTTTTTATGGTCATGGATATGTGAATGTCAAATTTTAGTTTATTGTCTATTCCCACCCCTAGCAATTTGGTGTGCTCAGTTGGGTATATAGTGGTGTTGTCTTTTGCTGTGATGTTAAAGTGAGAGTTGTTTTGATTATGTTTGGTGGGTTGGAAGATGAGTACTTTAGTTTTGTTTGGGTTGAGTATTAATTGGGCATTGGATAACCAAGTTTCAACAGAGGAAAAGGCTACCTGTGTGACTTTTTGCAGGTTGGGTAGGGACTGGGCTGAGCAGATGATGGTTGAGTCATCTGCGTATTGTATGAGTGTGCCATGTTTGTTGGCAGAGGCTAGATTATTGGTGAAAACAGAGAAGATTAGGGGTCCAAGAATGGATCCTTGGGGAACCCCTATGGCGACAGGTAGTTGGGGAGATATGGCATTCTGCCATACAACGGATTGTTGGCGGTCAGGCAGGTAACTCTGAAACCAGTTGGTGACTGATTGAGAGAAGGATAGGTTATTGAGGACAGAGATGAGTTGTTTGTGTGGGACCATGTCAAATGCTTTAGATAGGTCTAGGAAAGTAGTAGAGGAGAGATAGCCATTGTTTTTATGCCGAAGGATAGTGTTAGTAAAGGAGAGTAAGGCAGCGGTGGTGCTATGGTTTGTTCGGAAACCATGCTGAGTATTGGAAAGGAAGTTGTTAGTAAGGAGGTAGTCTGAGACCTGAGAGTGTATGCATCTCTCTAGTATTTTGGAGAGTGGAGAGATAATAGCTATGGGGCAGTAATTGGTTAGTTCTGTGGATCGGCCACCTTTGTGGAGGGGAATTATATGTGATACTTTCCACAGCGTGGGAACGTAACTTTCTGACAGAGATCGGTTAATCAATATGGATACTGGGTAGGCCAGAGCATCAGCTGCAATTTGTAGGTATTCACTTGGGAGGTTGTCTGCTGCTAATTTGGTGGGCTTAAATTTAGTTAAGAGTTTTTTTATGTTGGAGGTAGGTACAGGAGAAAAAGAGAAGGCAGTGGGGAGATTACTAGTTGAAGGTGTGCGTTGGAGGAGGAGGGGGGTTGTGTTGTTTAGCTAGTGATAGTATGGTTTGTGTGAAGGGTGTGTTGAATGAGGTAGTAATATTTTTGGAGGAGTGAGGGATGTTAGGAGGAGGGGTACTGACTTTACCTGGGTGGAGGATGGAGTTTATGGAGGACCAGAATTGTTTGGGGCTGTGTTGGGAGAAGTCTAGGGCAGACTGGTAGTATTGGAATTTGTCCTGTTTTATTAGCTTTTTGACTCTATTGCATAGTTCTAGGAATTTCTATCTAGTTGAGGGGGTTTTGGTTTTGCGCCAGTGCTCCCAGGCTTTATCCCTGTTTTTCATTTCTGACTTAGTGGTTTTCTGTAGCCATGGGGAGGATTGTGCTTTGGTTCTAGAAAATCTTATGGGGCATGGGAATTAAGGATGCTCAGGAAGGTAGTATTAAAAAATTCAACTGTGTCATCAAGACTGAGGTACTTTAGAGGATGCCAGTTACATTCTTTGAGGGATGAGATGAATGTGAGTGGGTTAAAGTTTAGTTCTTTACGTATTTGACAGTAGATGACAGGATTAGCTTGGTATAGGTATTTTTTGAGTAGGAATGTTGGGGAGTGATCACTGAGGCTATCGGATAAGTATCCTGTTATATATGACTGGGGGCTCTTACTGACTAGTATCCAGTCCAGGGTAGTGTGCTTGCTGGAGTTTTTATTTATCCTGGTTGGCGACTGGACTAGTTGGGTGAAGCCATGAAGGTTTACATGACGGGATGGATGGTTGCCAGAACAGGATTGCCAGTCAATATTGAAATCACCTAAAATTATAGTTTCTTTGAGGAGATGGTGGGTAGACCAACTGAGGAGTTTTTCTAGTGGAGCGATGTTTTGACCAGGTGGGAAGTAGCATCCAATTATGTTGATGTTGAACACACGTCTTCCAAAAAATTACAGAGAAACGATGATTTCAAATTAAGGACAAATTATGTTAATAGATTTGTGCAATAATTTCATGTTCCTAGTTTACTGGTGGCTCTGTTATTTCAACCATCCCAGCATCAGAAGGACTAGGTGGATTTACTGGAACATGCCAATGAGAAATCTAACAAATTTGTTAAAGGCGGACTCAAGCTTGGTATGTACATTAATGGACAGGTTAATGCTATTAAGGAAATGAAATGTTTAAATGTGAGAACATACTGAGCATATTGGCAGTGCTTTTAAAAGGCATAAACTTGATGGAGCTATACTGCACTTCTGAAGGAGAAAAGGGTAAACACGTCTGCTGAACTTTTGATAATCACAAATATGTGGGCAAATAGTCACTGTAACAGTAAATCATAACAAATACATGGGCAATCATGGTAACCAGTGCTTGCAAAATGTTAGTTCTACCTTTCAAATTATTTTAGTACTAAATTACTTAGTAATTGGCATTTACCTGATGAATGAGTATCTTGCTTCAGTTGCTCACATTTAAGCATTTAGTACCTTTCTGGATAAGCAGCAACAGTTTTTTGTTGTTGTTTTGGATAAGCAGAAGCAGTAGAATACCTCTTAGCTTCTCATAGGTTCATAGGAAATTACTAGACTATTGGCTTAAGGGCCCTTACAAGCCTAACCAATATAATCTGATTTTACCCAACATATGGCCCCTGGGGGCAAGAGGATGGCATGGATTTGTGCCTGTGCATTGAGTATCTTACAGACTGCCCCTGTCCATAAGGTATGCAGGCACTACCCCAGGTGTGAATTTGCAGTTCCCCATACATTGATCCAAACTGCATTTGAAGAGGGTCAGGGAGGGGTTCTGCTTAATGTGAATAGGAAGCCTGTTCCAAAGAAAGGGCAATCACTTAGACACACACCTGCCTGTCCAGCATGTATTGTTTGAGTCGCTAACTAAGTTTAAATCCCTACATCAGTTGACTCTCATGCTATCTGACTTGCGGATGTGTATCAGCTCCATCAGGGCTGGATTTGTGAGTGCCTAGTAGGTCAGGCATAAATTAGAGACAGAGTAAAGGGACAGGAGTTTTAGTCTATCCTCTGAGGTCACTCCAGCTGCTGTAAGTGCCTAGTCAAGTACTTGCCAAATGACACACTGTACTCATTATTGGTCTAATGAGGGCTGAGTACAGCGGGACTATAATTTCCTTGGATCAGGATGCCATACCTTTATTTATAAGCGTTGCCACATAAAATGATTTCCTCACCACTGTAGACACATAGCAGTCAAAGTTCAGGCTACTATTTATCTGTGTACCTAGATCACTCACCTCTGAGTCTACTCTAAGGGGTATGCAATTGATGTTTTAATTTGCAGGGGTATTTAACTTCCTAAAGGGTATGATAATGCATTTTTTGTATTTAGTTTTAGGCTATGGTTCTAGCATCAATCATATATCTGATCTAGACCCTCCTGAAGGATATCTGTATGGTTGGAGGATTCAATGACTGGCCCCAGCTTGCAGTCATCAGCAAACTTTGTCATCCAGAAGCCTTCCACATTTGCCTTGACTTCAGAGAAGTATATTCTGAACAGAAATGGTCTCAGTGCTGAGCCCTGTGGCACACCACTAGTAACTGACCTCTTGTTGGAGCTGGATTCATTCACTTTAAACTCATGTATCCTGTCTGTGAGCCAAATGGCTATCCATCTGGTGATATAGGCATTTATGCTCAGTTTTGTGAGTTTATTTATAATACCTCAGTGGGGAATTGTGTTGAATGCCTTGGCCAAGTCAAGGTAGGCAGTATGTACTGTTTTACCCTCATCCATTGCCTCAGTGACTTTCTCAAAGAAATCCATTAGATTCAGTAGGCATGACCTGCCCTTGACAAAGCCGGATTGGGTTGGGTCCAGTGTTTGGAGGTCTCCTATGTCAATGTTTATTAGGTCCATGATTATTCTTTCCATTGCCTAATATATAAGACTAGTCAAACTTATGGGTCTGTAATTTCCTGGGTCTGTAGATGGTCCTCCTTTATGAGGAAGGATGACTGTTGCTGTCCTCCACTCTATTGGGAAAAAGCCAGTCTGTAGGCCACCGCTAAACAGAGATCCTAATGGGCCTGATAAGTCATAGGTTCATAGGTTCATAGGTTCATACTAGGCTATCTGCCCAAGGGCATTTATAAGCCTAGCCCATAGTTATGTGGCTTTCGCCACCCCTTTAGTTTGAATAAAAACTATGCCTAAAGTCCTGATTTAAGTTGTTTCAGAGGGAACCTGGTATATTGTCAGGGCCCTGTTGAAGCCATGTTTTTAGCTTTAGAGAACACAGTGGCAGCCTGTTATTTGGTAATATTTGGCAGTGGAGTGGTGGAGGGTATTTCTTGAGAGTAATGAGGAGGTGAAATTTCAGCTAAATTTGTCTTCCAGCAGATTTTCTATGTCTTCCAACCAAGTATAGGTGATGTCATCTACAATTAATTCCATACATTGTTGGTTGTTACCCTTAAGACTGCATACATAACTGAAAAATGCCTTATGGTTATCCTTAAGACTGCATAGATAACTGAAAAATGCCTTATGGTTATCATTAGCTTTGGGGGGGCTATTTTTAGCTCAAAGTCTGCTTTCAGAGACTTGAGTTCCCTGATTCACTTGTTTAGACTAATGAGGGACTTATTGCTCTGTTTTGCACATTCCTTTTTACTTCTTAACAGGATTTTCTTTCTTTTGTTGTACAACCTATTAATACCATGGATCCACCAGGTGACTTGTTTTTGCATTTTGACCTGTGTTTATTTCTGTCTAGCACTGCCATTTATATGCAGTTCTTTATGTGGTCATACAGGACTTTTGTGTATGCCCCTGCATAAGTTTCTGCATTTTCTGAATTTGAGATAGCTTGGAAACTAGCTATGCCATCCCTTAATAGGGACTAATTTACATTAGAAAAGTTCTTAAAATTTTGGGGTTTAGGTGAGAGGAATAGTTTTACCTTTATTTCAAGGGAGACGGCTTTGTGATCTGCTCTTACCAGTGAGGACATAACACTGCAGCCCTATCCCATATTTGTGAGTATCAGATCTAGGATATTTGTTCCCCTAGTGGGAGTGTAGACTAGCTGCTCCAGGACATTTGAATTTATAAAGTGAAGAAATCTTTGGGTCTGCATGTTAGTTGATGTGTATGCCTCCCAATTAATACAGAGGTAGTTAAAATCACCCATGAGTATGGTACTGGGCTTGATGGTGAGAGATTCTAGTAACTTCAGGTATAATGTATGGGTTTCCTGGTTCATAGTGGGGGATCTGTAGCTAGCAAGAATATAGTAATGGATCTTTCCCTTGGTTAGTTGAACACGAAGTAGCTCAAGCATGTCATATTGTTTGACCAGCCTTGAGGTGTGCTTATCCTTTATGTAGATGGATACACCTCTGCCTTTTGCTCTGTTGCATTCAGTGGGTGACAACATGTATGAAAGGTATTATAGCCATAGACTACCAGAGTGCTTTCTGTTAATTTAAACCATGTTTTAGTAACTGCATAGGTGTCAGCATTCTCCAAGGTGAGGAGAGCATCCAGGTAGTGCAGTTTCTTGTTGAAGCTCCTAGCATTGAGCAGTAACACCTTTAGATTATCTTGAACAGCTTTTGTTATGTTGGAAGGTTTGTCTGTTTGACAATGCCAAAAGCCTAGAGGTGGCAGGTGAAGACCATCCCTGGCAAAGCAGCATGACCTATCAACCATGTACTCCCAGGCTGACAAGTATTGAACCACTTTTGAATGACACTAGTAGCTAAGCTGATTGTTAAAATTGACCATTTTCTGCAATTATTGTGGCATCATCTTTGGAGACAGTAGAATGCTGCTCAGTGCTAGGCTCATACCTGCCTGTGACACATATTCTGGGAGCTCAATCATGTCTTTCTTTATATAGTCCAAGGAGGTATGTCTCAGGTCATTTATGCCCATGTGGACTATAAGTTATACTTGTACGTAGGGGTAAGTGACATGAATACTTGTGTGATCTGGTGAATCCAGGCCTTTGACAGGCAACTAAATTTAACTTCCCCCTCATCCAGTCTGGTAAGAGGAACATCAGTGTGTCTCAAATGGAGTCTCCTATGACCAGAATATTGGGTTGTGGAGTGTTTTGCCTTATGGAATTGATAGTTGAGGCACAATGAGATGTGGCTTTATGTGTTGTGATGGGTATTATCTTGTTTGCATAGATGTGGAGTTTCTGAGGACTGCACCTGAGATGCCTTTGAGGTTTGGGTAAGTTATACGTGAGCTAGTCTGCATATTTCCGTCTATGTGTGTGGTCCTTTGTGGGTGCAGTGAGTGATGTGTGTGAGTCACTGACAACCTGTCTGTTGCTTTTTCTGTTTGTATGTGAGAATCTAGCCTCCAACATCAATGTGTAACTACATCTCTCACATACTGTATTTTATTTGTCTGTTTGAGAATTAAGTGGTTGTCAGTGTACATAAGGCAATTGTTACATTGCCTCAGGATTCCCTTGTCCACCAAACTGTATGCAGAGACAGCAGTGGTCATCCATCATTCCAGGTCTTAATGTGTACTGGAGAGTGTTTGTAACTGGAAGGGTGCTTATGTGGTGAATCTGTTGCCAACCTATCTAGTGATGCTGCCTGATGCCAAAATCAGATGCTGTCAGAGCAGCAATAGTCCTGGGTGATACGGTAAGGTAACTAGCACAGTAAACTTTCACAGTATAATGAAAATAAGTAATGTTTCCAGATGTTTGCATATGTAAATGACACAGCTCAGTGCAAATGTGCTGAATTTATGCCAGCACTGAAAATACAGAAAACTGACTGAGCCCTCTGGCCAGTACAATGGCTACACTTAGAGCCCTATTGTCTGCTTCCAACTCAGATAGAGCAGGTAAACACCTACTACCAATAGATGTGTAATCCCAGTCCTCCTAAAGTAAAAATACAGTAAAAGAGTGTCCAGAGTGAAATATTACAACAAACAAACTTAAAGCTACAGAAACAGCAGTGTACTTTAAACAGCTTATAAAAGTATGATTATTTAGTAAAACTGCTTTGCTTTGTAGAAATCAGCCAAGAGCCACTCAACTGTACAGAATTTACAAAGGCACAAAAAAGAAGATAAGCCAAATAATAGGACTTACAGCCAATAAAATAACGACATGCATGAATCTCTAGTGTGTTTACCCAACCTATACAGACCAGACTTCCACCCACTAGATGGAAAATCCATTGACCTCTTGATGTAAAAAAACAGAAAAGTTTTGCTAGAGTATAAAAATAAACTACTTTGCCCAACATCTAGCTAGATAATAGATTTAGAGCAAGTAACTCAGTAGGACAGACAATGAGAGGCAACATGCACTTTCATCAAAATAAGCAAAAGACTAGACAAATAATTCAGGATATAAACAGCAATATAGAAAGGGAGGAGTTTATAAAGCTGAATTTACAGTAAGGGTGGACAGCTTAAAATCACCTTGTTTAAAAAAAGTAGATCAAGGAATGGGAAGGTGGGTAGGAAAAATAACTAACAGGGATTAACCAAAAGTGCTTGTAGTTTTTGCAGACTTGTAGTCTTATCAGATCTCTGATAAAAGAAAAATCTAAACCAATTCAAAACTAATAGGCTGCAAGGGCCAGAAATAAAGAACAATTGTTAAATATTGCCCTAATTCACTTAAAAGTTTAGTAGAATAAGAGGTTTTGTATCACCACACATTTTCTGAACAAAAAGAAGCATGAAACTTTAACGTCTGGTGCATGATACTGACTAACTGTAATGCTCTATAATTTAACAGAAAATCAAAACAAAAAACAGTAATATGATAAAGAGGCATAATCAGGAGCATTCTCCCACAACAGGGACAGATGATATGAATGAGCAGTATACTTTATGATCTTGTTGGTTGTTTTGCACTCAAAGGCCTTCACTTAATGCAATTATCACTTGTCAGTCTTCCCACACAATCACTAGATTAGCAACATAAAACAAATGCAAATGTAAAGTTAAGTAAGCTGACAGTTGGAATATTTAAATGATAACAGCATACATTTGTTATCCTACAAGTTTCAAATACAGATGCCCCATATAGTTGTTGACATTTCACATCTAGTCTCCATTACCTTTCAACATTTAGTCACAGCAGTTCTTGGAGCTCTTTATATTTTAGGCAGAAATATAAAGCTGGTCAAATGATTGCAAAAGTCACATAATGGAAATGGAAGTCACTATTTATTTATTTATTTATTTCCAGTTTGATAACCGGGGAAGTCCACTGGGCCCGAAAGCCCGTTTTCAGTGGAGGCCCGGGGAGAAAAGCTCCACGATAATACATTACACACAAAAACACAGCAGAAAAGATCTAAACTAATACATACAAAAACACACTCTGTTCTAATAGCATAATACTTTAACAAATTCCAAACAAGAAAAAGGAGCATTGGGCACAAAACATAAGAAAAAGATATATTAGTGAAACTGTGAATGTTAGTAAAGTGGGAAAGGAAAGGAAATTATAGAAAGAGTTTGAATGCAAGAGCAGGGATGCATGGGAGAAACGAATAAGAAGCAAAGAAATTAAAGGAGAGGTGTAAGAACAGGATAGAAAAAGAACAGAATACTAAATGTTCAAATTATGGATGAGTCCAGGAGACCACCTTGAGAAAAAAAAAAAAAAAAAAAAGTCAAAAGATTTAAGGAGAGAGTAAGCATAGCACTTGAAGGAAAATAAAGGGTTTATTCAGGGAGGAAGGAGGAGATAATGTAGATCAGCACGTACAGAAATGTGAACTTTAGTTAAGTGAAATGAATGCCATGTTATGCTGCTGAAAGAAAATCAACACCTTAAATATAAAATTCCATTTTATAAATTTGGTTTCTCAAAGAGATGTTTTGCACTGGTAAAATTTTGAAGGAATAAACTAATCAAGACTGTTTTATTTATTTGTTTGTTTGTTTACACTTTATTGACCAGATTAGTCCACTGTTTTCAGGGGAGAGCAGAGATTATACTGATATTGACTAGAAGAACTTTAGCAGGGACACTGGGGAACTTTCCCCTACTATGTTAGTGGCACTGTGAGGAGTTATGGTGAATGCAGAACTTGTAGTAACAATGTTATAACCATGTGGTTATCACATATCAGTTACTACTTATGGACTGCCAGTCTGCAGGTTTTGAACATAGGGAAAGAATATGGTTAGAGGTCACTGATAAAATTGAAGCCACAGTTCATGTTGAAAATAATAGCAGTGGCATGTTCCCAATTCTTTCTTTGATAATAATGAGAGCAGTGTCAAAACGTGCTTCAGAAATGTCAGTATAGCTGAGGTCATTTCAGCTTTTCTCAGAACCAGGAAATGATATAGCCTTGAGACTCAAGCAGCAGAAGGCAACAGGAAGCAATAACGCCAAGAGACACAAGAGTCAGACCCTTTGTTGAAAATGTGCTGAACTGATGCACAAACTTGGATTCTGAACTGGTTGTGACAATGCAGATTCTCGCTTTATTTTTGTTTCATTGCAGAGGGGTGCCCATGGACAGATATTGTTGGTTAGAGGTAGTTACTCTTCTTTGGATTAGTGTGGCTTGGGAGATATCTTAATTCATTTTACTAGGGAATCTATTTATGAAAAATTTAAAAATGAAAATTGTTCATAGCACATATTAACTGAATTTGAAAAACAATTGAATGCTACTTCTTAGTCACAATTCCAGCTATGTGACTTGCATTTAAATAATAGATGAAAGATACAAGTATGGTCTAGGGACTCTGTTTTGTTAGAAGAAGATGTCAGGAAAGGATTAAACTGGCATTATCATATTTAAAAACCTTTATTGAAAATTTAAAACGTTATGGGGGCTGTGGCCTGTGGGTTGGGAAGGTGGTATGGGATATTGTTGTCTAATGGATGTTTAAAACATGTTAAAATCTGGTTTATGGTATTACAAGCAGAAATGTTGTTCAATAATCAGGGCAAACAAACATTGTTAGGGCATTTTCAGCATAATTGCCCTGATTTGTTTTCCACAATATGTGGAAAACAATGTCATAATAATAATTATGAAAAAGACATACAAGATGTGGTAGAAATGAACATTTTTGGGATGCTTGTTCTAAAAACAATATAGCTGAAAATGTAAATGTAGGTGAAACATCTGATTAAGACCCATTTGAAGGAAGCCTTTTATTAGCATGGCATCATTGAGGTTGGGGGGAGTTGTGTTGAAAAGTCTTCTTACAAACTCTGTGTCGGAATTAAATGTGATTATGCATTTAGATGATGTAAGTAGCAAATGTGGTAAAGATGAATTGTTTTAAACCAAACAGTGTTTGAAAAAGTGGAAAAAACTAAGAGGAAAAGATGGTTTAAAGGGAATAAACAGATTAATCCTGTTAGAAGATGAGCATGGCCCAATGGATAAAAATGCTTTGAGACATTTTTTATAGCAAGATGTTTGAAGAGTTTCCTTGACAGAGCAACCTAGTTTAGATTCATTTTTAAATGGTACAAGACATTGGTCATTTGGTAGTTATTTAAGTTCTGAAACATACTATAGTATTACAAATAAATTTACTAGATTCAGAAAATATATACATTTTGGATGGCTCTTATCAAGAGTATATATGGAGGATAATGAATGTTCATGCATATACATGTTTCACTACAAAAAAAAACAGTTGTGGGATAGATTGGAAATGTGACTGAATTTCAAAGGGAATACAATTTGGTGTGGGGGCTTTGATTTCATGTTTTGTACAGAAAAAAGAGAAAAGGTAAGAAACCAGAAGATGTTAATGTAAGAAAATGTAGGAATTTACTTAAGAAAACATTAGATGTTTAGATGCCCAGATACACTTATAAATTAAATAAACATGCTGCATGGATAGATATTTTTTCAAGTAGTAGCTTGTATGAATGAAAAAGCAAGTTGTAGAGAACTGTTTTTCATATTGTATGGTACTAATGACCTAACTGGAGATAGAAAAGATAAAAACATAATCTTCAGGTGGTTATTGTTTGTACAATATTTAATGAAAGATTATATGGATGGAGTTTGGAGAGACCATGCAGATTTCAAATTTGTTTATGCATCTTGGAAGTAATGGTGGTTTTCTTTAAAAAATTGATGGACAAATATTGATGGAATATAAATGGTGCTTGATTAGAGGTAAAAAACAAAGAGTTTGAACAGAATCAGATATATACAAATAATGATAATATTCAGCAATAAAATGTGAAAAATTGCATTAAGGCTATTTCATTTGAAATGTAAAAAAGTTGGTATAGAAGAAGATACATTACATTTTATCTAACAGAAAAAACAAACAATATGAGCTGTTGGGGTCATTAGTGAAGGTGGGGTTACACTTCTAAATTTGTTTCGACTAGTACAGCTTTATTATATAAGAAAATATTAAAACAATAGGAAATGACAATTCTTTGGAAATAGGAATTCACTCTAGGCTTTTGAATATTGCTGTGATAGGTAAAAACTTTTCATCTATGGTATTAAACCATGTATTAATGGCATACTTAGTTTTCCTACACTAAAAGAAGGTACAAACTCAATCCTTCCCAGGGGTAGATTAGATACCCTATGTTCATTATAAAATATTAGAATATTGGTACAGACATTTGTTAATTAAAGATTTTTAGTGAATTGATATTCAGAGGAGTAGAGTTTAACACTAGAAAATCATTTTATGTGCCTTTTTTAATATTAATATAAAAGGTAAAGAAAAAGAGACTCATGATAATTGGAGACCGAGCTCCTTGCTTAAGTGTTATTTTAAATTATTGCCTTATGCATTAAAAAAAGATTAAAAAAGACTGCTAAAATGCAATTTACCTAAAGAAATGAATGGATTAACAGGTAATTAGGGAGTATTCAAAATACTGTTATTTTAAATTATTGCCCTATGCATTTAAAAAAAAGATTAAAAAAAGACTGCTAAATTTTAATTTACCTAAATAAATTAACGGATTAACAGGTAATTAGGGAGTATTCAAAATACTGTTATTTTAAATTATTGCCTTATGCATTTAAAAAAAATATTAAAAAGACTGCTAAAATTTAATTTACCTAAAGAAATTAATGGATTAATAGGTAATTAGGGAGTATTCAAATTACTGTGTATTGTAAAAGAGTGTGTGTGAAGATTGTATCATAAAGAAGAATATAGAATGTTGTGCAGACTGAATATATATTAAAAAAAAAACATGATTCTGTTTTGCAAATGCAATTGCTGCTTATTTTATCAGATTGTAGTCTCAGCATGAAGTTGTCCAACTGGATTAAAGATGTCTATGTAAATTCTTATGCAAAACCATGTATTGATGGCATATTTAGTAAGCCTATAAAACCAGGTTGTGCATTAAACACACTGATAAGTCAACTTAATATGCTGATGCCTATAATAAGATTAGATCTTCCTGTCTTAATGATATATGCTGATGGCATCTTATTATATACTGATGCAATTCAGCAATTTTAATTTTTATTTGATACAATGAAAAGTGCATTACAACTTCTACAGGTAAAAGTTAATTATAAGAAGATTATAGGTTGCACTGTACATGGAGAGATACATGGAATTTCATTTGTAAAATATACCTTTTCTATATGAGGAGTATAGTTTAGGTCTATGTAAATTATTTATGAGCAATGAGAAGAGATTTTTACAAGTTATCCCAGAAATGGAAGAATAATTTCTATGGGTTATGGAAACAAAAAGTACAACTACTGAACATATTATATTCTCATTAGGAAGTTAAAAAGCTCAGATTTAGTTACCACTACAGAAGTTAGAAACAGAGTTTCTAAGCATTTCCTTTTCAGGTATATGGGAAAACAGAATAAACCCTAAAGGATTGTTATATAGAAACAAAATGTTGGATTAAAGAGGATACATTCAGCATTAAGCTATTATGCAATATTTTTAAGAATGTTATTAAAGATCAGAAATTACACATTCTTTGAACTCTATTGGTGTACCTATTATGCTCACTTATTAGAGAGATGAAAAAATATATTAAAATAAAATAAATATTTGCTGGTTTATAGAAGTGAGCATTTTCCTTCTTTTTAAAACTAAACAGTGAAAATTAAGTAAGCAAATGGTAACCACAGAAGCTTTTATTTGGGTTGATGCTGTATTAAAAAATATTTATTCTGAATCCTATCTGGGAAATGTTAGTAAGATTTAAGAGGGTTCCTTACAAGATTAAATTGATTTAATAAATATAAATGTATATAGTTTTGTATGTGTCTGATTATGACACATAAACTGTTCTTAAAGTATTGTTATATAAAAGTATGAATCAAAAGTATTGTTCCTGAGTGTTAAAAACTATTGATCTTATATTTCTTGAATGTAATACAGTAAAAGCATTTTTAAATATGTTTTAAAAAATATGCGCATAAGTTGTATGTTTCTGATAATAATGTAACTAGTAATTTAGCTTGTTATGGTGTTAGAATAGATAGGCAGTTCACATCTTACATGGATGCATGTCTTTTGGAGAATTTGGTGTCCTAGATGTGTTAAGGTGTTAAAAATGTGTGATATGGAACATATTTGCTTAGAGATTTTCTCTTTTGATAGCCTTGTTTACCCCTTAAATAATATGAAGTGATGTCTATGCAAGGTTTCAGGATCATTAAAATGAAATTACTTAAAGTCATACTCAATGAGGGATCATTCCATTCTTATCACGATGGTGGCTAGAAAAACAGACACAATGGCAGCCATAGCAGAGAGCACATCTGTTGTCTCTGATGTTGTAGAGCATGATGCAGCTGAGTTTTTGTAAAGACCAGAAGTAGAGATGAAAGAAGTCCAGCCAGGCAGTCAGAATAATGATGTTCTGGTGGAGGTCATGGGTAAATTTGTCAGTCAATTATGCTAGAACAAGAAGAGAAGGACTGCTGTTGAGTTGCTATAATACAGCAAGAAGATCATTATAATTGGAAGACTTTCTGGTTTATGAGTACTTTATTATAATAAGGAGACTTTCCTGGATATGAGCACTTTGGAAGATTGGGATATGGGAAACTTCTGTTATTTTATTATAATGGGGAGACTTTCCTGTTTATGAGTACTTTTGAATATTGGGATATGGATATTATAATGGGGAGACTTTTCTGGATATGAGTATTTTGGAAGGTTGGGATATGGGCACTCCTGTTATTTTATCATAATGGAGAGACTTTCATGGATATAAGTACTTTGGAAGCTTGGGAAATGGCCATTCCTGTTATTTTATTAAAATGGGGAGATTTTCATGGATATGAGTACTTTGGAAGATTGGGATATAGACACTCCTGTTATTTTATTATAATGGGGAGACTTTCCTGGATATGAGTACTTTGGAAGCTTGGGATATGGACACTCCTGTTATTTTATTATAATGGTGAGACTTTCCTGTTTATGAGTACTTTGGAAGATTGGGATATGGATATTATAATGGGGAGACTTTTATGGATATGAGTGAGTACTTTGGAAGATTGGGGTATGGGTACTCTTGTTATTTTACTATAATGGGGAGACTTTCCTGGATATAAGTACTTTGGAAGGTCAGGATATGGATATTATAACGGGGAGACTTTCATGGATATGACTACTTTGGAAGATTGGGGTATGGGTACTCTTGTTATTTTACTATAATGGGGAGATTTTCCTGGATATAAGTACTTTGGAAGGTCAGGATATGGATATTATAATGGGGAGACTTTCATGGATATGACTACTTTGGAAGATTGGGGTATGGGTACTCTTGTTATTTTATTATAATGGGGAGATGTTCATGGATATGAGTACTTTGGAAGATTGGGATATGGATATTATAATGGGGAGACTTTCATGGATATGAGTACTTTGGAAGATTGGGGTATGGGTACTCCTGTTATTATACTATAAGGGGAAACTTTCCTGGATATGAGTTCTTTTGAATGTTGAGATATGGGAACTCCTGTTATTTTATTATAATGCGGAGACTTTCATGGATATGTGCACTTTGGAAACTTGGGATATGGACACTCCTGTTATTTTATTATAATGGGGAGACTTTCCTGTTTATGAGTACTTTGGAAGATTGAGATATGGATATCATAATGGGAAGACTTTCATGGATATGATTACTTTGGAAGATTAGTATATGGGTACTCCTGTTATTTTATTATAATGGGGAGACTTTCCTGTTTTTGAGTACTTTGGAAGATTGGGATATGAATATTATAATGGGGAGACTTTCCTGGATATTAGTACTTTGGAAGCTTGAGTACTCCTGTTATTTTGAAGCTGCCAGTGAGACTGCATTCAGCAGTCGTGGCTTCACAGAATGTTACTTGTTGAAAGAAGAATCATGTTACCTTCAGGCTTATGATAAGACTGAAAAGACAGCTTGATAATCTAAATGCCAGATATTTGATTTGGGCAAATACTGCTGTTCTTATGTGCTTCAGGTGCTCCTATTATATGGTCATTTATTCATTTTGGAAAAAGTGATGCTTTGAATCTATTTCTTTAATGGAAATTTTTTTTTTTTTTTTTTTTTTTGCAAAAACATGAAAAATATTCCAAAAGTGAGCCCCAAAGTGACTATAGTGGTCAAAAGAAAACTGAATATTTAGTTTAAGACTAATCTTATAGGAGAAATAAACAGGCATTTTTGAAAAGCTTATGTGAAACTGTAAGTGGTGTTAAACAGACATGATATCTATAATGTAGGAGCATGGGGTTGGAAATGGGATCTGGTGTTGTCAGTTAAAAATAATGCCATTAGTCATTCACTAAATGTAGGGAATACAAATGCTGTGAAATATATTTTGACTAAATGAGGCAACAGAAAATCTGTTTTGTTTGCAGGTTTACTAAACCATTTAGTAAATAAATGTGGCAACTAGAAATGCTGGCACTGTGGGTTGGTGATGATTATCATTGATAATTGTATGCAGTAAGTGTAATAAAAATGTCTTTTTATGGACTCAACAGAAAAAAGAAGATGGGAACAATATTGTAGATTCTAATTCTAATACAAGGAGTAAGATGAGTAGGCTATGTCATCATTTTTGAGAAATTTCTCAGGAAAACAATTAGAATGAAAAGTTAAAAATACAGAAACTGAAAATCATGAAAGTGTGAGTGATGCAGAAGGTGTTAAGGTTAATAACAATCAGATGCTTGATGGGCAAAATGTTGGCATTGTTTCTAGAAGTACACATTTAGTATCTTGGAGTCAGTGGAGCTGGAAGACAATAGTGAGGTAACATTAAGAACTGTTAAGAATAATGTCTGGATTGGAGAGAGGATTGAGGACAGATAAAGGAAGACAGGTGTTTAAAAGATAGGAAGATTTTAAGGAAAGCTTTTCAATTATCTGTTCAAATGTAAACAATTTGATAAATGAATCCACAAGCAAATGTAGGCAGCAGAAATAAACAGTCCAGCGGAAAAGAAGTAAAATGATTCAGTCAATTGTCTGAAGAAGTAGTGGGTCACCACTACAAAAGCACTAACATTAAATACATTTGGTTGGGTATATTCTTACTTGTGTTATCTTTTAGCTGTTGCTCAGTCCAGTAGATGCTGCTATGGAATTTAATTAATAAAACTAGAAGAATAACTGCTAGTCAGTGTGATGTGGTATCTTTAACATTAGCTGTTTTGGTAGAATACAAAGCAATTTGAGACTGACTGTGGAAAATAAGTGCTTTGAAATGTTGGAATGGATAAATGTTTTGTTTGGGCAATGGTTTTTAAATGTCATAATTAAGCTGATGGATGTTAAGTTAGGTAGGGCTGCAGTGTTGCATTTAGGCATTATTGTTTTATTGTTTTTGTTATGCTTATTGATGTTTATGCTAATACTAACAAACAAAGAAAAACTCTTTCAGTAAGTCTTGCCTTCTGTTTTATTATTATTATTATTATCATCATCATCATCATCATCATATAGGCAATTTAAATTGCAACCTTATAAAAAGGGAGTATGATGCCACAAAATATAGTAAAATGAAGGGAGTTGAGAGATGGATATTTGCAGTTGAGTGAACAAAGCGATTATATATATGCCAAAGGAAATATTAAAACATCAGTTGATTACAATATGTTTTCAGAGTCTTGAAGGAAATTGCAAGGTATGAGTAAACTTCCAGCCTTTTTAGATCATTTGACTACATGTTCCACATTTGGAGAAATTTGGGATCAACATTTTTGTGATCCAGGTGCTAAGAAGGTGTTTTTTGAGAATAAGGACATTATGTAGGAACGGGATAATTTATGGGAAAATCATTTAACCATGATTCATTTTTATGATAAGTCTGAGTTAAGTGTATAGTATAGGAAGAAACTACTTATAAAGGTATATGAGATTATGGAAAATAAGGTTTTGATGAAGTATATATATATAATTATAACAAGATGGTTCAGAACCTTGATCAAACAATGGTTAATAAATATTATGTATATCTGAAGAAGAAATGGACATTTATGAGAAAAATCAGGAAAGGATAAACACAATGCTCTTAAGGAAGTAGATTTGCAAGGAAGGCAAGAAAGGTGTGCTCCTTTTCTAGTAAAATCAATAAAGAGAGAAGAAATGGTTAAATCAAAGTGAAGCAGAAAAGGTGGAGTGTTAATTTCAGGTCAGATAACCATTATAGATAAAGTAGAAAGAGATATAAGGTTATTACACGAGAGAAGGCACATTATATCTAATTCAAGATGGTCATTTTCACAAATTTCTAGAAAGACAAATAGCATATTAGAAGACTATTTCAATACATCATGAAGATTTAGATATTTTAAAGGATATGTTTTATTGGGCATGCATATTTTTATTATTATTGTTGTTATTATTATTATTATAGGTGATTTACATTGTAATCTTATAAAAAGGGAGTATGATGCCACAAAATATAGTTCATGAAGACAATTGATGAGAGATGGAAATTTGCAGTCAGTAAACAAAGAGGTAATACATATGCCAAAGGAAATATTGAAACTTCATTTGATTACAATATGTTTTCAGACTACTGAAGGGAATTGCATGGTGTGGGTAAAGTTCCAGCCTTTTTAGATCATTTGACTACATGTTCCACATTTGGAGAATTTTGGGATCAATAAAGAAGGAAGTAATGGTTACATCAAAATCAAGCAGAAAGGATGGTGTATTAATTTTGGGTCAGATAGGCATTATAAATAAAGTAGAAAGAAATATAAGGTTATTACATGAGAGAAAGCATATTATATGTAATACAAGATGCTCTTTTTCACCAATTTCTAGAGAGACAAATAGCTTATTAGAAGAATATTTCAACACATCATGAGGATTTAAATATTTTGAAGAATGTTGGTGATAAATGAATACCTATAATAGATTAAATGCAGTCAATATATTATGAGAGAATGACAGAAGAGCAGGAAAAAATATTTCTGAAGGCTCTTGATAAGTTCTTAATTAGTAGAATAATTATTTTGTTACCAAGAGGAAAATTAGTAGGATTTGATTAAACAGTTTTAGAAAAAATGTAATAAAATAATTAAACTCTGTGCTATATGTGTAAGCAGAGAGAAGAAAGTGGAACATGCTTTGCTAAAATGTGAAAGAATGAGCTTATTATGGGAAGAAATTTTTAAAGAATGGATTACACCAAATATTTATATAGAAAAATAAATCATATTTTTATACTGATATTTTGAGTTAAGGAAAATAGAAAAATGTGATCAAACTGACAAGGTAGTAACTGCAGTATGGAATCATAGTTTTTCTAGATGTCAAAAAGTGCTTTAAATGGACCATTGAGCATACAAATGCAATTAAAAAAATCTAAAAATTGTTGTGAGAGAAGGGGTGAGGGTTTACAAAGGGGTTTTGTTACTTCTCTCTCTTGCTCTCTCTCTCTCTCTATATATATATATATATATATATATATATATACACACACACACACACACACACACACACACACACACTTGTTTATTTAGTTGTATATTATTTGTAAAGAACAAAGACAAATGTCAATCTATTCCATCTATATATACATACATATGCACCATGGATAACATATGTAAAGAATGAGCCTTGTGCTACCATATCAAGCGTGAGTACTGAGGAATTCATTCTAGAAATCATCTACTGCATAGACCCCATGAATTAAGAAGTAAATAGTGTGATTATGGTGCCAGTCAAACCATAGTAACACCTCAAATACCTAACTGAAATTTTAATTTCTACAATGTCAAATTGTGCTAAGACATCAAGGATAACAAGACGAAATATCAAATAATGGTTTATACTTTGTTGTGCTTATGTCTGAAACTACACTGATATGGATCAAAGATATCGCCAGTAGTTAAATAAGAGTAAAATCATGCATGTACTGCCTTCCCAATAATCTTACCTACAACAATGAAGTAAAAGATGGGTCAGTAACTTTCCAACACATCTATATTGTAGATCAGAGTGTGTGATATACCTTTAAGAAGCTTTCCAGTTAGCAGGCACGTGCATATAAGTACTGAGCACGTGTAAGCAAGAGTGCCATTTTGTAGTGAGCTGCCAAGGTTTAAGCATGCATGTGTGTTGTAGTCAGTCAATTAGTTAGTTTGTTTAAGTTTAATGTTCCTGCTATCCCTTCTGATGTGTTTGTGTGTAATAAACTGCTTAAACGAACACTCAGCCTCATTGTCTTATTTAATATACAGAAGACGAGTGGCATTAACTTTAAGGCTGAGTTATTAAGGCCTCTTTTAATGAAGGTGGCCTGCCCATCCTGAAGTGATAGTGGACATTTTGTAAAATAATGGGACCTAGTGACATGAGGCAGTATTGTACTAATCTAATAGAACCAGTAGTTAGCCTTCAGTAAGTTCCATGAGATGATCAGTCTGCATTCATGACCTTATGAAAGCTGATATAAACAAACTCAGACCAATAAAATTCCAGGCTACTTTTATCAGACAATTTTTGGAGCTTCTCCTTTGCAGCTATCTGCTAACCATTAGGCCATCCCTTAGACAGATGCCTCATTCATTCTCACAAACACCCAAGTGAGAGCTAGCCAAGAGAAGGAATCATTAGGCAGCCATTATCGGTTACTTTTTTTTCTAGTGTGCCTTTAACCCCACAGTACCTGCCTTGGAGTTCAGTGTGCAACAGGTGTTAAAAAGGATGTAGCACTCACTTCCTCAAGTGATATAACCCATCAGGACAGCCCTGCCTCTGTTGAAGCCAGAAGTCCCATAGGGCCTATGATCTCTAAGGAGGATTCAACTACAGAAATATGCCCCTAGAAACATGCTTCCACACTTTCCCCCTGAGGAGTGACAGGTCAGCAAAGCTGCATCACTCTTTTCCTCCCCAACGACGGTTCCAGTACATTCTCCCTCTATGCCAGTGCAGCTGGCTTATATCTGATACACTGGGTCTCTCCACGGCCAAGTCAAGGTTACAATATTGTCAACTTTCTCTGCAAAGAGGCATACAAATTCCATGTACTGAGAAGGGGAACCTCTCTGACCAATTCTGGGTTGCACAGCTTAAAGGAGTACAGCTGGACAGGCTGATGTATCAGGAATGCCATGTGCCAAAAAGGATTCCTTCTTATGTGAGATTTCTGCTTGGTCTGCTGAAAAATAAATAAAGTAAGTTTACACTTGAGAAGCCATCCCCTTTACTGCAAATACAATTCTTTTCAATTCACTGTATGGCACATGTGAATGAGCCACAGCTTATGATGTACAGTAGATCTAGGATGTGCACAAACTGAGGTGGCAGGATTCAGAGAACCATACACAGCTACATTATAGGACACAACTAGTGACTCTGGGCTATCAGCATTGTCTCCATGTACATGCTGACCCATTTAAGGAATCAAAGTGCTCCATACCTGTACAATGCAACAAATCAGTATCAGCTATCACTTTTGATGGCAGCTCCAAACAGAACTGTTCTAAATGATAAGTGGACTATGAGACTGTCCACTTCTATGTTATTTGTCTCCAGATTCCAGAAAAAGACCGAGTCCAATAAGTATACAAATCTTTTGCCAGTAGTAGAAATTGCCAACCTGAAACTTCACTTGTCTTGTCCTGGAGTCAGGCATTGAAACTACTCAAAGTTAACCACTTAGGGCATTTATGCACTATGTAGATGTGAACTGTTTCTGAAATGCCCTCAAGGTACCTGATTGATGGTGCACAATGAAAAATTGTCAAATCATTCCTGCTTTAAGAACATAATAGAACATAGAGTATAGCCAACTACTGCTGATACCAACTTTTCTGCGTCTGTGAATAACATGGAGACCTCATTGAATTAAAGCTTAGAAATGAGGTCCAAAAGTTGTTATATAACCATGTATTCATACTAAGTGTTATATCACCTATACTAAGCAGGTCAGAAACTATGCCTGGTTTGTTTCACACAAAGCTTACATTAAAAAGCATTGGCCTGAAGTTACAACCTTTGTATTAGAAATTGCAATCCAGTTCCCAAGGTACTTCTGCAAGGCATGGGTAACTATGTGGTATTACAACTTGAAGTGGTTCTGTTGATTGTAATTCTGGTTCAACATTCCATTTCAGAGCATGCAAATACCATCCATCCCCTAACCCCACTAAATTGTTCTTTACTGCTTCCAAACTCTACACACACACATCAAGGAGACCATGAGTCAGCCAATAAAGACCCAAGTAGGTTGCCCTAGTAGCAAGGGATAGGAAGGTGATTTTCTTGGTCCAGAACAAGAATGAGTTAATATTTTTTTCATATGCTTTCCAGAAGACATTGTAAGTTGTAAGAGGGGGCCTTAGCAAATACCACGACATTTAAAGGACTTAACATTTTCTATAAAACTACTGAGGGGTCAATTATTTTTCCGTAGTACCAAAAAGCATATTTTTTTCATGAGTTAAGCAGAAAGTTTTTATAGCTAATACATTGAATCATAGCATGAAAGTCTGGTTGAAGTTCTTGTTGTAGAGTAAGGAGG
The DNA here is from genome assembly GCF_019279795.1 of Protopterus annectens. NCBI lineage: Eukaryota > Metazoa > Chordata > Ceratodontiformes > Protopteridae > Protopterus > Protopterus annectens. The sequence goes on along the minus strand of NC_056728.1, from coordinate 1,248,782,431 downwards.
GAGTGATTGATTGGACTGGAAAAAGGCCAACTCATTGGCATGAAGAGAGATGGGGGAGGGGGTTTATTTTATTCAACTCTGAATGAGATGAGTATTGGGGTTGTACAAACTTTCTCTTAAGTATCAGAGAGTGGCAGAAATTCAGATTATGTGTATCAATGTCTTCTTCTTTCTTTTGGAGACAAGTGACCTGGGCTGTAATAGATGTATTATCCCCCATTAGTGTTAATGTTTTCCTTGCAGTCTCTAACACATTGGCCATTTTGTGGCTGTTTTCTGGTGGATACTTCAGTTTTCCTTCCTTAGTCCTCAAAAGCTGTATAAGATGCCCCCTCATCTCTGGACATGTGTACAAGATGTGATGAAAAGAAGGTGGGTTCACAGAGAAACTCATTTACTGACTGTCTTCATTTGAAGGATGTGTGTAGTCTGTCAGAGTTTGCGGGCACTACTGACTGTCATCACTGGGCCATGGAAGAATATTATTCATTATGATATGAAAAAATGGCAACAGGCAGTGCAGTCCTGACTAGAGGCAACTCAGAAGGCAAAATTAGTAAATATGTAGTTTTTAAGATAACATTAGATCCTATGATGAATTACTAGGAAAGTTAATGTGTTTGACATGTATATTGAATGGACAACACATTTGTGAAAAATGAAATGTTTCATTTGGATGAATTAAAACACGTGTAGGGTCCTAAATAATATATAATGGTAGATAAGGGTGGATAATAATATATTAAATTTCTTCATCTGATGATGACAGTTTATCTTGAAAATTGTATGTGTTCCTTCATACTTCCTTCCCTGTCTCACTCTTCGTTCAGTGAGATTTGTAGAATTAAAAAAAAAAAAAACAGGTTTTCCTTTTGTCTTCTCTTGTGCCAGGATATGTTAAATTTCTCCATGTCCAAGCTGCACACTCTTTGTATAGCAAATGTGCACTGTGTAACAGGAATATTGTGTCAGAGAAAATGTGTTGTACCAAGATACATGTAACATAGCTGGTTATGCTGAAACCTGCACTCATAGGATTTGTAATATGCCAGTTGTCTAACATTCAGATCTTGCATATTTTATTATCTGTTTCTGCTGCTAAAGCAGTACTTAAAACATTTCAGTTGTTAGGATTATTTTATAATAATAATGCATGTCTTTGGCCCTTATCTTACATACAGGTCTGGCCAGCTACTGTTTCTTGATAATTCAGCTCATCCATACATTCAGTTACAGATTCAGTAAGTTGTCTGCATGTTGCTGTTTTCAAAAATGTTTTTGTGAAGCCAAGAGAGTTTCAATTATGCTAGAGATTCCACTTATTCCACTTCAGAAACATAGAGGAGTATGGCTCCTTATCTGTACTTATTTACAGTTTTATTTGTGAAAAAAAAATGTTCTATTCATTCACAATCTTTCTGTTTAGACTGGACTTTCACATCAGAAGCAGTCAAAGTATCTAAAGCACTCGGTTTCTTTTTTATTTTATCCTCCTTAGGTTGATGCAAGTGAAGCAAGTGCTAAAATTCTTATATTTTGTGGAACAAAATGATAAAATAAAAAGTGTTATAACTTGTAATGGACCATCCAAACACCTTAAGTAATTTAACAGCATTCATAAGTAATCCACATTTCAAGTGAAAAGCATTAGTGGCAAACTATTGTGTAGATTGCTTAGCAATTACAAGTGTTCCAGATGCACATCAATGGAAATCTGAGACTCCATTGATGGAATAGGACACAAGACCAGCATCAGGTCTAATTACTGATTACTTGTTATCATAGAAATCTGAAGCATGATGTCAGTTAAAATTAATTCCTCCAAATACCTATATATAGAAATATTTGTGGGGGTCAGAGCAGCTTATCCGTATGTGAGGAAGCATGGCAGGGGTTCAGACAGATGAGAGGCAGTTGTCGAAAGGTTTATCAACCTGAGCTTGTCTTTTTAATTGGCTGCAGGAGTAGATTGTTTGCATATTTGTGGGGCTGGATCTAACAAGTGATTTCCTTACATTCACCACTGCAACATTCCTTACTAATGGGATTCCGATTTCTGTTGCTTTAAGGTACACTGAATGTCACCTGCTTACTCCTTGTGTATGTTAGGGCATAAAGGTGACATTCATCCTCAGAACTTTTTTGCCGCCAGTCCGAATGCTGTTTTAATTGCTGGTCTGTTGCATACATCTGTTTTTTTTATTTTACCATTTTTCTATTTCTGTTTTGCTTAGTGCTGTTTGGAGTTTATGTCATCCAGGAAGGGTAAATGCCAGTGTGGGAGACTGATTCCGCCTTGATGCTGTTCACGATCATATGTCTTGTTCAATTTGTCAGGCGTTTGTCCCCAAAAATCTTCATAGTAGGCTTTCTTCCCTTTCCTTTTACCTTGAGAACCAGTGACTTAAGCTTCATGCGGCAAGTACTATGGATGGAACTTCCTGCCCCAAGGGTCAGCCATCCTGGAAGAAGAAGGTGCATAAGGTAAGGCCAGAATCTTCCACTGTCCAGCCTCTGCCTAGTATTTCTGGCTCACCTGGTTGTTATTTGGCTGGCAGCACTTTTGCAGGTGTCCATTTTGGGCATTCAGAGGGAGCCACAATTGACTGTTTCTGAGGGGTCTAATGGGGTTCTGCCGTTTCTCTTTCAGGAAGAGGTTCCTAATGCAGTTGGGGAATGCCGTCTTGAGTCTGCACCTTCTCAGGTTTCCAGGAAGGTGGTCCCTTTGAAGAAGAAACAGAAAACTAACCATGTCTCTTCTGCTCCTAGTGATCGACAAAGTGAGTGGCAGGCCTTTACTCAGGGGTTATTTAATGCTTTACTGTTGTGGTGGCCTCCTCAAGGGGTCCTCCTTGGTGCACCTCTTCCCTAAAAGGCCCAGTGAATTCCATTCTTCTGAAGTGGATTCTGATGATGACTCCCTTGCTTATTCTGCCCAGATTCCTTCTCCTTTAGACTAGGGGTCTGAGGGGGAGGATTCTCATACTCTTGATAACCCCTCTGAGGAAATTTAATTTGGGGACACGATCTCTAGGATGATGCACTTTTTTAAATGGGATTGTGCCCAGGTTTCGGATATCCATAAGACATGCTATGAGTTACTGCAAATGGAATCTCCTAAACCTGCAGCCATTACTGCTGTTTTGCCTGCTTTATTGGATGTTTTTTCCACTGCTTCTAAAGTGCTGGATTCTTTGCTCCCTGCTCACAGGAAGTCTGATAGGTTTTACAGGGTGCCTGAGGATTGCTCCTTTTTGTTTAAAAGTCCTGCTGCTGACCCTTCTGTGGTGTCTGTAGCCTCTGATAAGCCATGTCAATTGCTTCCTTCATCCGAGTTACTGCCTTCTGACAAGGACAGTAGGACCATAGATAGGCTCGGTAAGAAGGTTTATACTTCCTCTACCCTGGCTTTTAGGGCTATTAATTACCAGACCCATGTTTCTATGTATGTCTTGGCTCTTTTTTCTCAGGCTTGTCAGGTTCTTTCTGATCTTCCAGACTCTGAGGGTAAATCTTCTGCTCTTTCTTAGCTTGGGACTTCCTCTCATATAGTTCATCTCTCTATCAAGTGGATTTATGCTGCTGCAGATGCCTCTTCAAGGGCTGTTGCTTCTGGCTCAGTTCTGAGGAGATATTACTGTCTTCAGCTTCAACCTTTGTCTGATGATATTAAGACTAAATTGCTGGATGCTCCTCTGGATAATACTCTTTTGTTTTGTGAAGAAGCTGCTGGTTTATTTATGTCTCTTCAGGACAAGGGGAAGGCTCTAAAGGAGCTTAAGCATGTCTTTGTTTCTCCTGTGCCTAAATTTCAATGGAATTACCCTTCTAAGCTAGCCTTTGTTTGTAGGCAATCTCGCCTTCCTTTTAAAGGTAAAAAAGGGTAGTAAATGGACTCCTCCTGCTAAAACCACTCAGACCGCAGGGATTCTTAAGCCTTTCTTTCCTGACAAACCTAGTACTGTCTGACTGTCCACCCATTCCCAGCCACATTCTTCTGTCTCTTCACCTTTCTCTCACTCTTCCTGTTTGGCTCCGGATCACCCAGGATTCTGGGGTTTTGTCAGTCATTCATCAAGGGTATTTCATGGTCTGGATTTCCCATCCACCTTTTATGGGAATTCCAAAACCTCCTCAGGAACAGCTTCCTTTTTTCCCAGAGGTTCTTTGGGATCTCTTATCTCAGGGTACAATTCAAGAAGTGCCTGTGTCCATAAGGGGGAAAGGGTTTTATTTTAGAATGTATCTAGTGCCCAGAAAAGAAGGTACTTGAAGACCTATTCTAGACTTCTCCCATCTGAACACCTTTGTGAAGGTGCCTTCCTTTCAGATGTTGTCGCTTCAGTCCCTTTTTCCTCTCTTGCTCCCTCAAGCCTTTCTGGTGTCTTTGGACCTCAAAGATACTTTTCTCCATATTCCGATCCATCCTCTTTTCAGGAGATTTTTGTGTTTCGCTGTTGCTTCCTGGCATTTTCAGTTGTGTGCTCTGCCCTTTGGCCTTTCTACTTCCCCAAGGGTGTTCATCAAATGCCTTGCTCCTGTGATTGCCTTTTGCAGGTTTCAAAGGATCCAAATCTTTCCTTATTTGGATAACCTGCCGATTCAGCCATCTTCTCCAGAGGTCCTTTTGCAAAATCTCCATTTTACCATTTCTCTTCTTCAGAGCCTAGGGTTCACAATAAAATTCAACAAGTCTTCCCTGACTCCTTCTCAAGATCATGTCTTTCTGGGTTGCAGGTTTCAAACGGTGCCAATGCTGGCATCCCTGCCTCCACCAAAGGCATTAACTCTCATTTCTTTCTTTCAAATTCTTCTTCCCCTGGCCTCCATTTCAGCCAGGGAGTTTCTGAGAACTCTGGGGTTCATGGTTTCCACCATTCCAGTGCTTGCTTTGGTCAGGATCCACATAAGGAAGTTCTAGCGGTTTCTGAAGTCGGTGTGGCTTCAGCATGTGCATCCTCTAGACTTTCCTGTTCCTCTTCTCCCATGTCTCAAGGTCGAACTTCTGTGGTGGATTCAGCAGTTGTCTCTGAATCCATGGCTCGCATTTCACCCTCTGCTTCCCTCTCAGGATCTGTTCATAGACACTTCAGATGTGGGATGGGGAGCAACATTTGGTTCCCTGAGGGTTCAGGGAGTGTGGTCACTTAGTCAGCAGAAGGAGCACATCAACATCAAAGAGATGAGGCCTCTTCTGTTGGCTCTTCAGGCCTTTCATCCTCTCTACTCTGCAGGGCCTGTCAAGGTATTCACAGACAACACCACAGTCATGTGATATATCAACAAACGGAGGTACAAGATCCTACAGTCTTTGCTGACTGGCACTTCTTGTATGGGATCTGGCTATCCAATATCGTGTGACTCTTCAGGCAGTTTGCATTTCTTCAGATCGGAATGTTGTGGCAGACAATATGAGCAGGTCCTTCACTCAATCCCATGAATGTATGCTTCACAGGGATGTGTTTCTGAACATTGTTCACCGGTGGGGTGCTCCTAACGTTGATCTCTTTGCCTCCCCTTTGAACAAACAGCTTTCTCAGTTTTGTGCCAGAGTCCCAGGTCCTCTGGTCTGGAAAGTGAACGGCCTCTCATTTTCTTGGAAGGGGATGTTTCTTTATGCATTCCTTCCCTTTCCTTTCATTCCGAGAGTCCTGTTCAAGATTCAATGGGATGTTCTCAAAATCTTGTTGGTGACTCCTTTTTGGCCGAGGCAGCACTGGTTCCCTCTACTTCTGTATCTTGCTAGGGGTAATCATCACAAGCTACTACATGGTGTGGATCTCCTCACACAAGATGAGGGGGTCTCTCATCCATACCCCCTGTCCACGCTTCAACTGACACTGTGGGTGATAGGGTTTTGATAGGGTTTTGATTCCTCATAGACACCTTTTTTTCTGAGGATGTGCTGCAGGTCCTGCAGGAGGCCACTAAACCTACTACTAGGAAATCCTACTTATCTAAATGGAAGAGGTTTTCTATTTGGTGTTTCTCGTGATCTGGACCCACTTAATGTGGATGTTCCTTTGTTTCTTTCTTATTTATGTGAGTTGCTCACTGCTGGTTTGGCCTATTCTTCTATTAAGGCCCACTTATCTACTCTTTCTGCTTGTCTGCCTTTAACTCCCCCATTAGGTTCTAGATTTGAGGCTAAGCAGTTTCTTAAAAGCATCCTTAATATTAGACCTCCCAGGAAGCCTGTTCCTCCTCCCTAGGATCTTAATTTTGTTCAGGAAAATTTGACTAAGGCTCTTTTTGAGCCTGCTGTTAAAACTTCCTTCCAACATTGTTCTTGGAAGACAGTTCTTTTCTTAGCTCTTAATTCTGTCAGACAAGTGTCTGAGTTGCAAGCCCTTATGGCTTGTCCACCTTTTTAGATATTTCATGAGGACAGGGTGTCCTTGTATTCTAATCCTTCTTTTATGCTGAAGGTGGTTAATGAGTTGTCACTTAATCAGTCTATTAATTTGCCTACCTTTTTTCCCTCTCCGCAATCTGACAGTGAGAGGGTGCTACATACCTTAGATGTGCATAGACAGCTCAGATTTTATTTGGATAAAACTAAAGCTATCAGAAGTCTGACCAGTTATTTGTTTCCTTTCATCTTAGATCTTTATGTTTGGCTGTTTCCAAGCAAACTATCTCCACTTGGATTTCAAAGGCTGTTTCCTTTTGTTACACTTTCTTCTTCTATTAAGGCTCATTTCAATAGAGCTCTGGCTTCTTCAGGTGCTTTTGTTCAAAGGCTTAGATGCTAATTCTATTCTTGAAGCTGCTACCTGGACTTATGTGCATCCAGAGCTAGAGCTGGTTTTGCTGCTGTCATTCTTCATGGCTTCTTGGAAGGCTCTGCTGCTTCCTCCTCCCAGGTTTCTTCTTGAGCTTTTGCACTCCCCCATTAGTAAGGAATACTGCAGCGGTGGATGTAAGGACATAGTACAGTTGTGCAAAATCTTACCATAATGGTAGATGTCCTTGCCTTCATCGCTGCAGTATTTACTCCCTCCCTCCATCTACTGCAGGGTCTTTTTCCCTTCCTGGCTGTGCAGATTCTCCTTGGTTTTCCTTGGACTGCTGTACCTAATGGGGCAATCTGTTCTGAGGATGGTACACCTCAACGTCACCTTTATGCCCTACCTTACGCAAAGAGTAAGCAGGTGATGTTCAGCATTCCTTAAAGCAAAGGAAATATTTTGTAAACTGGCCAGACAGAGGGCGTCATGGCAGGGAATCCCATTAGTAAGGAATACTGTAACTTGTGAAGACAAGGACATCTACCATTATGGTAAGATTTTGCACAACTGTACTTTCCTGACAGATGAGCTGCAGAAACACAATACAACTTCATTGACAGCCAACATAGATTTATGCATTTATTGCAGTGCCTATACTGTTTGTATGAGAAAAAAAGTAGAATTTTTTGAATGAAGGGCGTTTTTATACTTTTTATTACTTTTTAACAACAAAATTACCTGCACTTCCAGTCCTAGAGGTATACCATATCTGTCAACAGTGACCAGCTACTTTCTCTTTAGTGCATGAATGGAGGCAAACAATCCATTACAGGTGTGTGTGTGTGTGTGTGTGTGTGTGTGTGTGTGTGTGTGTGTGTGTGTGTGTGTATGCCTATATAGATATATGGAAGTTTTCGATAAAGTCAACCGTTTGCAATATTTAATGTCTTTGATGTCAACAGAAGTGATTGAATAATCATTTGATTGCTTCTGCAGGCATTTCTTTGGTGGAGGATGTGGAACAGGCAAGAATGAGAATCTGCACTTTCCCTGGTGTTGTATGATTCCAGAGTTAGAATATATAATTAGCAGGGGTTGTAGTTGGAATGGGGGTGGGGCGGGGGGTTTCTCCCTGCAAAAAAAAAAACATGATTTGTGTGTTTTTTTTTTTCTTTTTTCTTTTGTTTCTTTCCTTTTGGACTGATGTTTTGAAGTTCACTATATAGACAGTTTACTATCTGTTCATTGAATGTTTAGTTCATTGAAAGAAAAGAGTGTGATTATTAATTTTTGAATGTGTGTTTATTCAAATCCATGTTTGATTGAGTGTTATAAATGTAGAAAGTAGGACAATCGATTGGATAGGTAAGGGGATAGATGGTAACAGTTTGTCTGTAAGTGTCTTAGGGTTGGGTTTAGAGTTAGGGTTAAGTTAGAGTATAGATTTAATGGTGTGTGTGTGTGTGTGTGTGTGTGTGTGTGTGTGTGTGTACGTGTGTTTGCATGTGTGTGTGTGTGTGTGTGTGTGTGTGTGTGTGTGTGTGTGTGTGTGTGTGTGTGTGTGTGTGTGTGTGTGTGTGTGTGTGTGTGTGTGTGTGTGTGTGTGTGTGTGTGTGTGTGTGTGTGTGTGTGTGTGTGTACATTGCATAAGATGTCTTGTGTAGTGGTATTGTTATATGAGGAGTTGTTTCTTAAGGTAAGGTGAAGGGTTGGAGTTTAAGAGCAGGGACAGGGCTAGAGTTACCATGTATCACTAAAGTGGATTGGGGGCAAAATATCAGCTAGGCTGCAGACTGTGACAATAAAATCAAGCTAAGACTAATATTCATTTAGCAGTATATAATACACCAAATGATTTGCACATGTACAGTTCATGCTTGTATCTGAGAATTAAAAAGAGTAGTACAAGAAATATATAGAAATGAAAAGTCTCTAGTATTATAACCAAAGGTACAGTTCCTTTTCCTCAGCCTAAAAATAAAGTTCCATATGTGATAAAAGTCTTTCCGTAGTCCTTCTGTTTTCTCCATCTATCCACTGAGTAATTGCAAAAATTACATGGAACTAAGAGATGATGATGATGATAGTAGAAGTTATAACACTAAGAGTAACAGTAATAATAATGCATTGTCAGAGTTATGATATCATCAGCTTCCACCCAAGTTCTGCTCCACACATATGTAACTGTAAAGTCCCACTGTTGTCATAGGATCTTAGGAAGTTACTAGGCTATTGGCCATGAGGCCCTTAAAAGGCTAGCCGAGAATTTAGCCCATGATCCGACAAGTCAGCACCCTATGCTACTGTCCAGCAGGGACACAGGTGAAATCCCAGGGGTGTATTTTCTGTTCCCCATCCAGTTATCCAGGTTGAGCTTAAAAAGGTTTAATGAAGTACTCTGCTTTACATGGAGAGGGAGTCTATTCCACAAAAGGGGGGATCTCTGGGACACAAATCTGTCCCGCCAACCTGTCCTATTGATGTCACAGACCATGTTGAGGTTGCATGTGTGGGTTACTCATCTGGAACTTGACTTGCAGATATGTAGCAGTCCCATCAGGGCGGGGTCTGAGATTGCTTTGTATGGCACACAGAGATCACCTCTGAGAGGTCTGTAGGAGACTGAGTAGAGGGACAGGGCTTTTAGCCTATCTGTGTACAGTATATGTTTGAGGCCCTGGATTCCCAAGGTGAGGAAGCTCTGTGGCCTCTCCAGCTGCTGCATCTGATTTGTGAGGTACATGCCGAAAGGGGCATTGCACTCAATAATCGATCTTATAAGGGAAGACTACAGGGATGTTATGACCACCTTGCCCTGGATGAGATACCCTTACTAATGAGGTGGGCCATGTAGAAAGCTTTCTGTACAATGGAGGCAATATGGTGGTCAAAAGTCAGTTTGCTATCAACCTGGGTGCCCAGGTCCCTCACGACTGATTGTGTGCTTAGTACCTTATTATCAATGTGATAATTTGTGGGATGTCACTCTCCCCAAAAGGGATGATGATGCCTTTTTTGGCATTCAGTTTGAGGCCATGTTTTTGGCAGCAGTCATTTGTTTGGGTGAGACCCTCTTGGAGGATTTTCACATCACTAAGGGAATTGATGACAGCACCCAGCTTGAGTCTTCTGCAAACTTGGTCAGCCATAGCCCACTATTTTTATACTGCAGCTCTAAGAAGTATATCCCAAACAACAGAGGCCCCAAGACTGATCCCTGGGGTACACCACTTATTATAGGTCTACTACTTAAGGTGGCTTCCCATATTTTGACTAGGTGGATTCTATCAGTGAGCCAGTTTGCTATCCATCTGATAACATATGGATTGATGTCTAGTTGAGAGAGTTTATCTATTATACCTGAGTGGGGAACAGTATCAAAGGCCTTGGCCAGGTCAAGGTAGGTGGTGTGCACCATCTTTCCCTCATCTATGGCCTTGGTGACTGTCCCAAAGATGTCGACCAAATTTAACAGGCATGATCGCCCCTTGACAAAACCAAACTGTATGGGATCAAGTTTCTGGAGGTCGCCAACATCCTTGTTAATGAGGTCCATGATAATCAGCTCCATGGCCTTGCAGATCGGGCTAGTTAGGCTGATGGGTCTATAATTTTCTAGATCGGTGGATGCTCCACCTTTGTGCAAAGGGATGATGGTAGCTGTCCTCCACTCAGGTGGGACAAAGTCAGTACTCAGGCTTTGGTTGAATGGGGTGCCTATTGGTACTGTAAGTTCCTGCCTGAGTTTATGTAGGATGCAGCCTGGGATGTTATCAGGTCCCATGGAGGCTGTATTTTTTTGCCTTTGAGAGGGCAGTGATGACTTGCTTCCTAGAGATAAGGGAAGGGGGGCTGGTACTGGGGATGTCCTGTTTTACTCATGTGGATGAAAGAGGAACTGAAGTTTTCACTGAACCTGTCTGCCAGCAGATTGGCTATAGCTACAATGTTTGTGTATGCGGTGTCCTTGACCACCAGTTCTGAGCAGATCTGGGTACTTCCCTTGAGACTGCGAACATATGTGAAGAACACCTTATGATTGTCTTTAGTAGATGTGGCCAGTTTGGACTCGAAGTTTGCTTTGGAGGATTTCACTAGTGCTCTTACTTGCTTGTTCAAGCTAAGGAGAGATTGCTTTCAATTAGGCACCTGCTCCTTCTTAGTTCTTCTATTAGTTACAAATAAGGAGTAATGTCAAGGAAAAACAATGTTTGTGGATTTTCCTGTACATACTTGATCTAGGTTCTCACCCTATAGCAATGAGTATAAATCAAAGTCTACGTATTGAATTAAATACAGAAGAAGCTATATATTCTTACTTTTGATTCATAAGAGAGGGACTGCAGAGATGCTGAGTCATCTGTATACAGTATAATACTGTGTACAGCTTAGTACTATGTCGTTAGCAACAGGCCCACCTCACGTATAGTTATGTCTCATGGTATGAACTGTTAGTAGTGGACATTGATTAGTGCTGCAGTGACATTCTGTGCAGCACAGCAGGTCTTAAACAACATAACCTCTGTGTGAGAGGTTTTTTTAAGGTAGTCTTGCTGTAGTAAACATTAAAAGCACACAAAATATTTTTAACAGTTACACTTCTCTATTCTCCATACAAAAGTATTTCCCATGAGTTTGAATCAAAATCATTACATTTTGTGAGGACAGTAACATGTCCAGATAACAGAGTTTCAGCATTATTATTCTCAGCCTGTATATTACAGCATAACCCCAATTTTTGAAACGATCTATTGGTAGTATAGAGTAAGAAGACAAATGATCTCATGCTGCACTGTTTCCAGAAGTTACTGCAAGTGGTGTCATGCAAACTGGCCAATTGTTTCATACTTTAATGTACATTTTATTGTGGTCTACATATTGTTCATTTCTGAAATTACTGCATCGATGTCAGCATCTGAACTGCATCACTAAAACTTAGGCTATAATTGTTTTTTTTCTCATTTTGCTTGATTTTGTCTAAACCCCGGCATAGAGCATTGCTTACTCTAAACAAATAAAACACTTCTTAGCATGTGAACATTAAAAAGCATAACATTTAACTTAAACTGTCATAGCAGATAGCTATGTACTTAAATGTTTCCTTATATTGCATAATAACACATTTACAAATGCTACATTGCACACAACTAATAACCTTCGGTCTACCCACAGACTGCTTTTAATTAGTAGTTCATAAGCCTATAAATAATCTGAACTTCACAATTAAAATCAATTAAGTCTAAAGGCAATGATAGTGGTCAGCCTGCTTTGCACCAGCCAAAAGGCATGCTAATACAGCTGCAAGTCACGCAGAAGGAAATTGTTATGCCCTTTTGCCTTTGTTTTTTTGTTTTTTTCTTCTTCTTTTAGGTTTAGAAAAACCCTCTCTAGCTGTGCTATCCAAAAACACCAGCAGAGGACACCAAAGGATAATCTTGTTTTTAAGATGGGGAAATTTTTCCTGAGTGTGAAGTCAGCTGCCTATTACTTGTATTATAAGCATATGCCAGTAGCATGATGGAAGATATGATTTTAAACAAGATTGAGTAGCAACAAGGAAATTGTACTTGACTTTGACCTGAGAAGTTGAAATAATGTTGTTTCATAGATATGGAGACTTTCAGTTGTTTAAAATATTAATTTATGCTGCTCCTGCATATGAATGTTAACCTTTTCATATTTAAGATAATAGCACTGTACAGTATGTACCTCTTCTGAATTTTCTTAGGAATTACACTGTTTATAGTATAAGTTAAACTATCATATCACAACGAGTTTGATAAATTCCAAAGGTTAATTGCTTTTGTCCAAAACTGGGAAAACAATGTTCATCTAAGCAGTATACAATTTACTTTACAACTCATAAATAAGTCGAGTGACTTCTCGCAGAAAAGAAAACCGAATGACTTGGTGGCACGCAATTCCATATATGAACAGCTGAGGGGAGCAGAGGACTTCTTGCTGCTGCAAGCTGGCCATCAAAGACTAAAACTTTCTGGAAGGTGAGATTTTTTTCTTTTTTTTTTTCTGTATAGGCTAATTTTTGCAAAGTGATGGTTAATCCATTAGTAATTAATTTTCTCAGTTTCTACAGCATGTAGCAAGATGCCATAAAAGACATATTATTCATTAAAATATTTCAGTTGCTACCAAGAACTAAAAGTTGCTGTAAAAATAGACTAAACAAGACCATCATGACATCATGCAACATAGCATGATGAATTTAGTAGCTACGGCTGATGATCTCCTTCACTGTACACAAATTAGAAGGTGTAGTCACTACGCAGTTCACTACAGGATGTTAAAGACTCACACTTTTGATTTTCATATCATACTTTTAAGATTACACAACCAAAGCCAACTGCGAGTTACATGATCATTATGGAAATTCCCTCTCCTTTATTTAAGTTGTTAAACTATGATATTCTATGTCACTACACATATGCCTAAATTCTATAATATAAACATTTCTTAATCTAAAACACAACACCCAAAACAATTAATACTAATCATATAAGACATATGCCTGGCTCAGAAAAAAAGCAACTCTTCTGATTTAAGTTATTCTGCTAATTTTTATTAAAAGTGCTAACAGAGTATTATTAACATTTAATTACACAAAGAATATGCCTCTAATAATACTCACTAAACTTTTTATTTTTACCTCTAACCCTCTAACAATAGGCAGATAAATGGTTGTATGGCAGCAAGTCGAACAGACACTGCCCCCACACCCAGAAGATTGACACCATTTGGTCAACACAGATAGGTGGTTGACAGGTGAGTGAAATGGGCAATCTTAGGGTTGGAGAATATTTCTTTCCCCGTGGTTCGTGTGATCTCAGAGTAAATATATATAATTTGAAGGGTGGGCTTGCCCCTTGCAAAAACATTTGCTTTTTGTTAATTTGCACTGGGGTAATCTTAGTAGCATGCACAGAATGTGTCAAAATTGGTGATTTCAGTGGTCTGACATTGATCTTCTGTGTGTTGGGGCAGTGTCCATTCGATCTACTGCCCTACACCAATATATATGTACATAAAACACACACACACAAAAAGACATGATAAAATATGTAATGCTGTATTATATTTGTACAAAATGCTCTTATTCTCCCAGTATTTATATATTCCCTAGGATTCAGAAAGAATCCCACTGCTCATGTAATTTGCCTATTGCCACAATTAAGAAGATCCAATTATTAGCTCATTATCAGATGTCTAAAGCACATGGTTTTACCACTAGTGCTGTCAGACCTGTTATCATGGTAGTGTTCACCCTGGTGACCCATGTATTGCATTGGAAAAAGCATCCACTCATATTCAAACTCACACACACACACACACACATATATATATATATATATATATATATATATATATATATATATATATAGTCAGACAGCACTACACACACACACACACACACACACACACACACACACACACACACACACACACTCTCGTCCAAGATTTTCACTCCTACATAACCCTGCTAGTGCAACCAGCCAGACAGGAGCACACACACGCACACATACACACCTATCCATCTGACTCCATTCATGCCTCTACAGGCATTCGCACACCCAAGTACACACACACACACACACACACACACACACACACACACACACACACACACACACACACACACGCACGCAAACTAAACCACCACCCCCCATCTCCACACCTTCACTGAAATTAACTGTACTGCAACTGATTCTATTGGAGTGACTGGATGGCTACCACCTTTTGATTGCCTGGATCACTTGTCAGTATATATATATATATATATATATATATATATATATATATATATATATATATATATATATTGGGACTGGGAAACTCAGGCATTTCCAGGAAGAACACACAGCTAATTAATCAATAACCAATGAATGGATCTGGGTATATTAAAGATTTATCCATAGTTAGCATGGTTTGATCATGAGGGTGAAGCCAGAGTGATTAAACAAAGTCAATCATGGGCAAATCTTCAATATACCACACCAACAAATGAGTTATTACTATTATATAATGATATTTAAGTAATCATTTAAGAAAGAAATGACTTACTTTTCTTACATAATGTCTGTATATAACAGCACCATGGTGTTCCTTCAGATTGTCTCCACGTTCATCTGTATTTGATAATGTGCTGTACATGCATATGGAATGTATGCTGCCATCCTTGCACAGTACATCAGTGCTGTGGAAAGCAAGCAATGAAGATCCAGACAGTATAGAGGTATGAGAGAGGAAGGGCAAAAATGCAAGGAAAATCAGATGTGTTTCTTTAGTTTTGCAGAACGTACCTGATTTTCCTTGTATTTGCCCTACTTTATACGTACCTCTCAACTAGATTGTTCTGGTTAGTCTTAACTGAGATGATTAGCCTTCATTCATTTGAGGCATTTTCAGTCTTAACTTGCAGTGATTTGTTTTCAGTCTTCAGCATTCTGTCAAACCAGAAATGATTAAGATCCCAAGGATGAAGAATGAGCATTTCTAAGCAATGATTCTCCTGATTAACTAAGAGGTACTGGTGGACAAGGAAGGTTGAAATGAAGGCAGTCGACAAAGAAAAAAACTTGGGCAGAGGTAGAATTTAAAAAGGCCTCAGGCAGAATATGTTGGATGGCATAAGATTCATTATGGCAAACCGTCTGGCACCTCATCAGGAGAATGCAAGACTTCAGTAGGCAAGATCTGGAAAGAGTTTTTTTTGTTTGTTTTTTTTTTTTTTTTTTTTTGAGATGGATGGAAACTTTTGACAAATTCCTTAACCTGGTAGTGTGCCCTCCTGTCAGGACATGGTGCTAGGAATGTCTTATGACAGTTCATCAATGCAGCTTAAGTGATTACAGTGGTCAGAGGCCTCTGTAATGGCAATGTTATGGATGAAATTCAGTCGGGATGTTGAAGGCAAGAGAGAATTGAGATAATATGGTTAACATGTATCTTCACTGTTGAATAGAAAGTGAGGAAGAGTCTCAAAAAACTGACAAATTGGGGTAGCGGTTCCCATCTTTATGAAAGGGAGCCAGAGAATAAAGTCTTTATCCTGCATTGGAAAGTATATACCTGATTACTGGAGAGAATGCTTCTGCTTATAGTTAACCTCACATTTGGCAGTAACATATTGCTTTTGATTCAGCTGTATTAGGAGTCATGCCAGATTGCTAATCTGGTCTGCATCTGTTTTGTTGACTTGGGAGAAAGCATGCAGCATGCAGCATATAGCATGCTCCTAGATGAGCTGTAAGGAATCATGCTGCAGTATGTGGCACTGATGGCACTGCTTTGTGGCTCTTGTCTAAATGAACTGAAACCTCAGTTTGATTTACTGGAATTAGGGCAGGTTTGCTCAAGATAGCTGTTAGGCTTCCCCATAGCTGTATTTTGTCACCATTTGTATGTTATTTCATTGACAAGACATCAAGATGTAACTGAGGTTGTGAGGATGTCCTGTTTAGGGACCTAGAGGTGGTATTTCTGTCATTTGAAGTTTAAGTTGTCATTTTGGCTTTATTTAACCATGACCTTTGATGTAAACAAAAGTGACGTTGATTTTATGTTGAGTATGAAGCATCTTTAATGAGCAGCTGCTACAAATCTGAGGTCATATCACTTCCTGGAAAGAGTATCTGTATCAGCAGACATCTACAGTATTATACCCATACCATATTAATTTCTACATTTGCTGCCTTTTGTGTATGACTAAGGTGAAAATAACTTCAATTATATCTTACTATAAAAAGTTAATCATACTTACCAAAACAAGTACTATAAAAAAGTTTACTTTCTCTGTGAATTTATTTCTGTGTAACAACCAGCAATTTCTGAAGTATATTTGTATCAGTATATTACCACAGTCAGAATCAGTTAATAGCATAAAATAATCAGTATCTTTGTTGGGAACTGCCTTTAGTGGAAAAGTTTACGTACTTTGGAATCTTGTTTACAAGTGATAATAAAGAGAAACAGGGGTCTGGTAAGTGAATTAAGTCAGAGGTACTCAGCTGATATGCAGAGGTATATTGGAAGCAGAATTCTCAGGGTATTATGTCACTTTACAATGAATGTGCATTGCTGGGAAATAGGTCCCATCCTTCACATTCACTTTTAATTATTTCCCATAATCATACTTTTTTCAACAATATTGCTTGTTTTCTTTCTGGTCCACTTATTTATGAATGTGTTCCACAAATCACTTCATCTCTCAAACTCTCTCTTTTCAACAAATGACATGCTTTCTTGCACAATTTCCCCACTTGCAAGTCTACTGTATACCTTCTCCAACTTTGGGAATGCAATGTGCATGTGGACTCAACTGTAAGGTTTTCACCATGGACAGAGAGTTATGAAAACATGGAAGTTCATGAAACAGAGGAAATTGTTACTAAGGTTAGCTATGGTGATTAGAAGGTGCATTAGTCAGGTTTGCTTGTTGCTGCAAATAGGCTGCAATCCTGTTAGGGAGTGCTCATCAAAACAGGGAATAGGAAAAACACATTAGGAAAACTATGGATGAACTTCACAAATAACATTTATGTATTCATCATAGAACTGCAAAAGGCTGATAGGAGAGTCAAGATACTTTCCTTCTTAATGACTTTAAGGTTTCCTTATTAAAAATGTGATGTGGAATTCCTTCATGTCATAATGATCTCACCTGTTTAAGGGAATACACTAAAAGGTATACTGTAGGGTTCACACTGCACAACTCATTTGCTCATTCCCTAACTGGTAGTACACTGGGGAACATAACCTTCTGAATGCTGTATTGGATGTCAGACTAACCTGTAGAGCATATCTATCAACCTATTAGCACAAGAAATCTGGACAAAGCAAAAATAATAGTGAACAATGGCCCAAAAATAGGAACAAGTTTTAAAAATTGCTCTTATAAACTCACAAAGTTGCTAGAATGAAAGGTATTACATTAGCATACATTTTTCTGAAGGATATGAAGTCTGAAACTCAAACGTCTTTCATTAGTTATTGACATCAATCCTCAATGATTTGTCAGAAAACCACTAATTTTATAAGGATCAGACCAAAAATATGTGCAATAAAATGGACAATTGAGATGTATGCTGTACCCTGCTTACCCTGCATCCTGTCTGGGTATAGTAATACTGTAAATGAGCAGTGAGCCCAGTCAATACACTGTATTGCATAGCATGGCTATGTTCTTGCATGCATCAGTTTTATTCTGTGTTGTCTTTGTCAGTACCAATGGTTACAGACCACATAACAACTTTTTGCCAGTTCCACAACATGTTGTCCCACATTTGCATAGCTTGGGATACCACTACAGCCAGTTTCTCTGATGACTCTTTACTTGACCACTACCCTGCTGCTGCTGTAGTTGTGTTCCCAAACTTAAGTGTTGCCATTGTATCATATTGTGTAACATGGTGCAGAGCTCAAGTATCCTACTATATGACTGTAGGATATACTGCAATGTACTACCACTTACAAGCAAGGAATGAGCTTTGAGAATCCTGATCATAGGGTCAGCAATGGTCTGTATGTTCTGTGTCTGTGACACTGTGATATTATGTGCCATTTCCTCCATTATATGGGGGGTCAACAGCAATGGTTCTAAGGCTTGTCTTGTATCACCTGTAGCACACAACAGTAGACATCATTATGAGTGGTCTGCACACTATATTCATGGGACCAACATATTCAGGAATCTACAGCTGGCAGTTAGTCCACCTGCCAAGACATGTGAAAAGTCACCGCAGGTGAAATTCTGGTTTAAGTTGAAATTGTGGCAGATGTGGTAGATATGGAAATCATGGCAACTGTCTGGATGGTGCCCACATATACGGTATATGATACCCTGTGCATTATCACCACCATACACTCTGCACTATCACCACCTGGTAGTTGATGGAGTGTCACCTGTTCCAGTTGATACACCAGCCACTGTGTGAAGCAGTAGAGGCTTTGATAGCACTGTGAGTGGTGCCAGTAGCTTACAGGTCATACAGCCCTCATCTGCTGTCTGTGGAAACCAAATCTTCTCTTCCATATGCCACAGCATCCCATCAAGCAATGTGTGAATAATTTTCCAGGCTACTGACTTCAAAACTTCTAACATGCCCCTTTTCAGATGCTGAAAGGTCCCCATAGCAATGGTGATTAATTCTACACTAACATCCATATCCACTGGATTAGGCAGGCCTCTCATTCTTGCTGATTCCAAGTGAGAGCAGCACATGTCTGATAAATCCCACATGGCATCTCTGTTCACACTGTAGTGGTTGATAGTGTCCAGTTGTGGAGCTGATATGTTAGCCCCTTGTGGTCTTGTTTGCAATGCAGATGATGATATTGTGCTACACTGCAGACACTAGCACTGAAAGCAGCCGCTAACACACGTAGCTCTGCTAATGCTGGTGTTAGTCCTAGCATCATAATGTGAGTGAAACTCTTTTACAGAGGACAAATTGACATTCAGAAGAGATAATCATCATGGCTCATTGCACCAGCTTTATACTTTTCTGTTTGAATTCATCATGTACATGCATGTTGACCCTCACTAGTGTGGTGACCCTCATTTGAATGTTATACCATGCTATTTCCCAGGTACTGTGGTCACATTACATGGGTCTGTGAATCACCACCTTTATTGCACATCACTATTCAACACACTATTTTGCATATTGCTGAACTCTATTTATTTCTGAATGCCCCCCATTGCATATGATGCCCATAGAACATATATGCTAATGTTTTGAGCAAATGTAATATTGTACAAGGAGCAGAAAACTACTTTACTTTTCACATACTTAAGGTGGCACTCAACACCAAAAAGGAGGGGTACCTAGTTAATTGTATCGACTCCTCACATTTCATAGGATATGAGTAGTTTAGTGGGACTGGCTTACAGTTTAATTCCGCCTATCAATCCTTCTAGAGTAGATCCTGGTAAAGTAAGAGGAGATTAAGAGAATCAAGATTGTGAACCTGAACAGGAAGATGCAGTGATTGATGCAGGGGTTTGTCCTCAGATTTCTGATTCAGACTCACAGGAGAGCCCTCTTTCTGATTCTCTCTGTGGGTATTTCTCTTTCACTGAGACTATTGCCAGAATGCCACAGTGTTTTTAGTGGGAGAACACTGAGGTTTCTGTGACCCTCTGAAAATGATATGGGTGGCTACAAAAGGATTACCCAGAACCTATACCCATTCCTCCTCTCCTGTGTTCTTTAGAGGATGTGTGTCTTACTGCCTGTAATTTTCCTGATAGTCAGCCAGCGGTCTCTAAAATGCAGATAGGATGTACAAAGTTCCTCAGTCTTTTACATTTTTATACAATTTTTCCAAACCTGGCCAACCAACTATAGACTTAGTTGACTCAAATGTTGCTAAGCACTTTGTTAATTCCAATCTTACTATTTCTAATAAGGATTGGAAAATTATTGATAGGTATGAGAAAAAAGTGTATACTTCTACAACTTTGATTTTCAGAATTTTAAATTGTCAAGCTCATATGTTGAAGATTTTTCTGATACATTTTGAAAGTATAAGGATGTTTTTTTTTCCTGAAGTTTCTTCTTGTGAAGAAAAAGCTGCTTTAAATAACTTAGTTTATTCTATTGCAGAGGTTACTACTCCAGTGTGTGTGTGTGTGTGTGTGTGTGTGTGTGTGTGTGTGTGTGTGTGTGTGTGTGTGTGTGTGTGTGTGTATGTATGACTGTGTTGATACTTCTTCCAGGGCTATGGCCACTTGTACTGTTTTAAGGAGGTTTGCATGGCTGCATTCTCAGAACCTTCCAGAGGATGTTAAAATAAGAGTTTAAATTCTCCCTTGGATAGACATTTAGTGCTTAGCCTCTCTGCTGCAGAGGTGATCAAAAAGTATGGTGAAAAGAGAAAGTTGATCCAGGGAATCTAAAAATGTTCTGCCCTCCTTTTCCAAATTCCAAGGGATTTTCCTTCACCTCACCATCCAATTTTGGGAAAAAAAAATTGTATAAACAGTTTCAACGAAATTCAGGTAAACAGACATTTAAGAAGAAGTGGCAAAGGATGCCAAAAGAAGTTTCAAACCTCCCAAAAACAAGGACAGTCCAACACATCTAAATAACTGGTCAAGAGACCTTGTGACTCCCTCTCACCATGACTCCTTTTCTCTTCCAGAAAATCTGAAACTCTATTTTTCTCTTTGGCAACAGATTGTTTCAGGCAAATTGGTTCTGAAAAATCATTCACCAGAGTTACAGATGGCAGTGGGAATAAACCTCTCCTTTCCAGAGTGTTCATAGGTTCATAGGTTCATAGGTTCATACTAGGCTATCTGCCCGAGGGCATTATTTTGCTGTCTGCCAGAAAAGTGACACTGGACACTGAGGTAATCCCTGGGGTATATCATCATCTCCCATCCATTGGTCAAGAAGATTCTTGAAGGTGCCAGGAGGTGCTCTGCCTCACATGTACCGGATTTTGTTCACAGCATAGGGAGTCTTTGATGGATCTAGATTTTTCATCATCATTCATATGACATCTTGACAACATCATTTGTATGTTTGGCAGGGCCCTCTGAGAGCCCAGTGATGGACTGAATAAGAGCTGAGGTTCTTTCAGTCCAGTGCACAGCAGGACAGATTTTTGCTTTTGGAAAGCTGCTCTGCAAGTCGTCGGTCAGATACATTTCCGGGGGCATTGTACTCAATCAATGGTCTGATGAGTGATGAGTAAGTAAAGGGAGATGACCTCCTCCTTGATCTGATGAGAATCCCTTCCTACTTTACAGCTACATCAATCAAATGACAGACTATCAACCTGGGTCCCCAGGTCCCCTGATAACTTCTTCTGTGCTCAGTGGATGCCACCTATTTGGTAGCTAGGGGTAACCTTCCAGAGGTAAGACTTTGATTAAAGCTGTGTCCTAGCTGTGGGTTTAATTCCTCATTTGAGTTCAGGAGCACAGCCGGGACACCCATCAGGTCCCATGGATGCTGTGTTTTTGCTTTAGAGCAGTTCAGAGATTTGGGGGGGCTGCAATCGTGGATATCTCTCCTCTCTGCCTTTTGGGGGGGAGGAGGGAGGGTTGGGCCTGGAAGTTTGCACTGAACCTGTCTCAGTGGATATATGATGGTAGGATCATCATCATTTCATTTTGAACTAGTTTGAGCTGGGAGTTTCCTTCCTCCTTTTCTAATAAAAAAAAGAAAAAAGAAGGCCTTTTGATTCTCTTTGAGTCTTTTTTATTTTAATTTGCTTTGGATTGCTTTATGAGATTTTAGCTTTGCTTTTTTTTTACAGTGATCAGCTTGTGTCTTACCTTTTTTTGTTTTTTCTTTCTCCTCCTATTTGTTTTGTTGTTTGTTTTGTTTATGGCTGGGGTCCCTGGGACTGAACCAGCCCTTTACTGCCTTAGACAGTTTTTTTTCTGGGATTGCCTTATCTTATCCCAGTCTGCAGGTGCTGGTAGAAGGCATTTTGTAAGTGATTCATGATTCAACGTACTGTTTTCCTTGGGGGACGGGGGGCCTTAAGGGAGACCACACTAGTCTTTAGAAGTGTGAAGTCGGCTTTTGAGAGTTCTTTACTGTGGTCTTTTTTATTTCAGGTGGGGGTGGGATGAGGACCTCCAGCCTCGGTGAACATTGTGTGTAGTGATGTATGTGATCTAGATCATAAGCCTTCTCCCCTCTTGGGATGGTGGTGAGTTGTTGTTCCATGGCATTTTTTTTGAATTGAGGAACTGTTGGGGGTGGGTGTTTGGCAGAGTAGTGTTCCCAGAGTAATAAAAGTACCTAGTATGATGTGGTGTAGTATGATGTTTGGTGATACATTTATCCCCCTCTAGTGTTTGAGGTGTTCCATGTCTGAGTTTGTGAGGTGTGTGGGTGGCCTGTAACACAATTTGCACAGCCAGAGCAAGCTTGGTTAATTGCACCTTGATGGTGGATGGTCTGGATGCATTGTCCCAGGAGCCAGTCTTGAGGTGTGTGTGTGTCCTTGATGAATATGGATGGGGTGGCCTTGAACCAGGTTCACTCACAGCACACACATCGATGTTCTCCATACTTGAGAAGGGCCTCGAGTCGTGCATTTTGAGATTTAGACTGGCATTGAGCAGCATTACTTACTCTTAGTTTTTTTTTTTTTTTTGTGTTCTGTGGTGGTTTAGAATTTGAGCCTTGCCTAAAAAGGCACTATGGGGACAAGTCATATTTGGCTACCTGCTGTTGAGACCGCTGTACAAGTATATGGCAGATCTTAGATTCCAGCGCCCGACAGGCAGCTGAGAGTGCTCTCTCCTTCTCCATGGAGTCTGGTGCAGACGGTCTGACTATGGAGTCACCAATGACAGTGTGGTCTGGCATTGTGTTTGGCCTTCTTATTTGGACTGACTGTGTTTCATGACTGACTGTGAGGTCTATGTGTTGCAGGTGTTGTGTTCTGAGGTGTGGTTGTTTGGGTGTCTGCTTTGCCTCGTATGTCTTTGTGTTTATGTGTATGATTGAGGTTTGTATGGTAAATATGTGAGACTGGGTCTATAGTGTGTGTGGTAAACCTTCTCCTCCTGACTGGTCTTGCCAGTCCTATGTTGAATTCACCAGCTGGACACTAGAGACGACAGAAGGACAGAAAAAAAGGAAAAAAAAGAATGGGGGGCGGGATGACCGAGAAAGGGGGATTGGGTTTGGGGGTTTTGGGTATCTATGACAAACAAGAGTCAAGTAATAGTAAAAAAGTACAAGGAGCATAGTGCTACGTTTAACAGATGAAGAATAGTCTACTTGAGTCAAGTAGAGATGATCTTTTTTTTGAAGGATTATACTTAGAGAGTAGATAGTATAGTTGAAGAAGGTAGTTTTAAGGAAAATTTTGAAAGTGGGGACTTAGTAGGTCGAATAGTTTAAACCTGCTTAACCAGCAGGGAAGCTGCTCAACTCAAGTCACTGAGCCACTGATGAACACAGACCCCACCTCAGCCAAGCCAAAAATGGCCACAGAGAACTCAAACACAGACAGCAAGCCAACAACTGAACTGAACTTTTTTAACTCAGAAAAAAGCAAAAATTTTTTTTTTTTTTTTATTTTTTTTTACAGAGAGCAGAGGTTCAACAAGTAATATCAAGTTATAACAGTGCAGTAAAATAACCCCACACAAGAGTAGGGTCAAGGACAGAAAATATGCAAGTTTTTTAAAAAAAACGATTTAAAATTACTACTAATACACAAATCAAGTTTAACAAAACAGAAAAATGCTCAAGCTATGCAGAAAAAAAAAGCAAATAAAAAAAAAAAAAAAAAAAATAAAATCTCAAAACTCTTGCTTCTCTCAGCTTTTTTCCTCTTGGAGGTGCTTCACAACAACAACACAAACCTGAAAAGAAAAAACCCTCAGGCGCAACTAGGTTTTAAGAGAGAAGAAGATGAAGGAGTTATGGAAATGACCCTAGTGGCCAATAAAACTACAGTTTCAAGTCAGTAACCACCGAACAGCAAGCCTGTAACTGAACTTTTTTAACTGTCACTCCTCATCCTGCAAATCTGACTTGTTTCCACCTGTTCTTCATCAGATACTAATTCAAGGAGTAACAGAATCAGTTTCTCCTTCCCAGGTGGGGAAGGGGTTTTATTCAAGAATGTTCCTGGTGACAAAGAAAGATGATGGTTGGAGACCAACTCTCTCTTTCTTTCCTAAACCTGTTTGTGATAGTGTGCAAATTTGAAATGATGTCACTTCATAATCTGTTGCCTTTTCTTCCTCTTTCAAGTTTCCTGGTATCACTGGGTTTAAGAAATGCTTATCATCACATCCCTATTCACCCAGATTTCAGGTGTTTCTTAAGGTTTTCTGTGACTGGATCCAGCCGTGGCCTTAGGTCAACTGGTGCCCTAGGCAACAGGACTCCACAGGGCCCCCCACAACACCACCTGGTGCCCCCATCCTGGTCTACCTACACCAGATAAATACTGGAAAAGTACCCCTGCTACAGTAGCACCCTAGGTGGCTGCCTAGTTGGCCTATGCCTAAGGCCTGCTATAACTGGATCACATTATCAGTTGCCTCCCTTTCCCTTTGCACTATCCAGTGCACCATTCATGTTCACAAAGTGCCTAACTCCAACTATAGCTTATTGCAGGCTAAAGGGTATCCAAATTTTTCCATATTTAGATGATCTGTTTGTCTTTGCAGAGTCTTTTTCAAAATGTCAGGAACCTCTCTCTTGGGTGATCTCTTGAACAAGCTGAGATTCCAAGAGAGCATTCATAAGCCTTCCTTAACCCTCTAACACAGGACTGTGTTTCTGGAATATCAGCTAGACACATCACTTCAAATAGCTTTTCTTCCACAAGAAAAATAGATCGTTATTTTGATCTATTTCTAATGTTTTCTACCAAAACTTCAGTAACTGTGAGGGAATATCTCAAGATTTTGGGTCTCATGGCATCTCTGATTCTTATGATACCCCTGGCAAAACTCCACATGAGAAAGATACAATGGTATCTGTAATCTTTTTTGACCCCAGCATCAACACCCTTTATTTTTTCAGATCCTAGTACTGGGGGCTGTCAGAAGAGTAATTTCTGGGGGTAGAAGGCAGATATTCTGAAATCCAGGTATCCCCTTCTTTATCCCTGCTCCAAAGCAATCAGTTACAACAGACACTTCAGACTTTACTTGTGGAGCAGATTCAGAAAGGATAAAAATGCAGGGGGTATGGGACACCAAAGACTATCTTTGTTCCCCAGGACCTATTCAAGTGGTGCAGACAATACCGAGTCATGTGATATGTCAACAGGCAAGGGGAACCAAGTTGTACCCCCTTTGCAGACTACCCATGTTAGCTTGGAATTTGGCTTCACAACACAATCTCACTCCACAGGCATCCTACATTCTGTCAGAGCAAAACTGTGTAGCAGATAAGTTGAGCAGGAGCAGGGCAGACCCTCAACGAATGGTAACTAGATCAGGAAGTATTCCAAGATTTGATCTATGTGTAGGGAGTTCCTCAAGGAGACCTCTTTGCCTCCTCTCTGAACAATCCACTGGAAAAAAAATTGTTCCAGGACTCCATACAAGAAGGCCTGGAAGACAGATGCATTTTCTTTTCTTTGGACAGGAATTCTTCTGTATGCCTTTCCACCCTTTCCATTAATATCCAGGGTACTTCTGAAGATTCAGAAGGAATCATCCAAGATCTTGTGGTGACCCCCTTCTGGCCTAGGCAATCACAGTTCTCTCTGTTTTTGGAAATGGCCAGGGGCAATTACGACAACCTTCCACATGGAATGGATCTACTCATAAAATAACAGGAGTGTTTGATGCACCTCCACATCAGTCATCTTCAGCTGACTGCATGGATGACAGAACCTCATTCCTTTTTGAAACCTGTTTTCTAAGGATGCCAGCAGATACTAATGGAAGCAAGAAAGCTTCTTACTTTAAAATCATATATTGGCAAATGGAAAAGGTTTTCTAGTTGGTGCCAGAAACAAAGCCATCACACATTCAGGGCTAGTTGTTCTCTGATTTTACAATATTTGTGTGAGTTATTATCCTATGGACTTTTTATTCCTTTATCAAAGTTAATTTATCGGCCATTTCAGCATGTCTGCCCACGAATCCTCCTCTTTCTAGACAATCTCATCGCAGAATGTTCTTGAAAGGAGCATTGCATAAGAGGGCACTGAGTAAATCAGTGGCCCCTCCTTGGGATCTTAATTTTATGTTAGAGAAGCTAACATTTGCTCCATTTGAAGCAGCTAATCTGGCTGACTTGAGGCTCTTAACATGGAAGACGTTTTTACTGATTTCTCTGACCTCTGCAAGAAGGGTATCTGAGCTGCAAGTTCTTGTGGTGAGTCAATCCTACCTCATTTTCTAGAGGGAGAAGGTTTCTTTGAGAACCAATCCTTCTTTTATGCCTAAAGTGGTATCTGAGTTTACTATAAGCCAAACTATTAATTTCCCCATTTTTTCCTGAACCTAAAAATGAAGGAGAAAGGATATTCCATACCTTGGATGTCAACAGACAACTTAAATACTATCTTGACAGAGCTAAATCTGTTAGATCTTTAAATCAGTAGTTTATTTCTTGTGAAAATAATAAGAAGGGACAACCTATTTCAAAACAGATAATTTCCAAATAGTCGTCTAAGGCTATTAACTTTCAAGACCTACTCTACCAGGGCTTTGGCTTCATTTGTGGCTTTTTGGAAATTGTTGGATTTTGGAAATGTTCTAGAAGCTGCTACTTGGTCCTCTACATTCTAAGCTTGATTCCTTCTCTAGGTCTAGAACAAGCTTTGCTATGACTGTTCTCTTGGGGTTCCTGGACCCTTCTCCTTCCACCTCCCAAATATAGTTAGTTATGATAATCTACCCATATAGCTAAGGCTACTGCAGCAGTGATCAATATGAAGAACACAGTACAGTTGTGTAATTTGAACTTACTGGAACAGTAGGATGTTCGAATGATCACTGCTACAGTAGCCACTCCCTCCATCCCACTGTTTTTTTTTGGTGTGTCTTTTATGCCCGGATGTGGGCATTTATTTTTTGTTATCCTCAGGGCTCAACCTCCCTCTGTCTTCTGGCTAGAAAGTTCTGAAAGGTTTTGAGTCCAAACTTGCCTTTTAGTCAGCTCAGCTTGAACTGCCTGACAGTTTGGATGCATAGAAAGTGCCCTGAAGCTTTGGAATCTGGATGGCTGTTATATTATTATTATTATTAGAATAAAACCAATATAGCTAATGCTACTGCAACAGTGATCATTCAAACATCTATTGCTATTGTAAGTCCAACTTATACAACTATATTTTACATTCCAATAAAACAATGTCCTCTCCTGCCTCTTTCTCCTATCACACCTCCAGCATTTGTTGCCTAACTGATGAAAGATTCTTTGAAGTCTTCTTGCAGTACAGAAATACCTATGCAAACACCTCCATACAAAAATCCTAAATATTCTTGAAATTTTTGAATAGCTGGAAGTTGTACAGATGTCCTCTAACTGTTCCTGTGTAATTTGCCTTTCCTGTCTCTCTTCCTCATCTTTGTAACCTCTTCTAATTAATTCTTATAGTTATCTTGCAATGTTATTGTTGTACGAATCATTCCTTTTGTAACAGCAGTTTCTGTTATCGACTCACCGAAAATCTCTACTAGAACCTGTCTTTCACTTTCTTTCTGTGTCTCTTTGCCTGTGCTAGGTTATCAATCTCTGGTAGGGAAAGCACTCTCTGACCTGCTTTGTTATATCCCATTCTATTAGTTTTTCTTCCCTAGATATGTGCTCCCAATACCTGACTCTTTTGCTAAGTTTCTCTAGTAAATTCCAACCCCCACTTATCTTTTCTTTTGTACCTCAGCTTGTAGTTATTCCTGTTAGTAAACTTTCCTTTCTCCATTCCCAAGTTAGCTTAGTTTACAGAATACTTTCTACTGCCTTATAAATATAATATTCTATATAAGTGTTCTTATTCTCCTTGATGGCCTGCATCCAAAATCCTACTGTCTCTTTCTTTCTTGTATTCTCCCTGTTATTATATTCTTGTTTATCATATTTACAGGAATGTACTAGTGCTATGATGAATGGTTTGTTTCACTGACTGCAGTGATAGATCATGGTGAAATGGGGCCCTACACAAAATAAGTGATCAGAACTGCCCTCCTCCAGCATCGACCCTTAAAGTGAACCATAGTATCAGCAATCCATCTACATGGTGTGAGAATAGAACTCACAGCCTTCTACACCAAAAAAACAAGTATGCTACCTGTTGTTTGTAAACACTGGTTTCAAATTCTGTAGCACAAACACTGATGTTCGTTTGCTAAACAAAACAGTTGCACATTGAAAATGGACTTAATATGAGCAACAGTAAACTTATTTTCCCATGAAGCTCAAAATTCCTTGACAATGCACTGAAATTCACAATTCTATTGCACAGTAGTTGGTACAGAGGATTCATGCTTTTGCCCCGTAACCTAGGTACAGAGTTTGAGCACGAGCAAGTTAATTAACTATGCTGTCACCCCTGATATCGGAAAGTTCCAACATTTAAATCTGCATCTGTAGATGTGTCATGCTAAAAATGCATGCACAGACACAAACTTCATCTTGAAAGAAGAAATCACATAGATGTGCTTAGTCCTTAAAGTATTGGATCCGGCTCTGACTGACTGAAAAGTATTGGTTAATTACAGCACATAATATGCCCTGAAATCTGGAGAAAAATAAGTGAGTTAATTACGGCTTTGCCATAAGACTTGATCATAACAGCTTTTAAAGGTGCATAAATAGTTAATGTCAAGAACAGAAAGACCAAATCATAACTATGCAAAACATAGCTACACCAGCGTACTTCTAGTAACAAGGAGAAATAAAAAGTATAGGAGTATTAAATCTTTTTACAGCTGCTACACATTTCCTATTTCTATTGTAGTGCAAAGTGTTTTACAACTTTTGAAGCTGTTGTACTTATGCCATTGCTGTTCTATGGAGGATACCATTTTTGTTGCAGAGTAACACCTAATCACAACAGCTTTAGAAGGTGAATAATAAAAGTTGTAATTCCTTCTCCAAATGTATATCAAGATTCACCTTTAGAGCATTGCCATGATCTACTTTCCTGGTGAACTTCTAAACATCTGTCTTGTACATATAATAAGCTGTATACAATTGAACACCTCCTCTGCATTTTATTTATGTTTTGTCAGCTCAATTTTTTCTACTTAAGGTTCCAGTTTGGGTAGAGAATATCTGAAAAAAAAAACCTCAAAATGCAGTATACTTTAGCCTGACCAAGCAGAAAGAAAGAGTTGTCAGGATTCAAAAAGAAGTTCTAAACAGTGTAATACTCCAAAGTCAGATGTCAGGCATGATTCCATAAGGGATGCTAAAACAATACCAAATAATTATTTGCATAAGGTAATTGCAGACTGTCCACACCCACCAGATTCCAGATATCAGAGCTGTCACAGCATGATTAGGAAGACACAAAACAGAAAAATAAAGGTGTGGGTGATGGAGTTTTCGGCCATATGTCTTAACTCAGGTCACATAGGAGCATCTGGCTTAGGCCTTTGAGTCATGACAAGCCACATGTACAGAAGTACATAGACAAAACAATGATGTTCACACAATGTTGCCTCACAAAAGCAACACAGAGCATGACTAATGAAAATGAACTATTAGTTGTCCATACTGAACACCATACATAACAGGAGCATATGAGTTACCTGGAATACCTGATACTCACAACAGAGCAAAGAACACATTTGGATGTCTACTTATGAAATATCACCACATGAATTCTTCCTGAAAGGTGCATCGCTAAAGAGGACCACACATGTATACGTGTGGCATGCAGGAGGTGTTCACAACAGAAGGTGTCATTGTGGAGGTAGGATATCATCATACAGATTACTAGCATGTGAAGGTATCTGTAAAATAGTCAGTACCTCAATAAATCTAGGCCTGTGCAATGTATGGGGATATATCAGCACAGACCTAACCTACATGCAGGCATCATACACTGACACTAATGTATCACAAACAGCATAGTGATGTCTATCAGTTTTGTAAAACATACTGTATAGCATACAGCAGAATGGAAAATGACAAACATGTCAAGGAATGACCAAAGTGTAACATACCACAAACTAGTCTAGCCTCACATCACATGCCTGATGTGGAGTGTTACACACAAGCCAACACTACAATGAATAGTTTATTTCTGTAACGAGTCAGTTATAGGTAAGAATATGTGCAGACATGCAGAATATCAGTTACAGTCAGTGCACGCGTGCCATGGAATATTCAGCATCATTGGGATACAGCAACACAGGTTCATATATGTGTGTGGAATCGAGTAGATATGAGAAGGCACACATGGGAAGTACATGTCAACAAGAGTGTAATGGATGGGAAACTTGTCTGTAGAAGTGCATTTAGTAGTGTGGGTGATGCATGTGCATTACCATATTAAAATGCCATTAAGTAACACAAGTATGCTTACAGAGGCACAGCTGTGCATGTGGGAATGCCAGACAACAAGGACATGTGTAAAGTAGCAATCAATACTGGATGACTGAGATAATATGCTGTTAATCATGAAAATACTCATTTTATGTCAACTAACAAGAGATGCAAACATAGCAGCATGGAGACTGTTACACAGACCATTGCTGTCATCATCTGAACTAATGTAAGATTCTGAACTAACGTAAGACTGAGAAATATGCACAATATATCACAACTTGAAGGTAGTCACTTAGGTTAGATAAATAATCAGAAAAAACTGGGGCATTAGACATTTGAGAAACCATTTACAGATGGATTATCAATGGTCAACACAGAGGTCATCATTGCCACAGGGTTAAAATGACACAACAGAACATACATGAGATCAACTGTCAGTGTTTCTCTAACACAGTCTGGGGACCCCATGCTGACAGCTCACCCCACAGTCATGGATGTTCCTGCCACATCTGAAAAACTCAGCCCAAGGTGCTGCACTGAGGAGCTGAAAGTGGTGACACCAGCATTGCACAGTACAGTTGGGCTATGTAACACCTGGTTCGTACTATGTCAGGGCTTTAGCACCACTGTAACAGGCTTTCAAAGATAACACACTGTCATGCTGTGCAGCCACTGCTGCCATGACCTCTATATGTCTGCACTCCTGACCTTTACGTAACACATGCAGTCAGTGTGCTACTTGATCAGTAGTGTAGACAAGTACACACAGGTCAGAGCCATAATTTCACTGTGACCATTCATGTGCCTGTAATAATAAGCAGGCACCCTCTGACAGATGTCCATGCACATCAGTTAAACTCCCACATGTAGTCCAACAGACAATATCAGTCAATCGGTCAATCGTGGAGAAGAGTCACCATCATTACCAGACTCTACATGGGACTGTGAGTCATGGTCATCATCATGTCTGTCATCTGATGTCACCACATCATCAGAATGGCTGGCCACATTATCTCTATTGGATGTTACACTATGAACCACATGTCTGTCCCCTTCTGGGACAGACAATGAACCAAATGCAATGGCCCATGTGCCATTGGCTATACTATCAGAACGAGGCACATCATATCCCACCTCAGCATCACTGGATGTGCTACTGGAGGAGGCAGGTAGTGGATGTGTTGCAAAAAAAGACAGACAACACATGTCATAAACATTCCCAGAAGTCAAATGAGGCAGCACAGAACTGACATTTTAGACAGCTATATAACGGCAATGCTTATGATGATAATATGGACTTTCCAGGTTGATGCAGTTGTGGGTGGTACATGTCATTGACATATCAAGCAAATATGACAGAAAATGTGATTCTAACTGCCAACACCTACCTTACATGTTCTCCCCTGACTCAACTGCTAGTTGTGAGAGTTGAAACATCATGGCAGGTAAAATTAAAAATGTACACAACTTAGTAGTAAGCACATACAAGCCACCCTGTAGCATTCAACATGGTGTATAACAAACAGCAAATAAGATATACACATACCAGATGAGTGACAATGTCATGCACATTGCAGGTGTCCTATGTAGGTGAAAAAGATCACATTAGTCATTAAGGCCAAGGATGTAATTAATAATATTGAACTGCAGCAACCATGCAGACTGCCTTATCAGGTACATCCTCCCTGCTCATAGCATATATCATCTGATGTAAAGCAATACCTGCATTATAAAATAGCATACAAAGAACATGTAAGTATACTTCTCAGACATAACGGAAGGCAGAGACACACAACAGCTAGGGATCACAGTAACAGACTATGAAGATACTTACCTGACAAATGGTGCAGACATTGTGATGATGTACCTGCGTAGAGAACAAGCCAGCATTAATATCATAGATTACAGGTATGCTTAACAGTGCTGTATCATAACAGTAATATGAACAACCTTACCAGGTCTGTCTGTGTCTGATGATTCATGTCCAATGTCTCACAAAGATGCATCTGTTGGTTAAAATGGCACACAAACAGCAATATGTGAGAATACTGCTCAGACATAACAGGAGGCAGAGGCAGAGACAAATATCTATGGATCACAATAACAGAATATGGAGACGCTTTACTGACAAATGGTGCCTTGCAACTGAAACACATATCATTACACATGTTGTTAATTGTGCTATCTATGTATTGTTGCAGTAATATAACATGTTGTAACACTTGTGTGAGTCCGTATCAGATGTCTTGTCATTGGGCAGGATTCATGAAGGCTTGCACAGAGTCTAAGAGTAGTGTAAGACTCCATGCAGCCCTCGCGATCCAGGAACAGCCCCAAATTCCATGTAAGAGACCAGCTAAAATGTCTCTTACACGGAGTGGGCGTGGATATGCTAATCACCTCACTTGCAGCTGAAAGGCATGCAAATGAGGTAGATTAGTGATCCACGAAGCCCAAACCAGCCCATGTAAGAGCCGTTTTAGCTGCAGAAATGTACTCAGTTGACAACTGAGTATGTTTCTGCAAATAACACAATGGAGCCATGTCAGCTCCAAATAAAGGGTGCATATGTGTCAGGCAGCATGCCAATGGCCAAATATGTGGCCATTGGCAAGGTACCTTGATGCAAATATGAGAAATAAATATTTTTTTTTTGGCGATGTTTAAACGCAGCGCAGCCCCGTGCAAACTGGCCGCGCTATATAAAATATAAAAATGAAGGTTATAAACCCACAAATGTGGGTTTTATGCAATACATGGATTTACAATGCAGGGACCAGCAGACCAAAAAAACATGGCCACCGTTTAGTGGTTGCTAAGGGGGGAAGCTGAGTCTAAGACATGTAACTAAGCATTAGTAGGCAATCTGATGTAAATGAGTGTTAGGATACTGAATTCCACTGTCACATAGCAAATGAGCACATTCTGAGTAGTGTAAGAGTTACATAAGGGAGAGGAACAGAGTAGGAGATAGGTGACATCACAGGGGGGAATGGCAGAAAGAAATGCAGTTCATTGGAGGTCAGTGTTACATGATAGATGTCAGACACATATCATGGAAAGAGGAGTGCCACAAGATAAGCATGGGAAAGTCAAGAAATGGAAGGTGTACACTGTTGCTTACACCAAAGTTTCTTGCTGGGTGTGCATGCACACGTGTGCGTGCCATGAGGTGTGAGTAGGGCAGTGTGCGCGCGTGTAAGGCAGACTGAGCATGTGGGAGCCTGTTGGCAGACTTGTAACACTGTTTGCGCTGGTGTGCACGCGTTTTAACCCAAATAAAAAGATTCTAAACTGTGTAAGCCTGCGTGCGCGCGTGTAAGCCACTGTGAGCGTGTTTCTGCTGGTATGCGCGTTGCTCCCCCCTGAGGAAACAGAAAGGAAAAAGGAAGCAACAGAATCAGTAGGAAGCTAGCAGGGAATACTGCTGGAGCTAGCAGGTGAAAACAATTAGAAGCAGGCAATTACACAGGCAGAATAGTAGCCCAGCCAAGCACTTAAAACTCTGCAAACAGCAGTGCAGGATGTTTCTCTCAAGAGACACTGCAAGACAGGAGTAAGCTATTAGAAGTGAAAACTGAAAAAGCTGAACTCAGAGCAGAAATGCTAGGGGCTGCCATAGCTGTCATAAGGAGACATAGGCTACTTGCTGAGGGTGGTGACAATGCAAATGGTGCCAGACAACCCACAGTGAGGAGACGGAGAAGAGTGTACAGGCCCAGGGTCACCTACCACGGGTTACATGAGCTGGAGATAGTGGAGTGCTATAATGTGGACAGAGACCTCCTGCAGCAAATTGTTGAGCTGTGCAGGCCACGACTCACACACAGAACCAACAGAGGGGAACCCATCCCAGTGGAAACCAAGGTATGTGTTGGCCTAAGAATACTAGCAACAGGTACCTTCCAGAGACCAACTGGTGATATGATGGGGATATCACAGGCATCAGCCTCCAGGGTACTGCACCAGTTCCTGGATGCCATGTCAGCACATGTTGGTGATCATGTATATTTCCCCAATGCCCATGAGGTATTGGCCAGCAATATGCATCTCTTCCAGCAAATAGCAGAATACCCTGAGGTAGTGGGTGCAATAGACTGCATGCACCTATGCATCAAAGCACCAGCTGGTGAGCGGGGTAGGGCCTACATAAACCACAAGGGCTTCCCCTCCATCAACTGCCAGGTCGTGTGTGATGCCCAGGGCATAATAACGAATGTGTGTGCTGGCTGCCCTGGGAGCTACCATGATTCCCATATCTGGCATTTGGCGCAGCTGTACCAGACATTTGCCAATGGGGACATCCCACATGGACACCTAGTGGGGGATGCAGGTTATGCACTGGAGCCGTGGCTGATGACACCCATCAGAAATGCACACACACCTGAACAGGAATGCCATAATGAGGCACATGCACAAACACGTAATGTAATAGAGCGTGTGTTTGAGCTGCTCAAGTCATGGTTCCGGTGTCTGGACACATCTGGTGGAGCCTTGCAGTACTCACCAACTACATGTACCCAAATTGTCATGGTATGTGCTATGCTACATAATATGATCTTGTGAAAACAGCTGCAGCAGGACCAGCACAGGGCCGGGCCAAACAGCCCCCCACCATTGCCAAGGCCATCACAGGCAGAGCGTGACTCAGAGGAGGAACAACCTGAGCCTGCCCCAGTAGGCAGAAGGAGGCGTGCCCAGTATGCCCTGGCCTTGGCAAAGAGGCAACATAGCACATACACTTGCTCAGTAGGAACCCTGGGAATGATACCCTCTCTGACTCACTCATATAATAACAGGGATGCCTAAAATGACATAACCTGCTCTCAAACATGTACAGGGAGTGTAGTATGTGCATCCGACAGAGGCAGCCCTGCAGCACCACCTGAGGCATGAATGCCATGTGTTAAGCAATGTAACACCATGTAGTATATGCAAACTTGATGACCCTGACTAACATCCTACCCTCACCAAGCATGATGCCACAATATGACGATGAGATGATCAATTGCAATAATTGGCTGAAGTATTGCTGTTAGTCAAAGGGGATCCAATGTGTGCCAGCTTGGGATGACATGCTGAGTATGACATGATGCTCCACCTGCTAGGGGTGGCATGCACCTATCAGTCCTGGCCATATGGATACTGGCAAAGGCTGTTGTTACCCACAGCATGCCTTGAATAGGTAAGGCTCAAAACACAAACCCACCTCCATAGGTATCACAAGGGATAACAACCTAGATGTAATGCTACCCAATGCCAGAAGTCTAAACAGCAAGATGCATGCAGTCTAAACTCCCCCAGTATAGAGAATGTTGATATCTGTCCTGTAACAGAAAACTGGGTCAAGGCTCACAACAGCACCCTAACACTACCAGGTTACACCTCATACTGTGCTGTACAGCCTCAAAACATGGAACAAGCTACAAAAGGAGGGTGACTAGCAATAATTGTCAAGGATAACCACACCCCCATATTGGTACCACAACAAGAAGTAGCATGGACTAGCCATGGTCAAGTAACAGTGGCTAAAACTGCCTCCCAGTTTATAGCCTGCTACAGACTACCGTCCTAACACCAGGAACTGCACTTGGCCTATGTTGGAATACATGAATATATCAAGCCCTCCAAACCACATTATATTGGGTGACTGAAAATACCCAAACATAGACTGGGAGCATTATTCTAGTTCCAACACTGTAGGACAAAAGTGCCTAGAATCCATAAACCAAAATGCCCAGGAACAACGTACCACTCCCACAGGAGGGGTAGGCATACTGGATGTGATAATCAGCAACATGGGTACTGGATGGCAAGATGAGAAGTGTATCCCTCACTGGTAAGACCAGACCATAGAGTAATCACACCGGATATACACATCCTGACCACAGTCCCTGGCCAGAAAGCCACAGTGAAAAACATGTGTAAAGCAAAAGTTGCACTCCTCCAAACTGATGTGGAATCCATTAAAGGCCCTGTGCAGGTGCAAAATATAGACCACACCTCAGAACCTGTTATACAGGCATTCCATGAACACTGCCAGGAATGCATGGATTATGCAATCCCAAATAAAACCAAGACACAATGCCATACACGCAGGCATCTGGCATGGTGGACTCCAGCCATTACCAAACCAGGCAAGAAAATGAGGAAGCTACTACATGATAGAGCAAACATAAAAAGTAAAGTAATCACTGATCAGTAGTATGGCAATAAAATATGTCCACTCATACAATCCACTAAGGCCAGCTACAACAAGTTGAATCTGTGAATCTTGAGACAATGTTACACCTGCCCCATGTACACAGACAACCCTCACCTCCCCCCAAGAAATACAAATATATGTGAGAGATGCAACCATTTATCCAAACTGGAGGCTGAGCTCTATAAACTCAGTACTGTCAAAACTAGTCAGGAGGAGAAGGTAACCACACACACCACAAACCCAGTCTCACATAGACCTATCACAACTGCAAACCAAAGACATAAACACAGAAAAACATCCCCGGAGGCCCTAATTACAAACACACCACATCAACAGAGGCCTCCAAAGCAGACACCCAAGCAACCACTACCTCCAAACATAGCTCATGCAACACATAGTACACAAAGCTGGTGTGCCAAACAGTCACAGGCCAGAAGGAGAAACAACATGCCTGATACAGTTGTAATAGGTGACTCCATAGTCAGACACACTGCTGTCCCACTCACTAGACTGAACAAGGGAAAGGGCACAGTAAGCTGCCTGTAGGCTGCTACAATATGCCACATAACACAAGTACGCAGGTCACCCCAAAGCAAGTAGAAATATGATGCAGTCATTGTCCATGCTGGCGTGAATGACCTGAGATGTACCTCTTCGGACTACATGAAAAGAGATATAGATGAGCTCTCCGATTATGTAGTCCAGGCCGGTATGACACTGACCGTGTGCAGCATCCTACCCTCACCAAGAATGATGCCACAGTACAAACACAGAATGATCAGCTTTAACAAGTGGCACAATTACTGGTGTCATTCCAAGGGGATCCAATGTCTGTCTGCTTGGGATGTCATCCTTGACAAGCCACACTGCTGTGCCAGGGATGGCTTGCACCTGTTACCCCTGGGCATCTGGATATTGGATAAGGCTTTTGCCACCTCCATAGAGCCTTTCGTAGGCAAGGCTGAAAAGACTAACCCACCTCCCTAGAAAACATAAATGGAAAGAAACATAAGCGTAATGCTGCCCAATGCCAGACGTGTAAACCTCAACATGCATGCTCCCGAGGTGCTCCCCAGTATGGAGAACATCGATGTCCATGCAGTGACAGAAACCTGCAGCAAGGCTCCTGACAGCACACCAGCACTACCAGGTTATACCTCATATCATGCGTTATGGCCCCAAAACCTGGACCAAAACATAAAAGGAGGGGGAGTATCCATATTCAGCACAGACACCCACACGTCCAGGTAACTGACAATGCACGAAGCATCGGAGACCACCCATGTGCAACTAACCATAGGCAAAACTGCTGTACAGTCTATAGCATGCTACAGACCACACTCTCACACACAGGAACCCCACTAAGCTGTCCTGAAGACACTGGACAGTATGAATGTCTCACCAAATACCAGACAAGGTACTCACAAATTACCACATAGGTGGTAATCCATTATGTATGGAAGGAGTAATCAGGGACCTAGGGACACAAGTGGACAGTAACCTGTCATGTGACACTCACATTGCCAATGTGGCTAGGAAGACTGTCTATATTGGACACCGTATCATGAAAGGATTCACATCTACATCAACAGAGGTCATTGTGCCCCTATACTGTTCTCTTATCAGACCCATAATCTAGTACAATGCCTCATTTGGGATGTACCTTACCCGACACCTGCAGCAGTTAGAAAGACCTCAAAGGTACCTCATCAAGAGGATAAAGGGTCTCAAATATTTGTCATATGCTGCCTGGCTGTAGGCACCCCAGCTGTATGCAGCCACATACTGCCTACGCAGAGGTGTTGCATGCCTGTTGTACAAGGCCATGTCCAACACAGGAGTAATGGACATGCTCCACCCCAGAAAAACCTAAATCCATCGGAGCTGTGAGAGTGAGAGATGTCAACCTCAACACATAATGAAATAGGATGTGCTGGAGGGACAGATACATAACCCAGAGGCTCCCTACACCCTTGAACGGAATCCAACTCCATGTTAGGCAGAGGCCCTCACTGACTCTCTTCAACAGGAATCTTGCCAAGTGGATAGATGATTGTAGATGTACATTGGGGGTCTTCACTGTGTCACATCCAGACAGAGGCACAGTAAAGTAAATCATAAATGGCCATAATATTCACATAGCAAGGGGTGGTGAAAGCCACACACACTCTGGCTAGGCTTAGAAATGCCCTAGGGCGGATAGCCTAGTATGAACCTATGAACCTATGAAGATAAAAATTGTACAGGACACTAAGGATAATCACAAGGCTTTCTTAACTGATGGTAGGAACCTTGTTGGGAATTCACAGATATGTTCCGAATCACTCAAATATTACAAACAACATACCAAACACACACACATATTGCCAACATCCAACCTGACAGGTGCAGTGCAACCCCCCCCCCCAAAAAATCCAAAATATCTATCCCAGCAGAGTGTTGGCCCCCTGAAATTGCAGATGCTGAGGTAACAGCCAGCATCTACAAAGCAAAACACACAGCATCAGTGGTATGAGATGGTGTCCTGGGCTGAGTCCAACATGGACTCCAAGAAGAATGGAATGCCAAATAACACTACTTTTGAATGTCAGCCTTACCACAGGATATGTACCCAAAGAGCAGTGTACAACAACAGTGGTCCTTCTCCACTAAAGTGTTGTCTGAATGGATACTGCAAACTACCACCCCAGAATGCTGACAAGCTTGGTCTGCAAAGCTATGGAAAGGATCAGCATGTACCTCAGACATAAAGATATTGGGGACCTGCTGACACTGGACCCTACCCAGTGTGGCTTTCTTAAGTGCAGATCCTGCCCCTTAAACATATTTGACTCATTTGAAACAGTCATTAAGGTCATTGATGAGGGGAACGTGGTCCACACAGCCTAGCTGGACCTTGCAAAAGGCTTCCATACAATACCTCACGTGTTCATTATAGATAAGCTCTCCAGCTTAAATATAAACCCCTATGTCAGTAGAGGGGTTGCAAACCAGACCAAGGACAGAACTGACATGGTCAGAAATGCTGCAGCCATGTCAGACTACAAACCAGATACAACTGGCATCCCACAAGGTTTGGTCCTGGGACCTCCCTTGTTTGGTATATATGTCCCATAGGTACAGGCCAACATGGAAGGACTGCGTCTGAACAAGTTTGCAGAGGACTACAAACTGGCCACCATATCTGACCCTCCAGCTGACACAAGCATCCCACAATAGGGCCACATAGAAACAGACAACTGGTGCAATAGCCATGTCAGCAAGCTAATTGCAGAAAAGTTTATAGTCAACCCCTGTAGATATACAGTAAGTGCCCACCAATTACCACATAGGTGTTAACCCATTAAGTACTTAAGATGTAATAAGAGACCTGGTGACACAAGTTGATAGATATCCTGCATTGGACAAGCATGTGGCTGTAGTGGTTACAGAAACATACCATATACCCACCTAATCATGAAGGTAGTCAGATCTAGATCAGGGGAGGTCATTGTGGCTCTGCAGTCATCCTTCATCAGCATCACAATTGACTACAATGGCCCCTGTGGGATGTACCTCAGCAGACACCTCCATCAACTGGAAAGACCCCAAAAGTACCTCACCAGGAGTATCAAAGAGCGTGAACAGATGCCATGTGTTGCCTAATTAAACAAACTGCAGCTCCACACACTGCCATACTGCCCGCCCAGAGGCAAGCTGTGCCTGATGTATAAAGCCATGTCCAAGCTGGAATCAATGAACATGCTGCACCTTGTACAATCTGAATGGCAGTGAGCTATGCACATGAGAGACCTGAACCCCAGCACTGACATACATAGGACAAGCTGTACTGAATGATCCATAACCCAGAAGTCACCCCCACTCTTGAGTAAACTCCCAGTACAGGTTAGCCAGAGAGTCACCCATCGACTCTCCTCAAGAGGAATCTTGATGAGTGGATGGGAGATGGTAGGTTTACCCTGGGTATCACTGTTATGTCACAGGTAGACAGAGGCACAGTATACTAACCATGACATATGTCATGGCAAACTCCAGTTACAATGTGTGTCGAAGGACAAGCACACTCTCTGACTAGCATTAGAAATGGCCTAGGGCACATCGCTAGTGTTTGCCAATGTCCACCTATGTTGTGGAATACACTACCAATGTTGGACAAGCATGGTTTAAGTAGTCCATATCTGAACATAATGCAACGTGGTCATATGTGCACAACTGGTCCCTAAACAGTCTGTTGTGCTCACTATGAAAATTTAAAGCAGTGATAGGACTAAAGCCCAGGATACTGTCCACCACAGTGAAAGTACTGAACCAGTACACTATATGGTACTACAGTGTTAGGTCAGTATGAAAGGATGTTGACAACTGTATGCAAAGTATCCCATGCAAACCCTGCAGGCACATTATAATCCCTGTTGTGTTCAGACACAAAGCAGTTGGCCAGTAAGTACACAACATGACACCCAACACACAACCATAAACGTGAGATATTTTTGAAGTTCACACTCATCCACAAATGTGGTGGACTGCAGAGTTCAACATATGGAAAGCTCATACTGGGCATGCTCGCACACTTTGATAAATGAGACATATGTCAGACAACATGCCATGGAAAGGCTGAACTGGGCATGCTCACACACTTAGGCCATATCTCAATTTAGCAGTTGGCCACACATATCTGGTATTTGTACTTGTTATACCAGGAACCAACCACATTACAGCAATCTGCCCAGTGCACACAGTTAAATGACTACAGAGGCATAAGGGATATAGTGAATCCCTCTCATATTCAAACATCTTCCACAGATACACAAGTTGTTCATAGAAACAGGGAATGCTATGGCAATAAAGAACTGCAAATAGTCTATCAGCAACAAATATTGTGCATCTGACAATTAAACATATGGGTGTAGAGGTCAATACTAGGCTGTTTGCCCTAGGGAATGAAAGCTTAGCCAGAGTGTGCTTGGCGTCTGCATCCCCAGTACAGTAGGCTACTGTGCCACTGTAAAGTAGGTCACATAAGGCACCGTTTGAGGCTAGTGTGCTGTGCCTCCATCAAGCAGGGACACAGTGGAGATCCCAGGGGTTGAATTTGCTATGCCACATCCATGTTGTTGGTATGTGCTGGAAGAGGGTTGGTGAGGACCTCTAACAGTAAGTGGGCATCAATAACAGACTGAGGGGAGCCTTATCTGCAGTGTCTGGACAATTTCACTGTCAACACATTGTTGTGATGATTATGAGGGATTGAAGTGTCATTCCAGTACTGTTCAGAGATGCCCTCCCTCTGTGGGCTACTGCTCTGCAATGTATTAGCGCACTCCGTCTTTTGGACAGCTCATATATGGCTGGTGTACACCTGACAGGGTGTCCTGTTGTGGAGGAGTCATGGGTATATTTGGGATAGCATGATCAATGCAAACCTTCCACATGCTCATAGAATGCAATTGTCAAGGATTATGCAGAGTGGCCTGTTTACTCCCCCAGCATGGGTCCTTTGAAGTCTTCCACCCCAGTCTTCACAAGTGCAAAGTCTGCTTTTGATAAATACACTTTGTTTGCAGTGACAACCTTGCCTGGGGGTGGGGATGGGATATGGATATCCAGGGAAAGGTGGGTATGGTCAGATATCAATGATGGTTATCTACCTCTGGTGTGGAACAGTAAGTACCCATGTTGCAGATGGTCAGGTGCAATATGTATTCTCCCTTGTGGCTGTGGTGAGTGGTCCTGCCATAGCACATGGACTCACAAATTGTAGTGGCTGTAGGGTAATGTTGTAGTGGCCTGAGTAGTTCCCACACACAATATACCTGTACCTGACATTAACAACTGGAATGGTGTATGTGAACACCTTCATATCTTGGCACTGTTCCCAGGGAAGCAAAGTGTGTGTCCCGGATGTGGGAGGGGTGGTCTGAACTTGTTGTGTTGTGTGTTACAGGTCCTGTGGTCATGAAGCATGGTATAAAACATAGCCTGCCAGTGCTGATGTGCATATCTGACCCTGATGTAGGTGGCTGCAAATGCATATATATGCTATCCCCCACCTGACAGGTAGTAATAGATGTACATACCTCTGTATAAATAATGATGTCAGCACCCTATAAATACTGCAGGTGCAGAACAGATGCCCTATAATTCGGATAGTGCGCTCTGCTAATGCATCTCCCTCAAGTGTCATAATCTAGTTAGGTAGGGGTTTGAATCTTGCAAATGCTCAGTGTGTGTGGGTGAGCAGGGTTGATGTGTATGCAATTCTGTGTGAAAGAAATGTCCCTTTTGGCAACTAGGAAAACACACTACAAGATGCACATTCCCCTTTCTAAACACTGATGATGTCAGCACCCTATAAGTACAGCAGGAGAAGAGAAACCACCCAGTAATGCGAATAGTGCGCTCCGTTAATGCGTCCATCTTGAGTGTCATAACATAGTTAGATAGGGGTTCAAATGCTCAGTGTGTGTGTGTTTGGGTGAGGGAGGTTAGTGTGTGTGCAATTCTGTGTGAGAAAAATGTCCCTTTTGGCAACTAGCAGAACACACTACAGGATGCACATTCTCCTTTCTAAACACTGATGATGTCAGCACCCTATAAGTACAGCAGGAGAAGAGAAACTTTCCAGTAATATGAATAGTGCGCTCTGCTAAAGTGCCAGTCTGGGGTGTCATAACATAGTTAGGTATGGGTTTGAATCCTATAAATGGCAAGTGTGTGTGTTTGGGTAAGGGGGGGTAGTGTGTGCAAGTCTGTGTGAGAGAAATGTCCCTTTTGGCAACTAGCAGAACACACTACAGGATGCACATCCCCCTTTCTAAACACTGATGATGTCAGCACCCTATAAGTACAGCAGGAGAAGGAAAACCTCCCAGTAATGTGAATAACGTACTCTGCTAATGTGTCCGTCTGGAGTGTCATAACATAATTAGGTAGGGGTTTGAATCCTGCAAGTGTGTGTGTTTGGATGAGGGGGGTTAGTGTGTGTGCAATTCTGTGTAAGAGATATGTCCCTTTTGGCAACCAGTACAACACACCAGCTGCTGCATATTCCATTCTCTACAGAGATGATGTCAGCACCCTACAAGTACAGCAGAAGATGGCAAATCTCCCAGTAATGCAAATAGCACACTCTGCTACTGCGTCTCTCACTACTGTCATAGCACAGTTAGTTATGACTTTGAATTCCACACATGCCACGTGTGTTTTTGTCACACAGAATGCCCATGTGTGTGGGTTGTTGTTCACAATAATGCATGACATCGATTAAACCAGTAATGACAATGGACACAGATGATGTATGTGTGTGCCAAATACACATATGTACCTGTGACCTTCAATAGTTCCCATGTCTGACGCCTGCCACATGTGAATACATGGTATTTGCACTGGATAACATTATGACTGTGGTTTTCTGTGCGGGTGCTGCATGTGGTATGTGTATATACAGTGTGAGTTGTATATGGTATCATCCTAGCAGCGAGGGATACACATCTGGTCTGGGGCATATAGTCTACATGTTGTTGATGAACAGGTGCTGCATATTTTCACCTGTTGTGGGAGTGGTAACAAGTTGTTCCATAGCAGTGCAGTGACTACATGCTAGGAACCTTTCAGCTAGGGTGTTGTAGCTACAGTAATTCATCAGCATTCAGTAATACTTCAGCATTCTTGGTGAGGGTATGATGCCAACCAAGGTCAGGGTCATACCAGCCTGTGCCACATGCTCAGAGAGCCCTTCTATGTTCCCTATCATGTAGTCCAGGGAGGTACATCACAGGTCAGCCATAGTGGCATGGACAATGACTGAGTCATATGTGTCCATGCCTCTGACTGACCTGTATGCTTGTGTTATGTGGTGGACCATAGTGCCCCACGGGCATATCACTGTGACCTTCACCTTGTCCAGCCTGGTGAGCGGGACCTCACTGTACTGGACAATAAAGGTACCTAAAACAACTGTAGCAGGTGTGTTGTCTAGCCGTACAGGCTGTGACTGTTTGGCACACAGGATTTGTGTGCTATGTGTTGCACGTGCTGTGTTCTGGCTTAACGTATGCC
Organism: Protopterus annectens; assembly: GCF_019279795.1. Lineage (NCBI taxonomy): Eukaryota > Metazoa > Chordata > Ceratodontiformes > Protopteridae > Protopterus > Protopterus annectens. The sequence continues at coordinate 1,248,737,471 of NC_056728.1, read as the reverse complement.
TGTGTGCCAGCTGCAGAGGTGTCTGCTGCTCAGGCAGGATGCTATTCTGTGGCTCCACGAATGCCCCAGTGTGTTCATGTTTTTGGATTGCTGTCAGTGTAGGTCTACATCAGACTGGTATTGTAGTCACTGTAGTATTTCATGCCACCTGACAGATTATGCCAGTACTGGGTTCAGAGTGCTTAGTCCCCAGTTTGGCTATGTGGTTGCATCTCATACATGTGTTGTACGTCCATGTGTAGGGGAGTGGGTTGACTATGTACATGTGGCAGCTGTGACATTGCCACATGACCCACATATTCCACAACTGTACCATAGAGGTGACTGACAAGTGACCTTTGCACATACTACCATAGTATTGTGATTGCCATGGTGATTAACAGCACATAGGGCCAATGGGGAACAAGGTACAGAAGGTGAGTATGTGAGGGTGTAGTGCCTGTGATTAGTTAGCACTGGCATATATGACTGCTCACGTGGTCAAATGCCAGGTAAGTCATATGCAATGTGTCACAGGCAACGTACATGCGAACAGGACAAACAGTGACATTCTGTCAAGTGAGACATGGACATACATAGAGTAAGCTATGCAGATGTCACTAGGAGTCCACAGAAGCTCTGTAAATCTGCATTGTAGGTGGGATCAGTGTTCCAGGGTAACTGCAAGCAAACATGCATGCAAACAAAGCTACAGTAAGCAGGGCTGCATGTAGTCCATTGTACAACAAACAAGCTGTACCACTTCCAGTAGGTAACAGTGCAAATATGCAGGCACTATACACATGTACATGGAAATACACAGGTCAGATGGCCAGGGTCCAGTCTCAGCACACACAAGTGTACAGACCATGTACCATCAGGATGTACAATAACCGGATGGAAACCCAGGTGCTCATACCTGCAGTAATACACATGTCAAATAACAGACACTGAGCCTTCACTCAGTGGTTCCATACTTAGTAGGATGTATGCTACCTGTCCTGCCACCACAGTATCCCTGACATTTATGGGGACTCTCCCTCCTGTGAAAGTTAGTTTTGTGTGTTGGGGCTGTCTAGCATGGTATGAGATGTGAGCTGGCAGTGCTAGGGTGCTCCTGTGTGTCCTGTACCAGTCGTGTAGTACTGCACACATATCAACATCCTCAAACATCCGCATTGCAGAGTCCAGTGTGGGCAACATGCCACTTGCAGTTTACATGTCCATCATTGCATATCAATACTTTCATTACCTTATCCCCTGTGCTACCTATGTATGTAGCCATCTGTTGACATCCTTACCACCAGTATGCTAACATGTGCAGATGATACACTATGGTACTTACCATGGATGTAGAAAACAGTACAAGACAATCATACCCTTACTGCATCAGGCATGCTGGGATATACCCACAATTATATCAGCACACAGTACTATTAACAACATGATACTATTACTACACGTCTATGTAGTCACCCTGTGCATCAGCAACATGTTAACCTGTACCTGCACTGATGTTACAGATTACAGGAGGTGGCACAGTTTCATCATATGCACAGGGTGTGAACTTGGTATGCCTGAGTCTGCCACTGATACCACCAATTGACATGTATGTGTATGTGTGTTGGTGAGGGGCAGCAGTACAAGGTGGGGCAATGTTGATGCAGTGTGTGCATGTATGCGGTAGCCCTAGGTGTTGTCAATTCGCATGTGTGTATGGATGCACACAGTTCCACCTCATGGCTGCCATATACCGGTGTTTGTGGACAGCCACAGACTGTACCTGCCAGGTCATACAGATCAGTGTCTCTGGCCACGGACATGGTACCTGTGCCTTGCAGAGGTGCTACAGACCGTATCTGGTACCAATCCAGACTGGGTACTGTCATCAGAAGCAGGTGTTCGTTGACTGGACACAGATCCCTGTTGGGCCTGTCCAGAGCCACGTGCACATGGTCTCCTGGGGCGGTCTGATAACAGCACAGACCCAGCATTGCTGGGGCTGCTGCTGGAACTATGGGGACGGCCGCAGCCCTGTTGTCATCCGTGATGACTGCCAGCTGCTGCTGTTGCTGGCATATGCCCATGTCGACACCTCAACCGTCCACCATTGCCCTGGCTCATGGACATGTAGTTGTGGAACGGATAAATATGTCCCCACAACATCTATCTATGACATCGGTGAAATTACGGATGGCAGCCGCAATGTCACGCATACTGTCAGTCATGGCTGTGCGACATGCTGTTAGCTCCCTCAGACCCTGTCTGGTGTACCGTTCCATACGTGACTGTGCCTGCATGACAACCCAAAACATAGCTGAGGTTGTAAGACCTCTGTGGGCACGTCTGACAGGGGCAGTACACCCACGGATGCTCCCACGAGAACCCCTGGACATCTGTCTGTGTGGTACCATCTCAGGGCCATGCCCATGGCTGCTGTGTGGGGAAGCATGTGCCACAGATACCACATTACCCTGGTCAATGCCCACTATATCCTGTCCATCACCTAGGGACATTGGTGACAAAGGGTGTATTGGCAGGATGTCTGTGCACATTGATGGGGTTGACAGCTGTGTACTTTCAAGTGGCTGACCAATGACGGACACTGGCACACCTTCCTGTGCCATTACACAGATGTCATCATTATCAGTACCCCTGGCACCTGATTCAGGTTCCCTGCTGCATGGCACCAGAGCAGCACCAGAACCTGTGGGAGGGAAACAGGAAACACAGTTTACAATGTCTACACAATGTTACCAGTGATGCACACATGCAAACATGCACACGTGCACAGGTGCACAGGTGCACACATGCAGACATGCACACATGCACACATGCACACATGCACACGCGCACACATGCACAGGTGCACACATGCACAGGTGCACACATGCACACATGCACAGGTGCACCCAAGCACACATGCACACATGCACACATGCACACAGTTGCACACATGCACACTTGCACACAGTTGCACACTTGCACACTTGCACACTACTCAGTATGCGAGATATCAACACACAGACACAGACACACCTGCATGCATACACAGAGCACTACTAAGTGAGCCTAATATTACTATTACTATCAAGACTTTTAAAGGTATTGTTAATACACACTCACCAGCATGGATAGGCTGCACTGCTGTTACACCAGAGGGACCTGCAGAAGTGAGGAAATTAATGTCAGTGGGCACAACTGTGCCATTGTAACTGAGTATGATACAGGTCAGTAGTACAACAGTTGCCTTTCACAGGTCAGCTGCTGATATTGAGAATATCACACTTGCACATTAAATACTATGATGACAACTACAAACCAGGGACACACCTCACACATGCATTAACTACCAGTGTACACAACAGTCAACTATACATATGGCATATTACCTGCACGCTCGTAGTCTTGGTGCTGTGTGGCTCCAGCCTCCATCATAATGCAGGTCTGCTGCTGTTGTTGTTGTTGTTGGCGGGCTGGAGCCACAACACTTATGAGTAGTCCCTCCAGTCTGGTGAGTGGGGGATGTGTAGCCACCCCACCACCTGTGGCAACCTGTTGCATGTGGATATCCGACGCACGCTGATGGACATTTCTGATTAAATCACTGCAGTGATGTCGTACCTGCTCATATGTCCTATTATGCGTGCCTATGTCATTTACCCGATGGACCAGGTCTTGCCACAGTGCAGCCCTCTCCTGCTGATTCTGGCTGGTGCAGGAAAAGAGTATTGCATAATCCCACACCAGGTTCTGGTGTATTTCCTCACCCTCAGCTGCAGAGTATGCTGGATTGCGCTGGTGAGCCATGGTCCTGAAAAAGGAAATAAAATGATATCAGCAAAATATATCAGCAGAATTTGGCACACATACTACACATGCTACTCGACTGTTGTGATACAACATATCTCACATATATAGCATCTGTCTGTCTATTGGTGGATACACATGTAAATGGCCAGGTATCAGTGCTCAGCCAACAACTGTGCAACAGTACCTGGCACACTCCATATGACATACTACCAAACCCCAGCAGTCAGAACACTGATTCAGGTCCAAAGCACCTCCTCTCTCTGGGGGTTTGTATCGAGGTACTGTATGGGGTACATCATCAACTACTGTGATCTGACCACAAACTAATTGCCCTGGATATACATATCCCACCTCCACCACCAGCACAAATGACTACAGTGAATAACATTTCAAATGCAAACTTTACACTGTAACACTGAGATGGTATCCTTTAAGCCCACTGGGCCAGTGGAAGACACAACCCACAATGCTGACTCCTTCACAAATGATTTCTACGGACATCTCCGAGAATGCATGGATCATGCAATCCCATATAAGACCAAGACACACTCCACAAAGGGAAAGCATCCTGTCTGGTGGACCCCAGCCATAAACAGATTGTATAACAAAAGATGGAAGCTACTGCAAGACAGAGCATAATTCCATAAAGGGAAGGCATGTCTGATCAGCACTAGTAAAGAGCTATGTTCTCTCATACAAACATCCATGGGCAACTTTGAGAGGGAAATCACCGGGGACACTACAGATAACCACAAGGCCTTCTTCAGTTATGTTAGAAACCTGGTCAGAAACCCTCCAGTATGCTCATAGTTAGTACACAACAACAAATAATTCACTGAACCCACAGATATTGGCAACATTGTGGCAGACAGGTTCAGTGCAAGTTTCCCCCCCTCCCCCAAACTAAGACATACTTATCCCAGCTGAATGTCACCTCCCTGTCATCACATATGTCCAGGTGAGAGCCGCCCTCAGAAAAGCAGAAAACACAGCATCAATGGGACCTGATGGTATCCCCGGTTGCATGCTACATGAACTCCAGGAGGAGCTAAACACACATATAGAAGTGTTATGTAACACTAGCCTGACTACATGATATGTACCTGTACACTGGCGTATAGCAGCAGTGGTTCCATTCCATGAAGGAGGCACCTCTACATACCAATACAATACAACACAATACAATACATTACAATACAATACAATACAATATACTATTGCCCCTGGGACTACAGCAGCATACTGTTCTGCTTCCCTGACCATTGTGACACATGTGATGTGATGGTACCTGCTCCTGTCAAACAGTTACACAGGGTGACTCATATGGCATATTACCTATCTGACTAACATTCAGCAGGGGTATGTGTGACATGTACTCATGAGGAGTCTTGCTTCTTAACGCTGTGTGGTTTATTGCAGGGTATGTCTTATCTGTGGGTAGGAACGTGTACCTCCGCCATGTGCTCTCTATTGCGGTGTCAAGGATGACACACAGCAGTCATTTAGGTTGTGGATGGTGTGAGATGTTACTATGGTTGTTGGACATCTGCCATGGGTGTGACTTAAGTATGTAAATCCAGGAGTGGTAATCTCTATGTGGGTAGTATGTGTGTACTCTGTGGTGTTGTCAGTCACTGTACATTGGTAATGTGTTTGAGTGCATTGTCACAGTGTTGTACATGTCACTGTGTCCTTCTCCATATCTGTAGCTGTCATGTGAGGTACATACTGTGGCAGCCATTGTGTGGTGTGGAGGGGTACACTGACCTACATGTCCATAGCTGACACACCATGTCTGCTGACACATACCATGTGCAGGTATTCCAGGAATAGTGTGCCACTGTGACTATCATTGGGGGGACTATTGTACACATTTATGACCCTGTTCACCCCTGACACATGCAGTGGTGGGCAGCCAATCACATATCTGGTGGTTACTGGTGTAGGTGATTTGAAATGGGGTATGGTACTCCAGTTTCGACACTGCTGTTCACTCCATGCCTTTGTCACCAGGCACCTGTTGCAATACATTTGTACACATGTGCCTCACTCAGAATATATATACATCTCTCTCTCTCTCTCTCTCTATATATATATATATATATATATATATATATATATATATATATATATATATATATATACATACATATATATATATATATATATATATATATATATATATAGATATATATAGATATATATAGATATGTATACATATACACATATATATATCTCAATGTACATATATTGCTATAGATATGGAGAGATGGGGGGGGTGACAGAGAGGGGCTGAGAGTAACAGAGGGGGTGGGACAGGGGGAGTGTGAGATCATCATATACAGTCATATCTGTAGATAGTCAGATTTGTCTGTCTATGTATATGTATCTACATTTATCTATATCTGTATGTGTGTATTACATATATATGTTTCTACATATTCTATCTATCTACATCTGTCTATGTATTCCTACATCCCTTTCTATGTATGTATACATATATGCATATGTTTTATATATATATATATATATATATATATATATATATATATATATATATATATATATATATACATACATACATATATTGACATACATATGTATCCATATGATAGATTTGTATATCAACATGTTTGTTTACAAAACTGTATACATAACTGTGAAACCTACTTTGTAAATTGCACTACAACATACATTCAACCTACATTGATATGTGCACATAGATGCCCTCACATACATATGTATGTACAGCCTTCACTGATAGTTGCTGTATGTCCCCTGCCCAATGCACATCTTCATATACATATGGATACAGACCAATGACACATATGGAGGGTTCACAGTATGTAGACTTTTAAAATATTACTTTACATTACCTGTGTTTGTCACAGCTGCTTGTGTTGCCGTTTGGTTTGGTGTCCTGCTGCTGCTCCAGTTGGCAGATGTCAGCTTTCTAGTCGGTTTTGATGAGTGTTTTTGTTTGTGTATGTTTTCTCTCTCTCTCTCTCTCTCTCTCTCTCTCTCTCTCTCTCTCTCTCACTACCTCCAAAGGGTGCAATGAAAGTATTGCATGCGTGGACTGGGAGTACAGCATGCTTTTGTAGGTATCTGCATATGTCCATGTGATGGCCTCTGCACCATTTGTTAGCCAGCATTTGCTAATCGAATGCAGCCAGTTGTGTACTGATTGCAGTTCTCACTGTGGTTCCAGGACAGTGCTATAAAAAGGTATGTCAGATGGGCATAGCCCTTTCAGAGTTTAAGGGCAGGGACCATGCTGGTATGCTGTGGACACTGTTATGTGAGTGTAAAGGTTAGTATCTCTCTCATATTTCTGGCTGTGCTGTAGATTAACATTTCTCCATTCATTTCTTCAGTTTCCTGTACTAAGTGTGTATGTACACTGACACCTAAGACTACTACTACTGTTAATGTGGGTGTGTGTGCTTTCCTGTGGGACATGTGGTGTAACTGGTATATAGCAGTGGCTCTTGCAATTTGTTGCTATGGCTTCAATATTTGTCCTTTACATTCACTACTTATATGCCTGCTAGGTGTCTTGACTGTAGTGTGTTGCTGTGGCTTTCCTATTTTCCATGTACATTCACACTTTGGAATGCTTGCTATATCTGCTAGGGTGTTACTGCATTCAGTGTGGTCTGGCCATGGTGTGGGCCTTGACATCTGTTAGGGTATTTGAGTATGCTGCTGAGCAGGCCTCAGAGTCTCTCAGGTGCATCTTTTATCTGCCTCATGGAATGGTACATATCAGTGGGGTACATTCATTAAATTGCCTGGTATTCTGCAGTTGTGACTCTGGGTTAGCATGAGCATATGTATTACTACACTATTTCCGACATGCAAGTGGTGCATACTTTCAGTACTTCATAGTTACCATTGCATGTGTTGTAACACCTTTCTGCCTACTGTTTGTACATTTCACAGGGAGTCTGTGGGGCATCCCTGTAACTCAGTCACTGTTGCTATGTCTAGGCTCTTAACTATTCAAATATGGCAGTGTCAGACCTCTCAAGTGCACATATATTTGCAGGATGTCCACATTTTTGCCTCATATTTTGGTCCATATCTCATAAACAGCTTTTTCCTGGCAAATCACTCTGGGCTCAAGTCAGACTATAGTGACAAACATTTCAGTTTCAGACTTCATACCCTTCCAAACATCCAACATAATGCGAAACCTGTTACTCTCTCAACTGTCTAAGTTTGGAAAGTTGCGAGGAAGAACAAACCGAAAGGTGAATTAGACTGCGCTATCTTCTCTAACAACAGAATAAGAGAAGCGAGTATCCAGCAAAACAGCCAAGAAGTTTATTGAAACACTCACAGCGATAGTCAATTACATAAACATAATTCACGGTTAAGCGCTTTCACCTATCCAAGTAGGCTTCTTCAGAACAAAGAACCATTTCAAATCCACAATTTAAATAATCTTTTTGGCGCGAAACAGTATTACTATGCACAATGCTTAAAGCTATATTCATCGTAAAAATCTTACATATTAAACATCATATTACTTTGTTATTTGTTAACTAACTATACTTCTAAATACTTTAAAAATTAATCTAAATGCTAATAAAATGTATTGCTAAATTTCCTGTATTTAATCATGCAATCCTAATAATGTAAATGTTAAAAAAATGTAAATGTTAAAAAAATTCAATGCTGGCAATTCATAAGCTCATATTGTACCACTTGATAATAAAATAAAAATAAAAGTAAAAAATAACCTGTATGTTTTAATAAATACATATGTATATATCTAAAATCTTTAGTTTCATTATCATCTACCAATTAAAAAGTTCTTCATCATAATATGTTAAATTAATTATGTAAGATTTTTACGATGAATATAGCTTTAAGCATTGTGCATAGTAATACTGTTTCGCTCCAAAATGATTATTTAAATTGTGGATTTGAAATGGTTCTTTGTTCTGAAGAAGCCTACTTGGATAGGTGAAAGCGCTTAACCGTGAATTATGTTTATGTAATTGACTATCGCTGTGAGTGTTTCAATAAACATCTTGGCTGTTTTTGCTGTGGATACTGTGTTTCCTCTTATTCTGTTGTTAGAGAAGATAGCGCAGTCTAATTCAACTGTCTAAGTTTGTTGGAGCAATATTTGGAATGTGTCCCTGTTTTTGGGCCTTTGCTCCACATTTTTTATTACTTAGTCTGGATGTGTTGCTGTAAGAGGTTGTGGGGTATGGGCAGTGATTATCCTGCTGTGAGTATGTGTGTAGCTTGCAAGGTGCTACAGTGACATTATTACCTACTAACTACCAACTAGCATGGCTGTTTCTGTTCACGCACTACTATTATAGAAATACACTACATTTGACAGTAAATATACATGACATGCTTTGTGTACTACACATCCTATATTCCCCTTACATTCATTCCTACTATTACATGATATATTTATTGTAGCACAATGTTCTTATATAACATGCATGGCTTAGTGGTAAGTCATGCAGACTACTGTTTCCAAAGTCCTGGGTTTGGGACTGACAGTGGGATTTTATTTTGTTTTTGAGCAGACTACAGGCCTTGTCATTCAGAGTGACTAAGGCACTTTTAAGCAGTTGTAACCGGGTTAGCGCTGGTTTGCGCGGAGCTCATGCATGCGTACTGGTGTTCAGCTCCGTGCACACCCGCTTACAACTGCTTAAAAGTGCTTACTTTTGCGCACACCCGCGCTAATTTCTTTGAAGAAATAAAAATGGGGAGACAGGAAAGTGGTGAAAAAGGGGTCACAAAGAGGGTAAGACAGTAGGGAAAAAAGCTTGGGTTTTGCAGGAGGGATGTAGGTAAGACCCATAGCTGCCCATTTCTTCATCAGCAACAACTGTGCATATGTTTGTAATTTGATGTGACATTTGAAACCTTCCACCCCTGAGAGAGGTGTAAGGACAACAATAATACTTGTTGTACAGCCAATTGTAATTTACAGTTTCCATGTCTGGCAGACATGTGTGCAAAATGGGCAGCTATGTATGGGGCGTAATTATTTTGTGGGTACAGAGTGCCCTTTTTTTTTTTTTTTTTTTTTTTTCAGGTGAGAGTGGTATGTCAGGTACAGGAAGTCGGTATAGCTGGGGAGGTAGGTTGGGTAGGTTAACAGACAAGACAAACAAGAAGCATACAGGGGCAGTGTATGACACATGTGGGGGGGTTACACAATTGACGGGGATGGAAGTTTGGATATCTAGAGCCCATGAGCCCACAGATGGCAACAGTGGAACTGATATCCCCACCCATGGGCAGTTGCCACTGTGCCTTCACTGCCCAGGATGGGGCTGTGCTGGGGGCTGTGTAGGCCGGGCAGCAGGCACGCCAGTTAGTTGTGCCACCCGTGCCTCAAGCTGGTGTAGGGGCCCAAGAACAGCGTCCCGGATCTCCCTACACACCACAGTCCAGACATTACAGAGGGTGAGTGGATGTTCTCCTCTGGCCACACTTGCAGAGGGGGGATGAGCCCCATCCCCTGCAGCGCTTCCACCCGCAGGTGGCACAGGGCCACCGAAGGAGGGTCCGGCCTGGGCACTACTGCCAGGTGCACTCGCCAGCTGAGGAGGGAGAGGTGGGTCCGCTGGAACCCGTCTTCCCTGTCGTCCTATGTTTTGCATTATGTCATGACAGTTTGGGTTAGTAACGTACAATACCATTCACAATTATTTGTAACAGCATGCATTAGTATTCCCATTAACCAAACACCCAGATATTCAAACCATTGAACAGCAAGCATAACACATGCATATTTTGAACAGCAATACACAGTCCAACAACATGCAGGGTTGATTGATGGCATCAGGCCATCAGGTTTGGATGTATGAACAGGGCAGATGCATCAACGTACATGCAAATATGTATGAACCAAGAGGACAAATGTCCAGGGGTGTTAATTGTGATTGCACATACCAATTTCACATGGAATGGATTATATGTGGTTATAGGGTAGGGTGAAGAAAATTTAATTTACAACTTCAAATACCAATACATATGCTGTACATTTCTAATAGCTGCAGATATATACACACTACAGTTCTGCCTACAGTTTCCTATGTGATAACTACTTCAAGTTGGTGATAGGAATGTTACTGCTACATCAATATACATTTTCATTTTTATTCATACACATTCATATCTGGCTCTGTTCAGCTACATCATCCTGCTACATTTGCTTTATATAGCTATAGACAACTGTGGATGTTTGGTATTTCAGACAACCATACTACCTGCATATTGCAGACTGAGAGCAACATATCCAGATTTTTGGGATACACATTCCAGCTGCGGTACCATTTTCAACACATGTTACTGTTTGGTTCTGCCTGTCACATTCATTTCATTCTGTACTGACTGCAGTATACTTTATTCAGGAGTTATTACTACTTTATTGGTGGATTCATAACTCTTTCTCACACTCTCTCACTTGTTTTATTTTTACAATTCAGGATGGCACTTAATTCTAGGCTTTATTGACATGTTTTACCTGTAGTTATAACAATCCTTTCCAACAGTCTCACTTCTGTCATGTTTCTGTATTTCAACAGGGATATATTTCACACGTGTTTTACTCAGCTTCTGCAGCTGTACTTTTCAGCCTGCTGCAGGTTATGTACTATTATATTACAGGTGGGACATCTTTATTTCAGACTTGTTTCATTTTTATGTTTGGATTACAGGCTGCATCACACTTTTGTAATCAAGCAATACTTGCAAACCCTCTTACACTGTTACTTGCACATTTTATTAATTAGTGACTACACTGCACTCTTTTGCTAACTGTCATCCTTATATATTTATTTACAGTTACAGGGAGAGAATTACTGACCTGCCTGGTGGTGCAACCATGCCAGCCTATCGCCATAGGCTCTACGGTTCACAGAATGGACACCTGCAGCTGTAATATAAATAAAGTAATATTGGAATACACATCTCCATAATATCAGCTAGGTTAATTTCTTACATAAATAATTACATGTAACTTACTCAGTAGTGGGGCATTGGGCATTTGCCAGGCCTCCTGGATCCAACGGTTCAGTTGGTCCTGCTTCTGTCTCTTCAGGTCCGCATGGTGGTGACAGACCTGCTCACCAGTCCTTGGTATCCCTGTGGCACTGGTGAGATCATGAGCCAACCGGTCCCACGCCTCAGCCCTATATGCTCCCCACAGGACGTGGCCCTGCATGAGTTGGGCCTCATGATTGTGGACAAGGAGCCAAACCATATATTTGGACTCCTCAACACCCCACCTCTGTGCTTGGAAGCAACTACCCTCACCTACACCTGACATTCTGGCTGCAAGTCGATTCTACAATTGGTTATGCTGTGTATTCCCGCCTATGGGGCTTATATATGCTGTTTTTCCCGCACGTATCTGTGATTGGCCATTTTGGAATTGTATCAGCTTCATAAAACCTGCTTTGTCATGCTCCTCTTTCTATTCATTCCTATATATATGCTGTTACTGCATTTCTAAGTGCAACTGTCATGGCTTAGTGGTTTAGTACCTTGACTATGGTGCATGGTATCCTGGGTTCGAACCTGGCCACTGCTTTTTATATTTTATGACTGTCTACACAGGCTAGGAGGTGCGTCTGTGTAAAGGCAATTTTGTTACAGCTTGCTCAACATTGCCCGTCGGTTAGCTTGTTGGCGCGGCTCGCAGCTCCACGCAAACGGGTTACACTGGTTTACGCGTCATTTGGCTGTCAGCACGCATATTACGCACAGCTCAGCTATGGGCACACAGTTTCAGCATGTTAAACCACTGCTCACCTACGGGCACTCATTTTATACCTGTTAAAACACTGCTCACCTACAGGCAGATGTACTCAACTTGTTAGACTGTAGCTCAGCTATAGGCACATCTGACTGATTTTTTTTTTTTATTATCTCACATTTCTTCAAAATACATGGCCCATTTCATTACATTTTACATAAAATATAATTTTATATGTGTACATATATGTCAGGTACTTGTTTCATGCTTATTTCACTAAAAATAAAAATTGATGTTGTGGGGGCTCGAACCATGACTGCCTGCTCTTCAGCCGACGTCTCTACCGCTACGCTATTGCTTCTTGGCTTACTTTGCATATTTAGTTTTTATATGCTTTTCCACTGACTGCTAACTGTGGCTAAGCTACGGGCACGCCTGCACAAACGAGCGCACTCATGGGTAAACATCTTTACAATTTAAAAAAAAAATTATAAGATGTTCATTTCTACATTTTATGTTCGTAGTCTGTGGGGGCATGTGTTGTGTTTATTCACATTTACACAGGCTCTGTCGTGGGGGTTTACTTTCGGGACTTTTACTCTTCTGGGGGCGTGTCCATTTGCAGGGCTCGGCCTACAGACACGCCCCCTACTGTCTTCCACGGACCGTGTTAGCCTTAGTTGTGATTCAGCATGCCCTCATGCATATGCATGACATGCTGACGTCACACCGTTTAACTGCAGCCTCCGTGTAAGCCTTGTAACTCTTACACAGAGGCTTCATGAATCCTGCCCATGGTCTCAGCATAGTTCTGCTGCTATAATGCAAATCTAACAATAAATTAAGAAATGTGACTGAAAGTCCTTCAATGAGAACTGGTGTGTGCTTAGGTATGCATGAATGTTAGACATACCTGTATGTCCTGGAATACCTGCCTCAGTACCTTCCTGGGTATCCAACAATTCTGACAAGTGTTATGAACAGAGATAAGGAACAATGTTAACTCATTCGAGGGAGGCAATGGTGACTCACCTCCAGTGGCGTTCCTTGTCCTTTTATAATGGCTGGCTGCATGGATGATCATGTCAGTGCAACATCACTGGCAGACCTCTCTGGATCTGTTGTGTCTGTCCACAGCATTATTCATGTGTATGAGATTCGTCCACACTTGCTCTCTCTACACGGTATTGCCCATGCATCCTAGCAGGCTCCAGCCATGCTGGTGCAGAACCTCTATAGTTATTTAATTTCCACATGGTGAAAAATTTTGCCTGCTATTGTGGTTGGACATCTGAAAGACAGGGTGATATGCACATCTCAAATTTTATATAAGCTTTCACATATTGACATGTCAATATTCAAAGCATATGTCAAATGAATGCTACACCTCTCTTTTACAGTAAACAGGTATGCAAACTAGTTAGTGTCATCTATATTACCATCATGTAAAAATTGGTAGAAAGAAGGTACCTGCTCCACATGCCCAAATAGCATCAGCATACATGTGCACAGATATTAATCCATTCAACATGCTTGGATATGTCATATATGCAAAGGCGGGATTTGAATCCCCTGTCAGTGGATAGTTTAATAAGAAAGGACTAAACACATAACCAGTGTGTCAGCACGTCAGTAGTGTTGCCACACTTAAATGCACATCCAACCACACCTACCATTTCTCCATGAAGCTTGTTAGATGCATCACAAATGTTATTGCAGTCAGTGACAGACAGCATCCCAAATGTGACCTCCATCATTTGGTAGATAACACAACTATTGACAATTTTTAGAAACAAGACAGAAAAACATCAGTTTATAAAAACGAACAGATACATAATCATGCTTTCATATTATGACAACAAACAATGCAAATGCTATGACATTCTGATGTTGCCCAAATCCCAGTGAATGTAATTGCAGCTAACACTGTATGATTTAGCTTCAGAGAGTATCTTTAATCGGTTCCCGAACATACAACTTGAGTAAAACCTTGTATGTTGTTTTTATCTGCAAATCTACTTCAGACATTATAAGTTGATCTGCTGTACCTATGGATATAAACAGATTCTGTCTGTATCTGTGGTCCACTAGCCATACCTCTCAACTGTCCAGACTTTCACAGAATGTCCATATTTTTGACTCATGTTTGCTCTGTTCCTCATAAAATTTGTGGTTTTCTGGATTTTTGTGAGAAATCAGTGAAGACAGAATTTGCAGTATAATGACAGGCATTTGAGTTTCTGATTTCATATCCCTCAAAAAATGCATGGCAACATAAGACCTTTTATTCTAGCATCTTTCTAAGTTTATAAGAACAACACTTAAAATTTATCCCTATAATTGGGGGGTTGTCCCCCCCATTATTTTTGGCTTTGTCCAGATTTTTTGTGCAAAGTGTTTGAGAGCTATGACTGAGATCTGGTTTGCTTGTAGCCATACAACTGCATATGAAGAAAACCTCCTTGATAATGACATAACTTGCACATGAAAATATGTTTTATTGTTTTTCACATAACACTATGAACATCAGAAAGTGATAATCACACTGTATTTCACAACAGCAATGCAAGCAGGTGACACCGTATCTTGGAGAAGATCATTTTCAGGCATCTATATCTCACAGAGAACTTAGTTAAGTGCATACCGCCTTTTAAGTACCATTTGCAGCATACATAATTAACAAGGCTCATTAGCTTTCAGTGTTTTGGAATTTTGAATCTCAGGATATTAACAAATACCTCAGCATTAAGTGTAGAGTGCCCAGTAACTGCCCATTATGTATCAGTAAATGTGAATATCTGTAGCGTGTGTTCAATGCCTGCTAATAGTCTCATGCCATCCTACACGTGATAATTTTAAAATGAAATAATGATACATATTCTAATTATACCATTGCTATCTGTGAACTGATTGGGACAATTAGCATTTTTTGAAAAGCATTGTACCAAAAGTTTCCATACCTATAACAAGGATGTTGACTGAGAGGAGGCTTCAGGAAATCTGGGTGCCCAGCAGGACCGAAGAGGAGATGACACAGATATTGTCTATGCTGGCCGTGAGCAGAGGATGCATGCAAGCCCAAGGAACTTCACTATGTCTGAAATATAGAACAGGATAGCAAGGCTGCACTGCAAATGATCTACTGGAATGGCATGCAGGTCCACCACCACTGTGATGATCATCTACAGCATAGGGATGTGGATGACCTTCACCAGAAGGTCACAGAGGTCCAACACTAGCCACATGATGCCTATAGTAAGTTACATACTCCACACCGGGCTCCTATCACGTAGTCGAACTTTTACAAGTTCGAACCACATATGATCAAGACCATACATTCGAATTTGCAAAAGTTCAAGCCTTTGAATGGAAATCTCCATAAGTGGAGGTTTCCATTCACTTCAATGTGGTGCAATCTCAGAGCTGGTATATTTACAACAATTTATTTTGGTGTCCTTTGTTTTTTTATTTTGTTTTACATAGTCGAAGTTCTGTAACTTCGAACATAATGGTTCAACCATTAGGTGTTCGGAGTTATGGAACTTTGACTATGTGATATAGACCCTCTACACCTAACTCCTACAGTATCTTATATGTATGTAGTAAGCATATGCGTTTCTATGATACGTTATCTTTCACGCGTATTCCACGAATATCTGTAATACTAATATTAATTTCCATGGAAGAATAATACCTTTTAGTCTTTAAAGTGTATATTGGCATGTCAGCACATTCTGAAGATATCTGCAATTATACTGGGCCAGTGTAGACATTATGCAGGTGTATTATACCTGTATCTTAATACAGACTGCGCACATTCTATTAATGCTGTTATTCCATAATATATGCTTTAAGAACAGTAAAGGAAATACAACATCTGTTAGCTCAACTAGTTAAGTACTGGGGCAATGTAATCTTGTTTGCCTATGTGTGGGTTCAAATTTCAGTGTAGCCTCTCTTGACAGTAATTTATTTACTGCTGCACATCACAAATGGAAGATTTATAGTGTTTTTTTTGGTAACTTATATATTAGATTTTACAGATCTAGCAAAGCCATGGTGCACTGATACCTACACCACTTAGGCTGTGGATGACTATTCATTTCTCCATTATCCTCAAAGTTTCTGGAAAATATCATACAGTATACTTCTGTTAGAAATTATGTATATGTGAATACTGATTAATACTTGCATATGTTACCTCTTACATTTATATTTTCATAACATTCTCTTATAATCCATTACTTTTTTCATCAATTTAATACATATAACAACAACACAGGTTACCATGGTTGAAATATACATGACCTTTTAATCACAATGTACTTAGAAGAAATGTGACTCTGTAATCCTTAAACTGTTTTAGCAGCATGTTTATCATGTTGAATGTGGTGTCCTTACCTACACTCCTACCTATTTCACATGTGTAGGTTTGAATCCCACAATTATACTCGGGTTTCCTTTAATGGTGTTTTAATATGATTTTCATGTGCAGACAAATGTTTTCTTGCAAACTATGAAAAGTAAACTTGCTGTGCTGACACATCTTTGTTTTACACCTTGGATAAGTGTGCATTTCATCATTAGCCACAGAGTTTCTGTAATATTCTGAAATATGATATATAAGTAGAAAGAAATACTTGTGTTCGATTTACACATGGCATGACTTATAGATATGTGTACTCATCATTAAATGTTAATTATTAGTCCTATGATTAAAGTAATGCAGAAATTAATTAGGAATAAATGACAGTATTTCATGGTAACATGTATCTCCTCTGTGAGAATGCTGACATCACAGATGACTATCATAAATTGATGCACACTGATACCCAAAAATTATAGCTGAGGGGATAGCTGTAGGCAATGGGATTGCATGCAGTCAGTTACATAGTTTTGTTGTTCAAATCCCACCTCAGACATTATACACAGCATTTGCCAGGTCAATTATTTTCACACAAGAGTGACTGACTTACGGACAATATGTTATGAGAGGTAATGCTGCTGTTGTACTCTGTTATTTAGTTATGTTACAAGTGGTAAGTTGGGCATAATCATTAAAGTTTTCACCACATAGACACAAGGTAGAGAGGTTGATTCTGACCTTATCTTATTGATTAGGCTTAAAATGGCATTTAGGACAGTTATCCTAGTATGAACATATGTCAACATTTCACACTACAATTTGGAGATGTTATGTATATTGTAATGTTAAATATGTATAGCATCTTATGAAATCCATATGGCAACATTTGTAATTTACCCATGCTTCTTATAATGTCATATATGTACATGCATACATGTTTGGCTATATATATATATATATATATATATATATATATATATATATATATATATATATATATATATATATATGCTTGTGTACTCATATGTATGTACACATCACAAGGGTGAGTTATCATGTATACACATTTAATTTATTTATTATGAAATAACACCACACTATCCCCAGGATTCACTAATCTTCCGTGTAAGACTAAATTAGAGCCAGTCTAAGAGTAAGATGGCAGCGAGCCATGAATATTAATGAGGGCACGCTGCCTCAACCCTAAAGCTAACACAGAGCATGGACGGGTGTAGGGGGCATGTCAGACTGCCGATCAGTCCAAAAATCCACGCCTCTGCAAGTTTGAAACATGGGAAATGTCTAGTTACATGAACAAGTCCGCTCACATGTGTACATTCTAACACTAAACTCCCCCATATAGTAAACCCCATACAAATATAAAAAGTAAAAGGAACTTTTTTTTTTCATTTCCGATATAGCTGTCCGTATTTGCACATGTTTGCACGGGTTTGCCCATTGCTTAGCTACAGTTAGCAGTTTAGGCACCAAAGAGGATAATAAGAAAAATATATGCAAATTAAGCGAAATAGCGATAGCGTAGTGGTTAGAGCCTTCGCACAAAGAGGAGGCATTCCCAGTTCGAGTTCCACCACTACACTTTTCATTTTCTGTTGGAAATCTGTATACAAAAATATTTCCTTACATGTATTGTTTAAAGTTTTGTAAAAAACATTGAAATGTTATATGTAGTATTGAACGAATTATATATATATATATATATATATATATATATATATATATATATATATATATATCTATATAGGAAGGTGATGCATGAGTAAATTATTTTAAGCAATGTAAAGCACTGCTAAGCACATTTTACCAGTATTGAGCATATTTATATTTAATTTCTCGTAGCTAAGCACTGCATTAACTAGCTCAATGTCTTTGCGTGGAGCTGTGCATCACACAAACTAGCGCAAACAGAACATGTTTGCATGTAGCTGCGCACCATAATAACCAGCGCAACATCAGGCAATGTCGAGCAATGTCAGGCAATGTCAAGCAATGTTGAGCAACGCTGAACAACATCGGGCAAAGTTGAGCAAAGTCAGCTAAACACAGCCACACCTCCTTCACTGTACCTTAACCATTGAGGTCTGGCCAGTAGGAAAATAAAAAAATAGTGCCAGGGCTCAAACGCGGGATACTGTGCACTATAGGCACAGTACATAACCACTAAGCCACGACAGCATTTCATAACCATGCACTTTCAAAAGACACATATCTATCAAAGGACTATTAAACATTGCTAACATCAGCTAAGCAGGTGTGCCTACAGCTGAGTTTTTTCCAAACTGGCCAATCACAAATAAGAGTGGGAAATGAGGCATATTTATGCTCCACAGGCAGGAATACTTGCCATAACTGGTTGTAGCTCCCTTCTGCAGTCAGCATGGCTGGGGTTGGAGAAGGCACTCGATTTTGAGCGCAACGTTTGGGCATTGACTAGACCAAAATAATGGTTTGGCTCCTTGTCCACAGTCATGAGGAAAGACTCCTGCAGGGCCAGTACCAGGGCACCCAATGCAAAATGGAGGCCTGGAACTGTCTAGCTTGTGATCTCACCAGTGACCCTGGCCTTCGTTGGACTGGTGAGCAGGTCAGGTACCATTACTCTGACCTGAAACGATGCAAGGAGGATCAACTGGACCAGTGGATCCAGGAGGCCCGTGGGATGGCAAATGCCCCAGTACTGAGTAAGTAGCCATTGTATTAAGTGTTTAAGAATTGCTATTCTTGTCTATACTATGGATAGGTATGTCTCATTATCACTGCATTTACTTCAAAGCTGTAGGTGTCTGGGCTATGAATCAGCAAGCACATGAAGATAGGCTGCAAAGGCTGCGTCACCAGGCAGGTTAGTAATTATTCTGCATGTACTGTTATATAAAATAAATGAGAGAGCCTTCAAAAAAGGGTTTTAACCCAATAAATAAAGGTGTAATAATTCTTTAATAAAGGTATAATTCCTGGAGTGTGTCTGTGTGATTTTCTTTGATATGTTGTTGTACTGTTGCATTTTAGAAATAGTATGGTTGTATTAAGCAGTGTTAGTTAACCCACACTTCGGTAGGCCCATATAAAGTCGATGAAGGGAGTGCCAGTAGCTTTTATGCATATTTACAGCCCTTAACTGTTGGTTCATGCCCAGCATGTACAGGTTAATCTGGCACATGAGTAACTTGGTATTGTGTTCCCCAGAAATGTCAGTGTGCTGCCAGAAATGTTGGGTGCTGTTAACATATAACTGATAATTTCACCTGAACATATCTAGATAATTATATGAAAGTAGAGCTGTCAGTGTACCATCACAGCAGTAGTGTGTGTGACCAACTCTCAAAATATGTAGCAGTAACATCTGCATCCTGGACAGTTTGTATGTCAGATACAGCTCATGTATATAATGATCTAGCAAAATCCAATTGCACAATAGAAGGGTATTGGGTAGTGTAATAATACATGTAAGGGACATATAACTGTAGTTAATAGGAATGTAGTATAAACTAGAAGGATATATAAGTTGTTAATTGAGCTATCTTTTCCACCCTATTGTATGTGCATAAAAAAATGCAATTTCACACCTCAATGGGTATGTCTAATCTCCAAACATTTGTTGGGACATATGTCCTATTGGTTTATAAATATTTGCATTCATTTCTATGCATGTGCCCTGTTCAAATACCACAATATTGGTGGCCTGTTACCATCAATTAAAACTGCATGCTGTTGTAATGTCCACTATTGTTCTATATATGCATGTGTTATGCTTGCTTTTCAGCTGTTGAAACTCTGATGTGTTGGGTTAATGGGAATACTTCTGCATGCTGTTATAACTAACTGGGAATGCTGTTGACTATTACTAACCCATATCTTTATTACTAAATCTTTATTAAATTCTCCAAAACATAGTTTGTATGGGAAGGCCGGTCCCAGAGGACCCACATGTCCCACCTCAGCTGGCCATGGCACCTGGCACCAGCAAGTCTGGTGCCCAGCCTGGGACCTCCTCCTCCATTGGCCCTGTGCCACCTTCGGGTTGAAGTGCTGCAGGGGATGAGGCTCGGCCCCTCCGTGCAAGCATGGGCAGAGGAGGGCCACCTATCACCCTTCGAACGGTCCAGGCTGTGGTGCATAGAGAGATCGAGCATTCTTTTGCAGAACCTCTACGCTAGCTTGAGGCACGAGTGGCACAACTCCCGGGTCAGCCAGCTCCTCCTACGCAGCCCCCAGCACAGCCACCCTCTGGGCTGTGAAGGTGCAGTGGGTGGAGATCTCAGTTCCACTGTTGCCATCTGCGGGCTCATGGGTTTGCGATTTCCAAACATCCCTCCCCGTCAATGGTGTTCACCCACCACGTGTCATATTCCACCCCTGTATGTGTCTTGTTTGTCTTGTCTGTTTACCTCCCCAACCTACCTCCCCAAATATACCTACTTCCCCTACCCCACATTCCACTCTCACCTGAAAAAAAAAGGGCTATCTGCTCCCAAAAAAAATTACGCCCCATACATAGCTGCCCATTTTGCACACATGTCCCTTGGACACATAAAATGTAATTTAATTGGCATTACAGCATACTTTGTTGTCCTCAACCCTCTCTCAGGGGTTGAAGGTTTCATATTTACCTCCAAATTTATTCCATATACACAGCTGTTGCTGTTAAAGAAATGGGCATTCCTACACCTGTCCTGCACATCCTGAGCTATTTTCCCCTACTGTCTTTTCATCTTAGTGCCCCTTTTTCACCAATTTCCTATCTCCCCATTTTCTTTTCTTTCAAAGAAATGAACGCGGGGGTTAGCGGGAGTAAGGACTATTAAGCAGTAGTTAGCGGATTTGCACGAGTGTGCATATGTGCATGTGTTTGAGCTTAGCTAAGCATTGCTAAGCATCGCGTAAACCCACACAAACCTGCTTACAACTGTTTAAAAGTGCCTTAGTCACTCTGTATGTGAGGGCCCTTGTTCTGCTCAACAGCAATAAATAAAACACCTCTGTCAGTATCGAACCCAGGACCTTGTACAAACTACACTGCATGAAGTACCACTAAGCCACAGTAGATATGCAACAAGTTGGTGCTGATATAAATATATCATGTATCAGAATGAGTGAATGTAAAGGAAAAATAGGAATGCCATACCACACAACTTGTTCTGTGGATCTTTACCAACAGTTGTTGTGGGATTACATTACATGACTGTGATAAGAGAAGCAGCCATTCTAGCAGGAAATAATTTTACACCATCACTTTACAAACCCCACACAGTATCACAGCAGGACAAACACTGGCATATCTGTTTAGGGCAGAGACCATACCTCCCAACTGTCCCTAATATTTTAATGGTGTCCCTGACTTTGTCTCTACTTTTCCCTGAGTCTGTTCAAATATGTACCTGAGTGTTTGAGAGGTCTAGCAGAGGCAGAAACACAGAGGCATAGCAGCCTTTCTGCTGTTACACACTGTGCAAATAGCTTTAGAAGGAGTTCTGGAAGCATACCCTTATGTAGGAATACAACACTGAAATACAAAAGAATGTAGCCATGTACTGGTAGCAACCAACTGTAACAATGCCATTGCTCTAGTGCTGAAAAGACCTATGTGGTGCACAGACAAAGAATAACAGGCTAATCTCTGGCTACCATGTGGATAGGTCCACAGTTGGGAGTTACACAGACAGACTACTTGCCTTGATAAACTAACATGTACACAGCAACCCTGTAAGTCCAGCAAGATAAAATTCACACAATAATACGTATGCTCTGTACATCTGCACCCCTACCCAAATGTAGAATATACCTGTGTGTGCAGGATCTACCAAGGATGTAGGTAAGCTTACTCTCAGTACTGAAATGTGTCCAGTTTTCTTGAGCAGCTTGTGCTAACGTCAACACTAAAAAAGCACAAACTGTTTAGAACAGAGTAAATGAATATTCACAGTATAGCAGTTCTCAAACAATTCTTGTGCCAAAGGAATACATCTCAATAACTAGCTTTGTATGGCAGTTAATTGTAAAATTTAAAAAGAAAGTACATCCTCCCATGTATCTTGTGTTATCATTTTGAGGGGTGAGTACATTTCTATACTGACAAGTGTGTACTGGAAGCAGCAACATTTAGGTCTGAGTACAAAATGTAAATCACTGGCTACACCCCTGGCTTCTGATATAAGAACTATACCAACCTTCTGTCTTAAACAATGATGTCCACAGCAAACAAGGATGATCTCCATCTTGGAAAGCTGAAAGGGCCATGCCTACCTGTGTTAGCACTTTATTGTACTGGGTTGCTATGACAATGATTACTGCAATTGGTATACAGCAGGCTGCATGCAATTAGCAAATGGTGGCCACTAATTGGTGCAGGGGCCATCACATGCTCATGTGCAAATGCCTACAAAAGTAGGCTGCAATCACTGCCAACAAATGCAATCACTCTATTGCAGAGACTGACAGAGAGAGAGAGACAGAGAGAGAGAGAGAGAGAGAGACAGAGAAAAAGAAAAATAAATAATACCAAATCATACAAAGGAAAGGTATGTGGCACATATGTATTTACTGGCATGTAGTAGATGTTTTCAAAGAGTAGTCTGCATAATGTGAACCATTTATATGTGACAGCAGTGCTTAACTACTGCTATGGACAATACAGTGTGTACCTGTGGGCAGTGGGACAGACCTGTGAAATGTGTAGCTCAGCATTAAATGTCAAAAATCTGATCCATGTTATCTGTGTTCTGTACAGTAGTGTGGCCAATGGCTGTTGGGGGGATTAGTGCTGCCATTATATAAACATGGGTGTGACAGAGCAACACATGCATGATAGTCATATTAAAGTGTAGCTTAGCATTTGCAACTGCTGTAACAGTCTAGTATGCTTATCTAGCATTTGTAGCTATATATACCCCCCTCTAATGTTAGTATGTGTTCACATGTGACACCTGTTTGTGTTACAGCAAGGCCCAACAGTTCAGCTGTGAGGTCCAGGGACTTACAACAGTGTAGACCTTGTGTGTGTATGCCACACACAGACGAAGAAATATATATGTGTGTCATATATATTCACATCTGTGTATGTGCATAGAGCAGGGGAGTTTGTGAAGGGTGGAAATATATATGTTGGTGAAGGTTAGTATGCACATATTTGTATGTAGGTTTTAGTGTGTGACAAACAAGACAGCATACAGTACTGGTATATGACATGTGGTGGTTAAACAGTATGGGTGGTTTGTTCAGTTTGCAATGTTGAAGCCAGTGAGGCCTGCTAAAGCTACCTGGGCTGTGAACACTTTCAATGAATTTATCACAAGACTGTGCGATATTATTAAATTACTGTACACCTCACATCCTTTGTATAATTGATATTCCCAGTATGAAAGGTGGACTGTATATGTGCCTCCATATATATGTATATGTACACCAATGGATGTGTATATGTATATATATATATATATATATATATATATATATATATATATATATATATATAGAGAGAGAGAGAGTCATATATACTCATACACACCTACATCTACTAGTTGCAATAGATTCTCTGTACTGTTGACTGACTATGATGGTCAATGTGTTTGTGAATACGTCAAAGATATGTATTTGTGGGATAGCTTAGTGGGAAACTGTTTATGTCATGGTATTATGGGTCCTTGCTTTGATCCCAGCAAAAGCTGTGTATTCTGTTGCTAGGCAGAAAAAGGGTTATGGCATACAATGTGATTAAGTCCTTTGGTTTTAACTGGGGTGTGTTATTGGAGGCTAAAGCACTACATCTATGATTATTGATTGGTACTGATGTTGAATCCAAATCCTGTGTGTACTGTAGTACTACATGAAGCTCCGGGCCTGTACAGCAAAGTATGGTGTATGCCCACATTGCTTGCATCCACTGCTTTGTGTGGTCCCTGTATTCATCACAGATTACATTCCCCAAGATTAATGTTTTGTAAGTACTGACACACAGTACTTTATAGTACACACGTAAAGCTTATCTGGGTTACCATACCTTTGTATCCTGTAATTATGTCTGATGTGTGTGTGTGGGTATGTCTGTAACATGTCCTCTGTCATATGTGTGGTAAAACATATAACTGTGTATCTAGCAACATTTATAGTGGACTACAGCTGTATGTGACCTATATTCCCAATCGTGCACATATTTTGGCCATGGGTTTGCCATTAACAAGTTGTGTGGTATAATAGTAATACATTTACTGGGCCTTACACTCATTGTGATGGATGACATATTTCTTTACACATCAGCTTGATGTATATCTGCTGTGGCTAGGTGGTGCATTGTGCTGCATACATATATAGTCTTATATAGTGATTTTATTTTGTTGCTGTGCAGAACATGGTTCATTAGATAGAGTGAGCCAGGCAATTTCAAGCAGTTGTGGGGTGAGCAGTGATAAGTGGTAGATAAAGTGTTTCACTCTCAGTTAGCTAATAGGTTGCTATATATGGCAGTTCAGTGATATCTGTACTGTATAATGTTAAATGTGCCATATGACTTGCTCAGACATGTTTTTTCTTTATGTCTTCCAGGGATAATGGCACATCACAGAAATCCCAGCTATAGTTGTGCTGAAGATGAGATCATTACTAGCTGTATGATTCAGCACTACAGTCTAATGTTCTCACGAACCAGCCAGGACCAGCAGGAGCGTACTGCAACGTGGCAAGATGTTGTCTGGAGGGTCAATGAGGTAGGCCTGCATAATGGGACATATGAGCAGGTACACCACCACTGCAGTGATCTACTCAGACATGTCCGTCAGCGTGCTTCTGATGTGTGGAGACAACAGCTTGCAACAGGAGGTGGTGTGAATATCCACCCCCCCCTCACCAGAGTGGAGGAGCTGCTGCTGAGTCTTGTGGCACCTGCCCAACAACAACAGCAGCAGACATACACCATGATGGAGGTTGGAGCCACCCAGCAACCACACATGGAGCATGCAGGTAACATGGCATATCTATAGACTACTGTTGTCTGTATTGGTAGATCATGCATATGTAAGATGTGGAGTGTGTAGTTAGAAGATGTGGAGCCTGTTGTTGTGCAATACTGATAATTTGAAACATAATCTGTAGCCCTGTGAATGTAAACTGTTGTTGTACTGTAAGATTGCAAACACACAGTAGCAATGCCACAGTTGTGGCCACTGACAAACGGTCTCATCTCTATGTAGGTCCCTCTGGGGTGACATCAAGGCAGCGGACAGATGCTGGTAAGTGTGTTCTACATTTATTATTGTAAATACAAAATGCATGTCATAGTTAAGGTGTAGGCCATGTACACATGTAACACACCTACCCATAATGCATGCTGTGAATGTTTGGTGTAAGACCACGCACATCCCACTAATGTGATTAGCTGCCTCAAACACAATCAATACCCAGATCATCTCAAACAAATGTGGCTACACTGTAGTGACCATTGGATAGGCAAAGTTGATACTCAACATGCACATAACATACACAGCTATGTCATACACAGAGCATTTTAACATGCTACACATAAATGATTCACAAACTCATTGTAAAAACACACTCCAGTATCCAAAATCTGATCCACACATTACACATAATATACCTGAGGGGTAGAAACCTATCATGGGGCATTTAAACACTCTGCAACACACTACACATTCATGTCAGGGAATGCTCCTTACTGGCCTCCTTACAAACCCATGCAACAACTGGTTGTGAAATGGTGAATGTAGCCAAGGTAGTACAATTCCGGTACAGTATGATTAGTGTTGGTTTGGGAAACATTTGTAGCCTTGAGTGACCACATGATGCTTCATGATTATGGCCTATGGTACTATACCCCATCCAGTTATTGTAACCACAGTACTACACATAGCTTTCATTGCTATACACCTCAATGTTGTGTGTGTGCAAACATATGCACCTCTAAACAATATGCATACCAATCACCATTTGCACAACTGACACATATATGTCTTGTGATGCTATTGAGTGGCTAGGTCATATGACACACATTGGGTATGTGTGATGTTTAAATATGCAGTTGTGTTTTAGCATGCCATGTCATGGATGACACTGGCATGCCCAAAATATGATCTACACTCACCATAACTACTGTACATTGGGTATGTGGACGAATGGTATTCCATCAATTATACATGCACCACTGATGATGTTGTGTGAATACTCATCATGCATGTGCTAAAACTGTGTCCACAATTATTTTCTAAAGACACAGAGGCTGTAATCAGCATTGGATACCTATCTGACACACAGATACACATCCAGCCATGGTATGTAGACCTGTGAGTTATGATGCACAGTACATTACAGAGTTTTGAATACTTGCACAGCAATGTTGTGTCCATGTATGCAATGCATTCCAGGGGGAGGCCAATCACCTAATAACAAAACACATGCATCAAAGCCATGTATAGTGTTAGTAACAAGGACTGTCTACACTTGCACTGCATGCTGTTGAGCAACACATGTCCTACATGCTGACATGTGTGATATGACTGTTTTGCTTGTGATACTGTGCCCCACCATCACCTGCTATTGTGTATGTTCTGAGATTGCTGGTGTTGTGTGTGTGTGTGTGTGTGTGTGTGTGTGTGTGTGTGTGTGTGTGTGTGTGTGTGTGTCTGCTTTAGGGAGGAGTGTATTTGGTAGGTGTCTGCATGTGTGCACGTGTGCATGTGTGCATGTGCACATGTGTGCATGTGCATGTGTGCACATGCATGTGTTCATGTGTGCATGTGCACAGGTGTGCATGTGCGCATGTGTGCATGTGCATGTGTGCATGTGTGCAGTGGTCTGACATTATGTTCAGGTCTTAAAGTGTGTTTCCTGTTTTCCTCTCACAGGTGCTGAGGTGGGGCTGGTTCAGTACAGCAGGGAGCCTGTTGTCACTGATACAGACAGTGATCATGAGGATAGGTGTGTTGAGGCACAGGCAGGTTTGTCAGGGTCTGTTGTTGGGCCACCAGTTGACAGTACACAAGTCTCCACCCCATCCTTGCACACAGTCATACTGCCTGTACATCCATCATCACCATTGCCCTTAGCTGAGGGACAGTGTATGGTTGGCACTGGCCAGGACAGTGTGGTATTTATGGCACATGTATCAGGACACAGTAGCCATAGCCAGATGTCTGGAATGGTACCACATAGGCAGATGCCCAGGAGTTCTTATCAGAGCACTGCTGGTCATCATGCCCCTGGCTGACGTGCCACAACGCTTTCAACCACACGCATGTTCCATGCTGTCATGGAGTCACAGGCATAAATGGAGTGGTACACCAGACAGGGACTAAGGGCACAGAGGGCTCATAACATCTCTGTAAATGACAGTATCTGTGACCTAGCAAGTGCCATATGTAATTACACTGAGGTCATTGATAGACATTGGGGGTGAGACATTGGGTGTCCTACACAATGTCATGTCCATGTGTCAGGACAGTGCGGGACGATTGAGACATCGATGTGGATGCATGCCAGCAACATCAGCAGCTGGAGGTTGGTGTGTATCTCCAGCAAGTCACAGCCACTCCCGTAGTGCCAGTACCAGCCCCAGCAATGTTGGGGGGGCTGTCCATAGACCGTCCTAGAAGACCACGTGCACGTGGCTCTGGCCAGTCTCAGCAGGGACCTGGATCCAGTGGACATATGTCAACCTCTGAGGATAGTACCCAGTCTGGATTAGTACCTGATACTGTCTGTAACACCCCTACCAGGCACAGGTTCCGTATCAGTGGCAAGAGATGGTGATCTGTAAAGCCTGCCAGGTACAGTCTGTATCTGTCCCACAAATCCCCGTATATGGCAGCCACATGGTGGAACTGTGTGCATGCAGACACACACACACATAAACCAGAAACCTAGGGCAAACACATAACCCGCACACATTGCATCAACATTGGCCCATAACAGTACTCATGGCCCTTACACACACACTCACACACACATGTTGATTGTATGGCTCAGTGTAGGCCTCTGGCAAACCAACAACACACCTTGTGCATATGATGAAACCTGTGCCACCTCCTGTCATTTGTAACATTGATGCAGGAACAGGCTAACATGGTGGTGATGCACAGGGTGACTTTGATAAAGTATAGCAATAGTTGAATGTGTAGCATGTTGTCAGCAGTAAAGTGTAATGATATCCTTGAAGGTGTAGCTGTGCAGGCATGATGCATTAAAGCTGAAATTAGCAATGTTGTATTGTTTCCACCAGTGTTTATTGCAATTGTGTTTTGTTTGCTCATGTGCCACTTGGCTGATGTGTGTAGTTGTGTCAGCATGTGTTATACAGTGGACAGTAAGTGTGGGGTGTGTGCAGCACAGGTTTGCAGGTGTACATTTGTGAACATGGTGGAGGTGCACTGTCTGCATGTACATGCCTATTGGACACATGGGCCGGGTGACATGCCCTGTATTGGCCAGTGTTAACACTCCATAGTTTCTATTGGTGGCCAGTATGCATTGTACTACACACATTTTGGAACTTGAGTACGCATGTGTGTGTATGACACAGGTTGACACTGTGCTGTGGGTGATGCTGTTGTTCCTGTCTGTCATTGGTTTGCATTACTAAGGTTAACAGTGTCCCAGCTGCATAATCCTGTATTAATGCACACTGTTCACCTACTGGGTTGCATGGACTGTGCTATCACAAACACAAGAAATTCTCACTTATAGAGTAAAAGTGCATTAGTCTCATGGACCCCTGTCATAAACTAAATATATAATAGAAGATGCGATGTTATACCAAAAAAGAGTTACATACCAAGAAGGGATAAACTCTCTGGTCAGTATCATTTGGAAAATTCAATCCCTCAATAAACATACAAGGCAAGCTTCAAAATACAAAATGGCAACGATTCCAAAGACAACACTAAAGCTGTATTTACTGTTGTTCATAATCTACAGGAGAAATCTCAGATTGGGTCACAGTTAATGTAAATGGTCACAGAGTACACTTATCTGACTGACATTACCAATTCCTTGTCAGACAGTTTGAATGCGGATTTCATCACCCTGTCGCTATACAAGGGCCACATTTCCAGACCTGCAGAATGTAATACCTGATGATTCACAGACACTAGTTAAAATGTCTCTTTAACAAGGTCCACAACACAGTGGCAATGGTACTGGACAGTGTCCCTGGCTGTGTCATACACAAGCTGACATATGAAGTCACCACTCACCTAAATGCTCTGTCCAGATGAAGCCTCTATACAGGTTACATACATGTGGAATGACGTACAGTAATGGTGTTCACAGTCCACAAGGGTTGAGCTACAACGTCTTCTTCTCCTTTTGGATGCTCCCATTAGGGATCGCCACAGTACATCATCTGTTTCCATGCCTTCCTGCCCTCTGCATCTTGCACTGTCACACCATCCACCTGCATGTCCTCTCTCACCACAGCCATAAACCTCATCTTAGGCATTCCTCTTTTCCTGTTACCTGGTGGCTTCATCCTTAGCATCTATTTCACAATATACTCTGCATCCCTCCTCAGCACATGTACAAACCAACTTAATCCTGCTTATCTGGCATGGTCTACTAACCTTCAAACCTGGCCTGACCCTCTAATATACTTATTCTTAAACCTGTCCACCCTCGTCACACCCAGTGCAAATGTTAACATAAATTGATTAAGCGTAGAACTACAACAGGTCCTGGAAACTCTCACCCTATAAGCCAGACCAATGTTATCTGGAAGGCTATGGAGCAAAGCATTATGGAACTTATTAACAGAGACATTATGAACCTGCAAACACTGCACCATACCCACTTAGGTTCTCTAAAGGCAAGATCATGGCTCCTATACCTAGTAAACTTCAAGCCAGTCAACAAGGCTATAGGTGAGGGAGGGGAGGTCAACCAGTCAAGCTATAGCTCACCAGCAAATCATACCCATCCCACATACTGGTATTAGACATAACCTCAACAGACTGACCATAAAAGATTGTTAGATAATGGCTTGATGTATTATTCTATGCCAGTAACAAGTGGTATTCACCTGCACTCAGTCCTGGGACCACTCCTGTTTGGCATATAGCTTTCTTAGGTACAAGCAAACACAGTAGGGATATGTCTGCC
This sequence comes from Protopterus annectens, assembly GCF_019279795.1. Classification (NCBI taxonomy): domain Eukaryota; kingdom Metazoa; phylum Chordata; order Ceratodontiformes; family Protopteridae; genus Protopterus; species Protopterus annectens. Next base: position 1,248,706,449 of record NC_056728.1, on the reverse strand, counting down.
CACGTTTGATGAAAATGCATACTGTGGGCTATACTTTATTCTCCAGATGACACACACATCCTCCAAAAGGGTATCATACAGATAGATACCTGGTGTCAAACTCATGCTGTAAAGTTATAAGCCTAAGAAAGCATAGTTATCCACTTTTAGAAAACAAAGTATCCCCAGAGTACCACATAGGTAGTAGCCCCCAAAATGTGGAACAGGTACTAATGTATACATTAGAGCCATGTGTTAAGTCATCTCTCCTTTGATAATCACATTACCAAAGGGTTTTGGAAATCCCTCTGTGGAGCACATAAGCAATAAAGGGTTTGCATGCAGATCCACAGAGGTTGTTGCACACCTATAATGATTAGTAATCTTTGCCGGACTTTGCTTGCTTTGGAACAGGTTTTAAATATACCTCAAGCATAAACCCTCATTCATACTCTTCAATAGAAACCGTGATGAGTGGATGTGAAATGGAAGCCATAGCCCAGGGATCACTGCAGTGGCTAAGCTTGTCACAAGCATACAGAAGTGACCTAAGGTCTGGAAAGCACCAGCAAGCTCTGGCAAAGATAACACATGTGTTCATAGAGAAAGCAGAGTACCCACCTATGAAATACTTGAGGTCACATCTATGTATATGGATTTGCCCCACAGCTACCTTACATGTATAATACAGATACAGTTGTCATTATGATATGTCATACACTATAAAAATCAAAACCCACTCCACATAGAGCAATGGTGTCACACACCTGGAGCACAAACACACACACACACACACACACACACACACATGCACACATACACACACAGTCAGCAAGTGCGCGATTCAAACTCTTTTCTAACTACATTATGATACTACAGCAGTACACATTTATACAACGCGCTATACACATTACTGGGGTTTCATCTTTCCACATCTATATTTGTAGGATGGCGACATCATCGGACTTGACAAAGATGAATATACCACTTTTAAGGTGTTTGAGTAGTTTCCAAAAAGGTTGATTTTCCCCAGGGAGAGACACATACACACACAGGTGGCAAGTGCAGGATTCAAACCCCTACCTAACTATATTGTGATAATGCAACAGTACGCATTTACACAACGTGCTATACACATTAGTGGGACTTCACCTTTCCACATGTATATTTGTAGGATGGCGACATCTTCGGACTTGACAAAGATGTGTATACCACTTTTAAGGTGTTTGAGTAGTCTCCAAAAGGGATGCTCCTTCTCAGGGAGACATACATACACACACAGTTGGCAAGTGCAGGATTCAAACCCCTACCTAACTACATTATGATATTATAGCAGTACACATTTACACGATGCGCTATACACATTACTAGGATTTCACCTTTCCACAGGTATATTTGTAGGATGGTGACATCATCGGACTTGACAAAGATGAGTATAACACTTTTAAGATGTTTGAGTAGTCTCCAAAAATGTTGCTTCTCCCCGGGGAGACACACATAGTTGGCAAGTGTGGTGTTCTTAATCCAAACTAAGTATGTCTTTACACTTCAGCAAGCAATATGGAGTTACAGGGTGCAATACAGACATTACTTGCTGACAGTTTGCAAAGGTTTTTTCACATTTGCTAACCTCAGCAGGCTTATCATACTAGGTATATTATGAGTGTATTGTATGCATAGGCTGTGACCATATCATGGAGCCATGTCAGACTCCAAACCAGTTACTAGTGGTGTCCCACAAGGCTCAGTCCTGGGACCTCTCTTGTTCAGTATATATTTCTCGAAGGTACAGGCCAACACGGAAGGACTGCGGCTGACCAAGTTCGCAGATGACTGCAAACTGGGTGCCATAATCAACTCATAGAAACAGACAACTGGTGCCAGAGCCATAGCCTCAAGCTAAATGCCAAAAAGTGTATAGTCATCCCCTTTGGCAAAAACAAAGTGCCCACAAATTGCCACATAGGTGGTAATCCATTAAGTACAAAGAAGTAATTAGGGACCTGGGGACCCAAGTTGATAGCAATCTCTCATTTGACAACCACATGGCCAAAGTGGTTAGAAAAACATTTTATATAGCCCACCTAATCATGAAAGGATTCACATCTAGATCAGGGGAGATCATCGTGCCTCTTTACTCATCCCTCATCAGGCCCATAATTGAGTACAATGCCCCTTTTGGGATGTACCTTACCAGACACCTGCAGCAACTGGAAAGACCCCAAAAGTACCTCACCAAGAGGATCAAAGGACTCAAACAGATGCCATATGCTACCCGGTTAAAGAAACTCCAGCTGTACTCAGTGGCATACCGCCTGCTCAGAGGCGATCTGTGCCTGACATATAAAGCCATGTCCAACCCGGAATTAATGGACATGCTGCACCTCAGAAAATCCAAATCCCATCGTTCGTTGCTCGAGACTTGAACCTCAGCACTGAAATAAATAGGACATGCTGGAGGACAGATTCATAAGAGGCTACCTTCACTCTGGAATAAAATCCCAGTCCAGGTTAGGCAGAGTCCCTCATTGACTCTCTTCAAGAGGAATCTTGATGAGTGGATGGGAGATCGTAGGTTTACCCCGGGTATCACTTCTGTGTCACTGTTAGACAGAGGCACAGTATACTAACCTCGGAAAAAGGGCATAGCAAAATTAATTTAAAATGGGTGGTGAAAGCCAAACACACTCTGGCTAGGCTTATAAATACCCTAGGGCAGATAGCCTAGTATGAACCTATGAACCTATATATGGGTTGATGCACCACATGCTGACACACACAGGGTCAAACCTTGAGTAGCATCTTACCTTCACCTACATGATACTGCAATATAACAGAAAGATGATAAACTTCAACAATTGGCTGAGCTTCTGGTGTCATTCAAAGGGGATCCAGTCTCTGTCTGCCTGTGATGACATGATAGACAAGCCTTGTTGCTTCACTACAGATTGTTTGCACCTGTCGCCCCTATGCTTCTGAATACTGGCCAAGGCTCGTGCTGTCCCCATATTACCTTTTTTAGGCAAGGCTCAAAGGTTCCTAGGTTTATAGGTAGGTACTAGTCTATCGGCCCTGGGGATTATACAAGGCCAGCCAAAAAGGTACCCTGGCCTTTGCCACCTAAGAAATTTATTTTCCTGTGCCACTGTTGTGCAGAGACACAGAAGTGATCACCAGGGTGAATTTCCTATTTCCCATCCAGTAATCAAGATTTTCCTTGAAGAGTGCTAATGAGGAGCTTTGTTTGATATAGATAGGTAGTTTACTCTGGAGTATGTGAAGTCTGTGGGACAGGAATCTATCCCTCCGGCATGTTCTGTTTATTGTGGTGAGAAGGTTTAGGTCTCTAGAGCGTGTAGGTTCATAGGTTCTAGGTAGGTACTAGGTAGGCTATCTGCCCAACAGCATTTATAAGCCTAACCAGAATGTGTTTTTAAATTAGTTTCCTGGGGCTCTGTCTGGCAGGGCCACTGAAGTGATCCCAGGGGTAAATTTACAATTTCCCATCCACTCATCAAGATTCCTCTTGGTGAAGTACTTCTGTGGTCTTACCAGCTGTTGCATGTGCCAATTAAGGTACATACCTAATGGGGCATTGTACTCTATTATGGGCCTAATGAGTGATGAATAGAGAGGCACAATGACCTCTCTTGATCTAGAGGTGAACCCTTTGGTGATTAGGTGGGCTACATAGAAGGAATAACTAACCACTTTGCCAATGTGATTATCAAAGGAGAGGTCACTATCTACATGGGTCCCCAGGTCCCTAATTTCATTTTCCGTACCTAGTGGGTTACCACCTATGTGGTAATTTGTGGGCACTTTGTTTTTTCCAAAGGGAATGACTGTGCATTTTTTGCCATTCAGCTTGACGCCATGGTTTTGACACCAGGTATCTGTCTCTGTAAGACCTTTCTGGAGGATGTCTGTGTCAGCCAGAGAGTCGATTATGGCCCCCAGTTTACAGTCATCTGGGAATTTGGTCAGCCATAGTCCTCCCATGCTTGCCTGTACCTCAGAGATGTATATACTGAACAGGAGGGGTCCCAGGACCGTGACTTGTGGGATGCCACTTGTGACTGGTTTAGAGTCGGACATGGCACCTGCAACTCTGACCATGTGTGTTCTATCCGTGAGCCAGATGGCCACCCATCTCGTGACATAGGGGTTAATGTTCAAGCTGGTAAGCCTGTCTATGATGCCAGAGTGGTGAATGGTGTCAAAGGCCTTAGTGAGATCCAGGTAGGCTGTGTGGACTACCTTCCCTTCATCTATGGCCTTGGTAACTGTTTCAAAGAAGTCAACTAGGTTTAGGAGGCAGGATCTGCCTTTAACAAAGCCAAATTGGATAGGGTCCAGTATCTGGAGGTTCCCAATGTCTCTGTTTATGAATTCCATGATAATTCGCTCCATAGCTTTGCAGACCAGGCTGGTCAAGCTTATAGGGCGATAGTTCCCAGGTTCTGTTGTGGCACCACCTTTGTGGAACAGGATGACTGTTGCTGTACACCATTCTTTGGGTACATAGCCTGTGTTAAGGTTGAGTCTGAACAGTGAATGTAGGTGAGGGTTTAGTTCCTTTTGGAGCTCATGTAAGATGCAGCCTGGGACACCATCCAGTCCCATTGATGCTGTGTTCTTAGCTTCGGAGAGGGCTGTTTTTACCTGCATGTCCATGAAGTCTGGGGCTCTGAATTCTTCTGGGATGGACACGGGCCCTTTTAGGGGTGAGGGGGAGTGAAGTTTGCACTGAACTTGTCCACCAGGATGTTGGCAATGTCAGTTGGTTCAGTGTATTTTTTGCCATTTTGCAGGAGCTGAAAGCATATATGAGAGTTGCCACCTAAATGTTTGATATAGCTAAAGAAGGCTTTGTGGTTATCTTTAGATTCCTTGCCAATTTTTCTTTAGAAACTGGACTTGCATTATTTTATGAGCAATTGTAGTTTCTTGCTAATAATGATCAGTGATGCCTTTCCTTTTTGGAATTTTGCTCTATCATGTGTTAGTTTCCTCCTTCTGTTGTATAACTTATTTATGGGCAAGGACCACCAGATTGGTTTCTTCTTTTTGGAGGAGTGAGTCTTGGTTTTAATTGGGATGGCTCGATCCATGCATCCCTGTAGATGCTCATAGAATGCACTTGTAAAGGATTCTGCAGATTGGATAGCATTATCCTGTAGCAAGGGGGCTTTGAAACATTCCACTTTGGTCTTGAGAAGTGTGAATTTTGCTTTTGAAAAGTTTTTCACAGTGGTTTTGTTGACTGGGGGGTGTCGGGATGTGGATGTCCAGTGTGATTACTTCATGATCTGATATTACCAGCGAGGGGTTTACCTCTGGTGTGGAACACTGATCCCCCATGTTGGTGATGATCAGCTCCAGTATATTGTCACCTCTAGTGGGCATGGTGACCAGCTATTCCAGGCCATTTGAGTTTATAAACTCTAGGAAGCATTGGGCAAAGGACTTTGTACTCGAGTAATTCTCCCAGTCAATGTTTGTGTAGTTGAAATCTCCTCATATCATGGTGTTTGGTAGGACCTTTATATTTCCCAGTGTTCTCAGGAATACTCAGTGAGGGTCCTGAGACAAGCTATGTGATCTATAGCAGGCTACGATCTGATAAGCAGTTTTGCCCAATGTTAGTTGCACTTGCATGGTCTCCAAGGCCTTGTGCTGTGCCACTAACCTGGATGTGTGGGTATCCTTTATGAAAATGGATACACCCCTTCCTTTAGTATTTCAGTCTGGGTTTTGGGGACGATGCTTGGAGGGATTGGGATTTCTTTAAGTGGAGCATGTCCAACAGCTCTGTGTTTGACATAGCTTTGTATGTTAGGCAGAGATCACCTGTTAGTAGGTGATATGTGACAGAGTAAAGCTGTAGTGTTTTGAGACTGTCTGTGTATGGCATGTATTTGAGGCCACTAATCCTCTTTGTGAGGTATTTCTGCAGGCTTTTCAGTTGTTGTAGATGTTTTGTGAGGTACATAGCAAAAGGGGCATTGTACTCTATAATGGATCTAATGAATGATAAGTAGAGGGGAACAATGACCTATTTTATTCTGCATGAGACACCTTTTGTGATGAGGTGTGCCCCGTAGAAGGATTTCCTGACTACTGTGGTGATGTGATTATCAAATGAGAGTCTACTGTCCACCTGTGTCCCAAGGTATCTTATCACACTTTCAGTGTTAAGTATACTACCATCTATGTTGTAGTTCATGGGTACAGTGTTTTTACCAAAGTGGATGACAATGCACTTTTTGGCATTGAGCTTGAGACCTTGGCTTTGACACCAGGCATCTGTCTCAGTGAGGCCCTTTTGTAGGATGTCCACATCATTAGCAGTCTCGATTATGGATCCTAGATTGCAGTCAACTGGGAACTTCATTAGCCAGAGACCTTCCATGTTAACCTGTACTTCAGGGAAGTAGATAACAAACAGGACAGGACCCAGGACTGAACCCTGTGGTACTCCACTTGTCACCGGTCCAAAGTCAGACTTGGAGTCTGCTACTTTCACAGTGTGGGTTGTGTCAGTCAGCCAGTTGGCAACCCATCTTGTGACATAGGGATTTATACCTAGTTTAGTGGGTTTATCCATAATTCCAGAGTGGGGGATGGTGTCGAAAGCCGTGGCAAGATTTAGATAGGCTGTGTGAACCACCTTATCCTTGTCTACGGCTTTGGTGACTGCTTCAAAGAAGTCTATCAGGTTTAGGAGACATGATCTGCCTTTTACAAACCCAAAATGGTTGTGGTCCAGAGTTTGGAGATTACCAATGTCTTTATTTATAAGTTCTATGATGATACGTTCCATGGCCTTGCAGACCAGGCTCATCAGGCTAATGGGGCGCTAGTTCCCAGGGTCTGTGGTGGCTCCCCCATTGTGTAGTGGGATAACCATCACTGTGCGTCATTCAGCAGGCACAAAACCTGTGGTGAGGCTATGATTGATCATGGGATGTAGGTGTGGTGCCAGTTCGTTCTGTGGTTCATGTAGAACACAGCCTGGGATGTAATCTGGTGCCATGGATGCTGTGTTCCTGGCTTTGGAGAGTGGTTTTTACCTGTGCAGCCATGATGACAGCAACTTTGCATTCTTCTGGTATAGAGATGTGCTCTTTCATGGGTGAGAGGGGGGTAAAGTTAGCACTGATCCTATCTGCCAAGCTGTTGGCAATATCAGTTGGGTCTGTATCTTTAGTGCCATTGTGCTGTAACTCAGAGCAGATCTGAGTGTTGCCATTGAGATTCTTGACATAGCTATAGAATGCTTTGTGGTTGTCTTTAGAATCAGTGTCGACTTTGTTTTCGTAACTAGCTTTGGAGGATTTTATCAGGGATCGCAGCTTCTTCCTGAGGCTGACCAGGGAGCTCCTCCACTCATGGGATTTTACCCTCTTTTGTAACAGTTTCTTCCTTCTGTTGTGCAGTTTGTTTATGGCATGAGACCACCAGATTGGCTTTCTTTTCTTGGAGGATAGCGTCTTGGTTCTGTTTGGGATAGCACGATGCATACACTCATGTAAGTGCTTATAAAGTGCAATTGTGAAGGATTCAGTAGTCTTAACAGTATTGTCCATCTGCATGTGTGTCCTGAAGTTCAGCACTTCTGTCTTAAGATGCATGAAGTTGGCTTTGGAGACATTTTTTAACATGGTTTCCTTAATGGGGGGGTCCAGAAAGTGGATATGTAGGGTAATTAGCTTATGGTCAGATGGGACCAATGAGGCGTTGACTTTAGGTGTGGAACACCAGTCACTCAGGACAAACCAAACCCCATAACCAACACAAATAACCACAAAGTTAACTAAATGCTACTCATTGCCAGAAGTCTCAGCCTCCAGATGCACACACTCGAGGCACAACTCAGTTTGGAGAATATTGATATCTGTGCAGTAACAGAAACCTAGTTCATGGCTCCAGAGAGCACACCAGCACTACCAGGATACTACTCATTCCATACCTTCCAGCATCAGGACCTGGATCATAGCACATAGGGTGGGGATGTATCCATGTTCATCAAGGATACCTACACCTCTCTCTACATGCTCTGTACAGGATATGTACCCATAGAATGTTGCACAGCAACATTCTTCACACTCCACAGGAGTGGGGCCACAAAAACCCCTTGGCATTCATGCTCTATGAGCCTGATAAGTCTGCTCTTTAAAGCAATGGAGCCAATCATAATGGAAGTCAACAATAAAGAGATTGTGAGCCTTCACACAGTTGAGCACACCCAGTTTGGCTTCATCATATGCAGATCACACCTCCTGAACTGGGTGTATTTTTTTGAGACCGTTACCCAGGCTACAGATGATTGAAATGAGCTCAACACAGCCTACCTATACCTCATTACAGACTTTGACACCATTCCCCAGTCAGGTATCATAGATGAACCAACCTGGGCATGAATCCATACATCACAAGATGGATTGCAAACTGGCTCACAGATAGATTCCACAAACTAAGAGTTGCTGGCTACATGTCAGACTCTACACCGGTAACAACTGGTGGCCCCCAGAGTTCAGACCTGGGGTCCCTCCTGTTTGGTATAGACTTCTCAAATGTACATGCCAACACAGGAGGTTTGTGGTTGACTAAGTTTGCTGGGAACTGTAAAGTGCTTGCCATAATAGATTCCCCGGATGACACAAATATTCTCCAGAAGGGACTCTATGAGGCAGATGTGTGGTGTCAGAATCATGGCCTCAAACTCAATGTGGAGGAATGCATAGTGATCCCTTTTGATGAAAACAAAGTACACACAAACTACCACATAGGTGTTACCCCCTTAAAACTGACAAGGTAATAAGGGATCTGGGGACACAAGTACATAGTCATCTTTCCTTTGACAACCATGTTGCCAAAGTGATTAGGAAATCTTATGTGCCCCACCTAATCAACAAAGGGTTTGTATCAGGATCCGAAGAGGTAGTGGTGGCCCTCTACTCTTAAGTCATCAGACCCATCATTGAGTACAATGCACCATTTTGGATGTACTCGACTGCGCAGATCCAGCAGCTGTAGAGACCACAGAGGTACCTCACCAAGAGGACTACTGGTCTCAAACAGTTATGTTATGCAACACAACTGGTAAAACTAAATCTTTTTTTCGTTGCGTACCGCCTACTCAGAGGCACACTCTGCCTAACATACAGAGCCATGTCCAACACATAATTGCTGAGCATGCTCCATCTACAGATAACAAAACTGAGTCACCCTACACACTCCAGGGATATGAACCTCATCACAACAATGAATGCAACATACTAGTGGGATAGAGTACCATCCCAGACACTTGCCTTACTGTGGAACAGAGTCCCAATGTACATCACACAGAGCCCCTCGCTGACACTCTTCAATAGGAACCTTGATGAGTGGATGGGAAACAGACAATTCACCCCAGGCATCATATCAGCAGCCCCACTAGAAAGGGGCTTAGGGTACTAACTATTAGAATGAGGGCTTGGGAGACTACCCAATGGGGTGGTGAAAGCTGCACAACTTGCCTAGGCTAACATATGCCTTATTGAAGATAGGTTCATAGGTATTTAGTAGACTATGTGACAGATACATGTCTACAGATAGTAGATATGTACGTCATTGTACTGTCATGTTGTACAGCAGGCACATGGACCACATACACTGTAATGCTTACAGATACTGGTGGCTGTTATGTACAGTGGGTGAGATGTGCACCTCATGTCTTTTGTGCCATTGGGATGTGTGCTGGATGGGACAGTCCTGGATGGCTCCCTGCCATCTTTGGCTTATTATACTGTGTTCCCCCTATATATATATATATATATATATATATATATATATATATATATATATATATATATATATATAGATATATATATAGGTGCATAGGTAGGTAATAGGCTATCTTCCTGAAGGCATATATTAGTATGGCCAGAGTGTGCAGCTATCACCACCCATGGAGTTAGTTCCTTAGGCCTCTGTGTAGTAGAGCTGATGAAGTGATCCATGGTGTGACAGTTCAGTTTCACATACACTCATCAAGGCTCCTCTGGAAGAGTGTCAGTGAGGGACTCAGCTTAATGTAGGTTGGGAGGGAGCCTGTTCCAAAGAAAGGGAAGTCTGTGAGTAATTAATGTATCCCTCCAACATGTTCTATTTATTGTTGTGATGATGATATCCCTAGAGTATGTAGTACAGTGAGCTTGGGGTTACTTCAGATAGCACATGTACATCCGTTCTGCATTGGACATGGACCTGTCTGTTGGGCAGAGATCACCTGAGTAGACAGTATGCAACAGAGTACAGATTGAGTTAAATTCAGTCTTGTTACATGGGGCAACTGTTTGAGGCCAGTAATGCTCTTGTTGTGGTACATCAGTGGTCTTTCCAGCTGCTGAAGGTGCCTAGTCAGATTCATCGCAAGTGTGCTGTGGTACTCTATGATGGGTCCGATGACTGATGAGTAGGGGGGAACCTGCTTTGACCTACATGCAAAGACCTTGGCAGTTTGTGGGAAAATATAGCATAATTTTCTAACCACTTTGTGAATGTGTTTCTGGAAGTAGTGATGACTATCCACATGTGTCCATAGATCCCTTATTATTACCTCCATATTTAGGGTGTTGGCACCTATGTGGTATTTGTATGACTGTAGCTTGAGCCCATAAGTTTGACACCACATATGTCTGACTGAGACCCTTTTTAAGGATGTCTCCGTTGTCCCAAACATTGATTATGACAACCTTTTTACAGTCATCCACAAACCATGCTAAACATAGCCCTCGTGTTTGACTGTATTTCTGAAAAGTATACACCAGACAGGAGGGGTCCCAGGACTGAGCCATGGGGGACAGCAGTTGTTACTAGCTTGAATAGGAGACCACAATTCTTACCTTGTGGGATCTATCTGTGCCCCAGTTGGCAATCCATCAGATGACATAAGTGTTTATGCACAGGTTGTTGATTTTGTGGCTATGACATGTGTGTGGGATGTTGGAAAAGGGCTTTTCAAGGTCTATGTAGGCTGTGTGTAGCTCATTTCATTGATGCATGTCCTGGGTGACTGCCTTGAAAACTGTCTAGCAGGTTTAGGAACCATGATCTGCCCCTGACCAAACCAAAATGGGTAGGGTTAGGTGTTTGTAGGCTCTCAATAGCTCTGTTTATGAGTTCCTTAATGATGGACTCCATGGCCTTGCACATCAGGCTTATTAGGCTTATAAGACAATAGTACCCATGGTCTGTTGTGCACCAACACTCGTGGAGTGTGCCAAACCTTGTTGTAACCCATTCAACAGTTTCATATCCTGTACAGACGGTGAGTCTCAACAGACTGTTCAGGTGCAGGGTCTGTTTGTTTTGGAGTTCACATATGACACAGCCATGGAAACCATGTTATCCCATACATGCCGTGTTTTTAGGTTTGGAAAGAGCTGTTTAACCATTCTATATGTGATTTCTGGGTTTTCACAACCTCCAGGTATGATAATGGGCCCTTTTGTCAGCGAGAAGGGGGTAAATATGTATGAACCTGTCTGACAAGATGTTGGCAGTGTCAGTCATGTACATGTATTCATTTGCAGTTTGCACCGACTCAGAACATATATGAGTTTACATTGATATTTATGACATAGCGAAAGACAGCTTCATGGTTCTCTATGGACTCTTTGACCATGGCTTGGATAATGTTAGGAGTGCTCATTTTTTCTTGATGATACTGATCAGAATATTATTGATCTTCTTTGGTTTTTCACTTTCTTTGAACAACTTAAGTACTTGGAGTACATAGTTTGATTATGACAGGTGCCCAATATATTATATGGGTCTGTTTTCATATCAGTGTGTGCACAAGGCAGGATTGGTGAATAGTGACAAGTGTCTGGAGTAAGAACTGCAACTGTGAGATATGTGTGGCCCACTGCTGTATTCAGACATGGCCTAAGTGTGTGAGCATGCCCAGTATGACCTTTCAGTATGTTGCTGACTGAAATTTGCTAAATTTGTTTAAGTGTGTGAGCATGCCCAGTATGAGCATATATACTATATGTGTGTGAAAATCAAGTTGGTTTTTACTTCAGGGCTCACTTGTGTTGTACATCGACAGGAAGCACAGTGTGCCTGCAGGGCTTCCATGAGTCATTCTACATGCAGAGGGGACAGCTATTATTTGTACATTTCTACCCAGGGGGTACACCTGATTGTTACTGTGGGTGTACATAGGATGAAGGGTTCACCTGACACTTATACACATTTGCTAGGCCTGCACTGCTATGTCAAGTACTCCATTTCAGTCTGTACTGTTGCCTATCATACTGGCTTGAGGCATACCACTGCACTACAGACCTTAGCTTCTAATTACATGCATATTAGATTGTGACTTCATAGCCTACTCAACCCACATCACACTGCCTGGCCTGCTGTTATCTGTCTGCATAGGCCTGGGGGGAGGTTACTCATATGCCTCTTCAGAGGGCGTGATACAGCATTTGTTTGTGTTTGCGTTTGTCTACATTTGTCCTGCTGGCTGTGACTGTTAGGTATGTGACCCCCCAACTGGTATGTGTGAGTGAGTTAAGTTGTGCCTGTGCCAGTGAAATGCTGTTATGGCTTAGTGGTTCAGTACTGTGACTATAGTGCACAGTATCCTGAGTTCAAGCCCTGTCACTGCTTTTTATTTTCCTGCTGGGCAGACCAGACTGCTTAAGGAACAGTAAAGCAGGTGTAAGCATGTTTACCCAACTTTGCTCAACTTTGCCCAACTTTGCCCAACATTGCTCAACATTGCTCAACGTTGCCCGACGTTGTGCTGGTTAGCGTGGTGAGCAGCTACACGCAATTGTATTTAAATATGCTCAATATTGGTAAAATGTGCATAGCAGTGCTTTATATTGCTTAAAATAGGGCACTCATGCCTCATGTGGTGCTGCAGGGCTGCCTATGTTGGATGCACATAGTACACTCCCTAAACATGTTTGAAAACAGGTAGTGTCAAGTTAGGCATCCCTTTTACTGTATGTGCGAGTCAGAGAGAGGTGTCATTTCCAGGGTTCCTACTGATTCAGTGTATGTGCTATGCATTGCCCCTTTGCCAAGGCCAGGGCATACTGGGCATGCCTCCTTCTGCCTACTGGGGCAGACTCAGGTTGTTCCTCCTCCGAGTCACGCTGTGCCTGTGCAGGCCTTGGCAATGGTGGGGGGCTGTTTGACCCTGCCCCATGCTGTTCCTGCTGCATCTGTTTTTGCAGGATCATATTGTGTAGCATGGCACATATCATGACAATTTGGGTACATGTAGTTAGTGAGTACTGCAAGGCTCCACCAGATGTGTCCAGGCACCGGAACCGTGACTTGAGCATGTCAAACACATGCTCAATAATGTTTCTTGTTTGTGCGTATGCCTCATTATGGAGTTCTTGTTCAGGTGTGTGTGCATTTCTGATGGGTGTCATCAGCCATGGCTCCAGTGCATATCCAGCATCCCCCACTAGGTGACCCTCAGGGATGTCCCCATTGGCAAATCTCTGGTACAACTGCATAAGATGCCAGATGTGGGAATCGTGATAGCTTCCAGGGCAGCCAGCACACACATTCATTATTATGCCCTGGGCATCGCACACGACCTGGCAGTTGATGGAGGTGAAGCCCTTGCGGTTGATGTAGACCCTATCCCGCTCACCGGGTGGTGCTTTGATGTGTATGTTCGTGCAGTCTATTGCACCCACTACCTCAGGGTATTCTGCTATTTGGTGGAAAAGACGCATATTGCTGGCCAATGCCTCACGGGAATTGGGGAAATATACGTGCTCACTGACATGTGCTGACATGGCATCCAGGAACTGGTGCAGTACCTTGGATGCTGATGCCTGTGAAATCCCCATCATATCACCAGTTGGTCTCTGGAAGGTACCTGTAGCTAGTATTCTTAGCCCAACACATACCTTGGTATCCACTGGGATGGTGTTTTGTTGGTTCTGTGTGTGAGGTGGTGTGCTGGCAAAAAATTTGCTGCAGGAGGAGTCTCTGTCCACCCCTATAGCGCACTCCTGGTAGCCCAGCTGTAGCCGTGGTGGTCTACCTTGGTACATTCTTCTCCTTCTTCTCTTCACTGTGGGTTGCCTGTAGCATTCACAACATCACTCACCCTACAGCACTGCACATGGTGGTTTATGATAGCAAGAGCAGCCCCAACATTTTGTCTGACTTTAAAGTTTTTAAGCTTTCCCTCTTTGTATACTGCAGTGGTGCAGAGTTCTTGGGAAAAAACAGGGAAGAATGCTGTTTGCAGAGTTTAAAGTGCTGGGCTGGGCTAGTCTGCTGCCTGTGTAATTGGCTGATTCTGATATATTTCACCTGTTAGCTCTGCTAGTTCTCCTTGGTTAACTTCCTACTACTTCTTTTCCTTCCTTTTCCCTTTCTGTTTCCGCCTGGGGCAGTGCCTCACTGCGCAAACAAGCGCAAACATGAGCACATGGGTGCACATGCTGTGTGCCCGTTTGCAAGAAATTTCAGATATTTTCACGGCATACACCTTTGGTTTCTGGTTTTCAAAAGGGACAACTGTAGACACGCCTCTTGCAATCCTGAGCAACTCAGGGCAAACACAGGACACTGTTCTCCAATAAGCATACAGCCTTTCTGACATACCCCATCATGATGTCACCTATCTTCTACTCTACTACTCACCTACTCCTACACTTACACTCTTGGGACATGGCTCACATGCTGGGGAAAATTGGGATTCACTATCCTTATCCTCATTTTCATAGGATTGCCTACTAATGCTTGGTTACATCTCTCACACTGAGTCCCCCCCCCCCCCTTAGCAACCACTACTCAATGGCCATGTTGTCTTCAGCCGACCATTCACCTGCATGGCAGGATAAGCTTTTTAGTGCAAACGCCTATTTTTGGCTATTTTGAAATTATTTTATTGTTTTTTTTAAGCGCCATACATTTGCGCAGCGCTGCGCTATGCTTAAACATCGGAGTGCGGGGAAAAAATTAGATTTTAATAATTTTAAACATTTAAAAATGTCAATGGCCTTATATTTGGCCATTGGCATGCTTCCTCAACTGGATGCATCCTTTATTTGGAGCTGTCATAGCTCCGTTTAGCAATTTGCAGAACGGTACTCCGTTACCAACAGAGTACATTTCTGCAAATAACACTACTCTTCCACCGACAGGTTAATGTTTCCTGGATTGCAAATTTACCTCATTTGCATAGCTTTCAGCAGCAAATGAGGTAATTTGCATACCATGACTCTGTACATGCAAGATTAGCTTTAGAAGCTCTCATGCATGCCCCTGCCGGCTGTTGCTGCATCACTCGGCAGACATATTGGCTGTCTGACATCTTACTCTACTCTACAACTCCATGCAAGCTTTCGTAAATCCGGCCCTAAGTTTAGCATAAGATAATTGTGTTCATTTATTGGTCTTTGAACATATGGTTAGCTATATATGTACACTTGCACAATTTCATCTTAGATTGGCTCAATTGTTAGTGTGTTTAATGCTTTACCTGTTTATTTACAGATGTAAGGTATTTAGCTTTCATCGCTTTGTACAATCACAGCAAAGATCAAATAGCTAGGCAGGTAGAGTTTTGGTTAGTAGTATGAACGTTAGTGAAGAAATAAGTTTGAATCTAACTTCCTTCAGTTTGTGATTAGTTATCCTCATGTGTACACAGTAGTAAGATTGAAACATTATTACTGAATATGCAAAATGTGATAAATCGTATGCCACTCCTTGCTAACATGTAATTATAACTACATTTTCACTGTTATTTTGTAACTATACTAAAATAACAGAATCCTTCTGTTACTGTAATGCTTCATATTGTTTTAGTTTTGGAGCTGCTGAAAATCATGTATGCAATAGAGCTTTGTGCATAGAACATGTGCACAGGGCTTTGTGCATAGAACACATGCACAGAGCTTTGTGCATAGAACACGTGCACAGAGCTTTGTGCATAGAACACGTGCACGGAGCTTTGTGGATATAACACGTGGATAGAGCTTTCTGCATAGAACACATGCACAGAGCTTTGTGCGTAGTACACATGCACAAAGCTTTGTGTATAGAACACATGCACAGAGCTTTGTGCATAGAACACATGCACAGGCTTGAGGAGCAGTGGTGGGAGAGAGGTATGTGTTATTACTTTCCAGTATTATGTTTCCAGAACTACTAGTAATATATTCCATTCTTCAGGTTTAAATGTGCATTCCTATGACATCAGGCATGCAAATAAGACAGTCTTTGCATACTAAATCTGCGAGGTATGTGTAGTATGTAGTGATTTATTGTGAATAACATTAATGTGTACATCATTTTGCATTAAATGTTGTTTTATGTGTTATTAGCAGAGTGTTTTTCTTAAATTCAGGATATGTGCTGTTTGTTGACAAAACCTAAATGAAACACATCTGTGTTCTATGAACGCATTGTATATAAGTTTGGTTTGTGTTGTATTGCTTCTGTATAGCATAGCATAAAGCATTGCTTTTACTGTTACTGCTGTTTTCACGGCATGCAGTTACTAACTTATATGTATAGCAGTGGTTCTTGTTTTTATTATATGGTGAGCATAGCCTGCCCCTCTTGTTATTGAATGTGTATCTGCTGACTCACATTCCTTGTGCTGTGGGTAGGCCTGTGCCAGCATGTACTGCTTAAGTCTGACTGCTCTTTTTATGATGTATAACTGCACTTTTATGGTTTGTTTATAACACTACCTTACATATACTTTTCTGATATTAGTGTGCCACAAACCTTTTACATTTTTATTGTGTATCTGACATGTTGCATAGTATGTTCATGATCATCAATACATTTTTAATACGTGCAAGTGTAACTGTAAGCATAATACAAATGTAGTCAGTGATAGTGATACATTTATTAATGAAATTTCTGTAAGTGTGTCACATACATAATATCTAGTTATTACATGCTGTTGTTGTGCTGATCACTGAGTAAAGTCATTCTTAATCATTCAGTTTCCATTCTGTTTATATCTTGTGATGTTACCAATTAACTATCTTGCATTGCTCATCTTGTTTGCATTTATATTTGGACTATATAATTAATTAATTAATATATATATTGACCACACATACTTTGCTCATAGTATGTTAACTTGAAACATTGGTAATACTGATTTTTAGTGCCACCTCTTCATAAATATGTGAACATGCATTGAATAAAGGGGCTGTAGAAGAGCTGCTATCAATATAGCTGGCTTTTGTTGTTGTAAGGCCTGTCTTTAAACAGGCTTGTACCAAGAGCTATATTAGATTTGCATTCAGCTTAGGTGGTCACTTTTACTGGAGAAAGTCTATTGGAATTTGGGCCCCTGTCAGTGGTGGATCACTTGATATAATGTAATACTCGAGTGGCAGGTCATACTTCTCTTTCGAATTACTGATATGTATGGCTGTCTGCTGTTCACATGTGTTTTGCATGCTGAATGCTGATAAAGCAAGTAATGTACAAGTAACAACAGAAGTATGTCTGTTAAACTGAGTACTGCATGCTATGTATTGTACTACCCAGTAACTTAATTGTACTGTAAAGGTATGATGGGAATACTTATTCATTTGTGGCCATCTATTTATATAATCAAGATAGGTACATTAGGATATTTATAATTTTGCATACTTATTATATTATAGTTGTTATTATTACACCTTTCTTATTTTTTGTTATACAACATATACATAAACCTTATGGGCCAGATCTGGTGAGAGGTGGCACTACAAATGTAGTGGACGGCAATGTAATTTGGGCAAACATTACACATCCCTGGTTTAATATGTTTAGATGTTGTGACTTGCATATCATAAACTCTCTTTACAGCTATGTTGCTGCACTTCTGATGTGACAATAATAACTAGTTGTGCAGATGCCTTTCTGTAAGTCAGTTGTGTTATGTGACACATGTTAATATGTACTATGAAGCATTACATAAATGTGGCAATCTAGGAAGTATATGCAACAGAAGAGGAACCTTGTTTGCAGAAATCACGCCACCTGGTCACAAAAAATCCTTAACGCTTTTATTAGAACAAACCAACAGAGCGTTTTCGCCACGGAACACCGTAGCTTCTTCAGAGATTCACAATTCTAAAAATCAAACACTCCATTTAAAACAATTAAAACAGGAAGTGACATCTTCCTGTTTCCTGCAAACGACAGCTGTATTTAAAAATACAAAAATATTAAAATGTCATGTCCAGACATCAATGACATGAAATAAAATAAAATGCAATATAGTATGTATGAAGCGGATAAGGACTCCACCACTCCACAAATGCATATACAAGAGTATAAAACAAGTATTTACAAAGAATGTGATGTATACAAGAAATGTAAATATATGTGTATATACAAAAATGTAGACATCATGCAAATTTTATGTACATTATCAAAGTACCAAAAAAAGGAGGAGAACCACCCTACTTCAAAAAGTGCATACATCTATAAAAGTACTACACCAGGGTGTAGGTTCCTAAAAAATCAGTAAAATATGTACTAAACTATAGGGTCAAATAGAAAGTAACACCCTTCAATGGGGTAAGTCAGCCTAGTTGATCCCTCTGGTCCAAAATACGTGTCTTATCCAGAATACAGCTTTGTGTTTATATTAGGTGACAGTACCAGTTACCTAGCTGTAATCAGAACAGAATAAACAATGGCTTAATCAAAAAGCCTAAAGATTACCTAAAATAACTTTTCAATTTAAGTACAGGGGCAATGTTGCAGTTGCTATTTAGCCCAGGATAGCTAAAAGCGTCTAAACGCAACTGCCATTCCAGCTCACAGTTTTCCAAAATTAAAGAGAAAGGGCCGCCCCTGGTCTTTAAGGGAACGTGGTCAATGGCCATGAAGTGGAAGCTATGGCCTGGGTACAGGGCAATATGCTTGGCCAGTGCATTATCATCTTTACTGGTCCTAATTGCATATAGGTGCTCATACATTCTATCTCGGATACGCCTGTCCGTTTTTCCAATGTAGAACGCCTGGCAACAGTTGCACATGGCGATGTAAATAATAGATTTGCTCTCACAATTGAGTGCAAACCTAATGGCATACTTTTATCCCTTACCTGGAATGTCTCTCCTGTCCGAACATTATTACAGAACTTACAGAAGCCACATCTAGACATCCCTCTCCTTTTATAAAATATGTCCTGATGTACATCCCTCTGTAATAGTTCTTTAAGATTTTTAGATCTTTTAAAAGTAAATCTAGGTTCCAATCCTAGTTTGCCTGCCAGTAAAGGGTTAGAAGAAATCAGGCCAGTTCTTCGGACGATATCCAGGATGCCCTTAGAGTTAGTACTAAAAGTAGTAATGAAACTCAGGGACACATCAGTATCTATCGCCCTGGAATACTCCCTGTTTCTCACAACATTACTCGTTGAAAGCATTCCATCTTCTATGTTAATACTGGCTTCATAGGGCAGGACATTATGCTTAAAAAGTAAAGGAGTGTAGAAACCCCTAGTTCTTTTAGAGGTGACTTCCTCTATGAGTTCTAATACCATTTTATCTGGGTAACCTCGGTTAATAAACATCTCCCTCAGACAGGAACATTCCTTAGAAAAGTCCACCAGTGTACTGCACATTCTTCCTGCCCTCACCAGCTGTCCTTTCACAATAGATCTCTTCTGTTTGTAAGGATGGGAGCTGGTGAAGTGCAGAAAAGAGTTGCAGTAAGTGGTTTTCCTGTATACAGTGGACTTAAAAGTCTGTTGGCCAATGTCCTTTGTTAATTTGACATCGAGGTAATCTATCTCAATGGTAGAAAATTTAAAAGTAAATTTCAAGAACTCAGTAGTGGTACTGATGGTTTCAACAAAGGTTGTGGCTTCTGCTTCTGAACCCCTGTACAACAAAAACATGTCGTCCAGGAATCGGGTGTAAAATGTGACAGGAGTCAAAATACCAGGGAGCTTTTGTAAAATGTTGGTTTCCCAATACCCCATCACATAGTTTGCCACTCCAGCCCCACATGGGGAGCCCATCGCCACCCCACGTCTCTGTAAAAAGAAGTCACCATCAAATGTAAAATAATTACTGGTTAAAACTATCTCCAGTAATTCAGTGGCCAAATCGACCTCCAATTTAGACGCCCCAAAAGCCTGTAACATTAACCCTATCCATTCAACCGCTTCTTGATGCGGTATAGAGGTGTATAGGTCAATGACGTCTATGGTTAGAAAATTGTCATCAGTATTATATGGTAGTTTGTTGACACTATCCAGAAATGTCCATGAATCCTTACATACACTAGGAATCCCTTTAATATATTTATCCAAAATGTGTGTAATCAGTTTGGAACATGGATAGATGATAGAGGACCTACTGTCAATCAGTGCTCTCATAGGGGGGTCACTAATACTTTTATGAATTTTAGGGATCCCGAACATGACGGGGATCTTGGAACAACTAATGTCAATATAGTTGTATGTCTTAATGTCAATTTTCCCCGTCAAGAAAAGGTCCCTAAAATATCCCCTAATCCTCTGTGTGCTACCATTAACTTCATTTCTTGAAGATTTGGTATAAGCATCACTCTCCAACAGGGAGGACATCTTCTCATTGTAAGTAGAATTATGAAAAATCACTAACCCACCTCCCTTATCAGGTTTTAACACTCGTATAGGCAACTGACTAATCTCATCTAACAGTGACCATTGCTCTTTGGTAATGTTGGAATATTTAGACTTAGTTCTATCATTAATGTTGCTTCCTAAGAATCTAAAGTCAATTTCACACATATTCTCAAACAGTTCCAAAGTCGAATGTAACGGGGGATTAAACACACTGGCCAATTTCAAGGAACATGTATTAGAAGTTGTAGTTGCTTCAACTGGGTTCTCACCCTCAGATGTTTGATTAAATAACAACTTGAGATTCATTTTTCTTACAAAACACTTAAGTTCTATAATTTCCTTCGCAACACTCCCATTCCTAGTTGGGACGAAAGTGTTGCCAAAGGCTAAAAGTTCTACTAGTTGTTCATCTACAGTGATGTCCGAAAAATTGTAGATCTTAAAGTCACCTTTCTTATTGGTGAGAATAATAGGGTAACCTGTTCGTGTAGTAAGGTCAAGTGTGTCAGTGTACGCGACACAGGGAGTTAGTGCCTCAATCCTACTTGGTGTAACATCCACCAAAGGTATGTCTAATTCCTTCTCCTGTTCTTGTAAACCTTCTTGCTGCGTTGCCCAAAAAAATTATTATTGTTGTTCCCTGTATTGTACATATTATGGCCTTTATTGGCATTAGGGCCATTGTCACTTCTCTCATGTCCCCCTTTATCCTTAGTAAAACCCTTTATTCTATTGCTCCTTCTGGGTGTTGGATTAACGTGATTTTCCATGGTATCTTCTTCAATCAGATCGTCTAGCCTATTTTCATCCTCACCTGTTTGAGAAATTAGATTATCACTGTTACTGTTTGGCCGGGAATGTCTAATTCCCTTTAAGTTGGGGTAAGCAGATTTCTTAATGTACGCCTCCCTGTCCCTAATCAATTTTTTGCTCTTATTTCCTTTCAATTTTAGTAAAGAGTATCAATACTGGACAGTATACGCCATAATCGAAACGGTATCTATTGAAATCCAAATCCAGTTTTATCTCTTTGTCTAAATCATTAATTTCCTTCATCAAAACATCAACATGCACTGAATAATGCTTAATAATCAAGTCCAATAATTCAGCACCGTGTTTCTGAAATAATGCCTCTAAATCAACCAAAAAGTCCTGATCTGGTATTAAACCAGAAGGCATAAAATTGTTCCGTAGGCCTTTTGGTACAATGTTTTCATTGATGCATTGTTTAAAGTATGCCGACTCCAACTGCAGTTTTTTTAGTTTAAGCAGTTTAGAGTCAAAAGCTTTAAGTTTTTCTGATAGGCATATGTTATCATTATTTGCAACAGTACCTGCATTCGTCCCTTGCTGGTTAAACGAAAAGGTGGTGGTGTCCATTAACCAACCGCCCAGATCTGGGAGCCTATTATCAGACCCAATGTCCCGATTAGTAATGTTAATCTGATCCACACCACCTCTCCGTGAAGTGGACTGAAAAGCAGTACGATCATTCGATACTGCTACAGCATACGAACCAGGGCGCCCCACACCATCCTCGCTGCTTGCACCCAGTCCGGAAAGCAACAAAACACCTCCCTGACTGTTGCTCACACCAGTAACATCAACGGTCGACGAGTTCCGACGATCCGGCTGTGCTGCTGGAATCCAGTCATCATGGCTTCCTTGGCTCTGTCCCGACATCGTTACGTTCCCAGCCGGTACGTCTCGTAATGCCTGAAACGTGGTCTGCATAACATCCATCCTTGAGTTAATCTCATCAAGTCTAGCTGACAGACCTGCTATCAGCGCGGTTAAGTCCTTGTCCATGGCAACACTGCCACTAGCCATCCGCTCGGTTTACTAAAAAGCTGCCGAATAAACAGGAACAGACTCGGTATGCTGAGTGCTGCAAACCAACAGGAATCCTCCAAAACACAAACCACAGTAAAGGAAAAAGCGAAACCAAACCAAATATGCAACAGAAGAGGAACCTTGTTTGCAGAAATCACGCCACCTGGTCACAAAAAATCCTTAACGCTTTTATTAGAACAAACCAACAGAGCGTTTTCGCCACGGAACACCGTAGCTTCTTCAGAGATTCACAATTCTAAAAATCAAACACTCCATTTAAAACAATTAAAACAGGAAGTGACATCTTCCTGTTTCCTGCAAACGACAGCTGTATTTAAAAATACAAAAATATTAAAATGTCATGTCCAGACATCAATGAAATGAAGTAAAATAAAATGCAATATAATATATAGGAAGCGGATAAGGACTCCACCACTCCACAAATGTATATACAAGAATATAAAACAAATATTTACAAAGAATGTGATATATACAAAAAATGTAAATATATGTGTATATACAAAAATGTAGACATCATGCAAATTTTATGTACATTATCAAAGTACCAAAAAAAGGAGAAGAACCACCCTACTTCAAAAAGTGCATACATCTATAAAAGTACTACACCAGGGTGTAGGTTCCTAAAAAATCAGTAAAATATGTACTAAACTATAGGGTCAAATAGAAAGTAACACCCTTCAATGGGGTAAGTCAGCCTAGTTGATCCCTCTGGTCCAAAATACGTGTCTTATCTAGAATACAGCTTTGTGTTTATATTAGGTGACAGTACCAGTTACCTAGCTATAATCAGAACAGAATAAACAATGGCTTAATCAAAAAGCCTAAAGATTACCTAAAATAACTTTTCAATTTAAGTACAGGGGCAATGTTGCAGTTGCTATTTAGCCCAGGATAGCTAAAAGCATCTAAACGCAACTGCCATTCCAGCTCACAGTTTTCCAAAATTAAAGAGAAAGGGCCGCCCCTGGTCTTTAAGGGAACGTGGTCAATGGCCATGAAGTGGAAGCTATGGCCTGGGTACAGGGCAATATGCTTGGCCAGTGCATTATCATCTTTACTGGTCCTAATTGCATATAGGTGCTCATACATTCTATCTCGGATACGCCTGTCCGTTTTTCCAATGTAGAACGCCTGGCAACAGTTGCACATGGCGATGTAAATAATAGATTTGCTCTCACAATTGAGTGCAAACCTAATGGCATACTTTTTATCCCTTACCTGGAATGTCTCTCCTGTCCGAACATTATTACAGAACTTACAGAAGCCACATCTAGACATCCCTCTCCTTTTATAAAATATGTACTGATGTACATCCCTTTGTAATAGTTCTTTAAGATTTTTAGATCTTTTAAAAGTAAATCTAGGTTCCAATCCTAGTTTGCCTGCCAGTAAAGGGTTAGAAGAAATCAGGCGCCAGTTCTTTCGGACAATATCCAGGATGCCCTTAGAGTTAGTACTAAAAGTAGTAATGAAACTCAGGGACACATCAGTATCTATCCCCCTGGAATACTCCCTGTTTCTCACAACATTACTCGTTGAAAGCATTCCATCTTCTATGTTAATACTGGCTTCATAGGGCAGGACATTATGCTTAAAAAGTAAAGGAGTGTAGAAACCCCTAGTTCTTTTAGAGGTGACTTCCTCTATGAGTTCTAATACCATTTTATCTGGGTAACCTCGGTTAATAAACATCTCCCTCAGACAGGAACATTCCTTAGAAAAGTCCACCAGTGTACTGCACATTCTTCCTGCCCTCACCAGCTGTCCTTTCACAATAGATCTCTTCTGTTTGTAAGGATGGGAGCTGGTGAAGTGCAGAAAAGAGTTGCAGTAAGTGGTTTTCCTGTATACAGTGGACTTAAAAGTCTGTTGGCCAATGTCCTTTGTTAATTTGACATCGAGGTAATCTATCTCAATGGTAGAAAATTTAAAAGTAAATTTCAAGAACTCAGTAGTGGTACTGATGGTTTCAACAAAGGTTGTGGCTTCTGCTTCTGAACCCCTGTACAACAAAAACATGTCGTCCAGGAATCGGGTGTAAAATGTGACAGGAGTCAAAATCCCAGGGAGCTTTTGTAAAATGTTGGTTTCCCAATACCCCATCACATAGTTTGCCACTCCAGCCCCACATGGGGAGCCCATCGCCACCCCACGTCTCTGTAAAAAGAAGTCACCATCAAATGTGAAATAATTACTGGTTAAAACTATCTCCAGTAATTCAGTGGCCAAATCGACCTCCAATTTAGATGCCCCAAAAGCCTGTAACATTAACCCTATCCATTCAACCGCTTCTTGATGCGGTATAGAGGTGTATAGGTCAATGACGTCTATGGTTAGAAAATTGTCATCACTATTATATGGTAGTTTGTTGACACTATCCAGAAATGTCCATGAATCCTTACATACACTAGGAATCCCTTTAATATATTTATCCAAAATGTGTGTAATGAGTTTGGAACATGGATAGATGATAGAGGACCTACTGTCAATCAGTGCTCTCATAGGGGGGTCACTAATACTTTTATGAATTTTAGGGATCCCGAACATGACGGGGATCTTGGAACAACTAATGTCAATATAGTTGTATGTCTTAATGTCAATTTTCCCCGTCAAGAAAAGGTCCCTAAAATATCCCCTAATCCTCTGTGTGCTACCATTAACTTCATTTCTTGAAGATTTGGTATAAGCATCACTCTCCAACAGGGAGGACATCTTCTCATTGTAAGTAGAATTATGAAAAATCACTAACCCACCTCCCTTATCAGGTTTTAACACTCGTATAGGCAACTGACTAATCTCATCTAACAGTGACCATTGCTCTTTGGTAATGTTGGAATATTTAGACTTAGTTCTATCATTAATGTTGCTTCCTAAGAATCTAAAGTCAATTTCACACATATTCTCAAACAGTTCCAAAGTCGAATGTAATGGGGGATTAAACACACTGGCCAATTTCAAGGAACATGTATTAGAAGTTGTAGTTGCTTCAACTGGGTTCTCACCCTCAGATGTTTGATTAAATAACAACTTGAGATTCATTTTTCTTACAAAACACTTAAGTTCTATAATTTCCTTCGCAACACTCCCATTCCTAGTTGGGACGAAAGTGTTGCCAAAGGCTAAAAGTTCTACTAGTTGTTCATCTACAGTGATGTCCGAAAAATTGTAGATCTTAAAGTCACCTTTCTTATTGGTGAGAATAATAGGGTAACCTGTTCGTGTAGTAAGGTCAAGTGTGTCAGTGTACGCGACACAGGGAGTTAGTGCCTCAATCCTACTTGGTGTAACATCCACCAAAGGTATGTCTAATTCCTTCTCCTGTTCTTGTAAACCTTCTTGCTGCGTTGCCCTAAAAAATTATTATTGTTGTTCCCTGTATTGTACATATTATGGCCTTTATTGGCATTAGGGCCATTGTCACTTCTCTCATGTCCCCCTTTATCCTTAGTAAAACCCTTTATTCTATTGCTCCTTCTGGGTGTTGGATTAACGTGATTTTCCATGGTATCTTCTTCAATCAGATCGTCTAGCCTATTTTCATCCTCACCTGTTTGAGAAATGAGATTATCACTGTTACTGTTTGGCCGGGAATGTCTAATTCCCTTTAAGTTGGGGTAAGCAG
Source organism: Protopterus annectens (assembly GCF_019279795.1). Lineage (NCBI taxonomy): Eukaryota > Metazoa > Chordata > Ceratodontiformes > Protopteridae > Protopterus > Protopterus annectens. Next base: position 1,248,680,371 of record NC_056728.1, on the reverse strand, counting down.
ATTTCTTAATGTACGCCTCCCTGTCCCTAATCAATTTTTTGCTCTTATTTCCTTTCAATTTTAGTAAAAGAGTATCAATACTGGACAGTATACGTCCATAATCGAAACGGTATCTATTGAAATCCAAATCCAGTTTTATCTCTTTGTCTAAATCATTAATTTCCTTCATCAAAACATCAACATGCACTGAATAATGCTTAATAATCAAGTCCAATAATTCAGCACCGTGTTTCTGAAATAATGCCTCTAAATCAACCAAAAAGTCCTGATCTGGTATTAAACCAGAAGGCATAAAATTGTTCCGTAGGCCTTTTGGTACAATGTTTTCATTGATGCATTGTTTAAAGTATGCCGACTCCAACTGCAGTTTTTTTAGTTTAAGCAGTTTAGAGTCAAAAGCTTTAAGTTTTTCTGATAGGCATATGTTATCATTATTTGCAACAGTACCTGCATTCGTCCCTTGCTGGTTAAACGAAAAGGTGGTGGTGTCCATTAACCAACCGCCCAGATCTGGAAGCCTGTTATCAGACCCAATGTCCCGATTAGTAATGTTAATCTGATCCACAACACCTCTCCGTGAAGTGGACTGAAAAGCAGTACGATCATTCGATACTGCTACAGCATACGAACCAGGGCGCCCCACACCGTCCTCGCTGCTTGCACCCAGTCCGGAAAGCAACAAAACACCTCCCTGACTGTTGCTCACACCAGTAACATCAACGGTCGACGAGTTCCGACGATCCGGCTGTGCTGCTGGAATCCAGTCATCATGGCTTCCTTGGCTCTGTCCCAACATCGTTACGTTCCCAGCCGGTACGTCTCGTAATGCCTGAAACGTGGTCTGCATAACATCCATCCTTGAGTTAATCTCATCAAGTCTAGCTGACAGACTTGCTATCAGCGCGGTTAAGTCCTTGTCCATGGCAACACTGCCACTAGCCATCCGCTCGGTTTACTAAAAAGCTGCCGAATAAACAGGAACAGACTCGGTATGCTGAGTGCTGCAAACCAACAGGAATCCTCCAAAACACAAACCACAGTAAAGGAAAAAGCGAAACCAAACCAAATATGCAACAGAAGAGGAACCTTGTTTGCAGAAATCACGCCACCTGGTCACAAAAAATCCTTAACGCTTTTATTAGAACAAACCAACAGAGCGTTTTCGCCACGGAACACCGTAGCTTCTTCAGAGATTCACAATTCTAAAAATCAAACACTCCATTTAAAACAATTAAAACAGGAAGTGGCATCTTCCTGTTTCCTGCAAACGACAGCTGTATTTAAAAATACAAAAATATTAAAATGTCATGTCCAGACATCAATGACATGAAATAAAATAAAATGCAATATAGTATGTAGGAAGCGGATAAGGACTCCACCACTCCACAAATGCATATACAAGAGTATAAAACAAATATTTACAAAGAATGTGATGTATACAAGAAATGTAAATATATGTGTATATACAAAAATGTAGACATCATGCAAATTTTATGTACATTATCAAAGTACCAAAAAAAGGAGAAGAACCACCCTACTTCAAAAAGTGCATACATCTATAAAAGTACTACACCAGGGTGTAGGTTCCTAAAAAATCAGTAAAATATGTACTAAACTATAGGGTCAAATGAAGCCAGTATTAACATAGAAGATGGAATGCTTTCAACGAGTAATGTTGTGAGAAACAGGGAGTATTCCAGGGGGATAGATACTGATGTGTCCCTGAGTTTCATTACTACTTTTAGTACTAACTCTAAGGGCATCCTGGATATTGTCCGAAAGAACTGGCGCCTGATTTCTTCTAACCCTTTACTGGCAGGCAAACTAGGATTGGAACCTAGATTTACTTTTAAAAGATCTAAAAATCTTAAAGAACTATTACAAAGGGATGTACATCAGGACATATTTTATAAAAGGAGAGGGATGTCTAGATGTGGCTTCTGTAAGTTCTGTAATAATGTTCGGACAGGAGAGACATTCCAGGTAAGGGATAAAAAGTATGCCATTAGGTTTGCACTCAATTGTGAGAGCAAATCTATTATTTACATCGCCATGTGCAACTGTTGCCAGGCGTTCTACATTGGAAAAACGGACAGGCGTATCCGAGATAGAATGTATGAGCACCTATATGCAATTAGGACCAGTAAAGATGATAATGCACTGGCCAAGCATATTGCCCTGTACCCAGGCCATAGCTTCCACTTCATGGCCATTGACCACGTTCCCTTAAAGACCAGGGGCGGCCCTTTCTCTTTAATTTTGGAAAACTGTGAGCTGGAATGGCAGTTGCGTTTAGACGCTTTTAGCTATCCTGGGCTAAATAGCAACTGCAACATTGCCCCTGTACTTAAATTGAAAAGTTATTTTAGGTAATCTTTGGGCTTTTTGATTAAGCCATTGTTTATTCTGTTCTGATTATAGCTAGGTAACTGGTACTGTCACCTAATATAAACACAAAGCTGTATTCTGGATAAGACACGTATTTTGGACCAGAGGGATCAACTAGGCTGACTTACCCCATTGAAGGGTGTTACTTTCTATTTGACCCTATAGTTTAGTACATATTTTACTGATTTTTTAGGAACCTACACCCTGGTGTAGTACTTTTATAGATGTATGCACTTTTTGAAGTAGGGTGGTTCTTCTCCTTTTTGGTACTTTGATAATGTACATAAAATTTGCATGATGTCTACATTTTTGTATATACACATATATTTACATTTCTTGTATACATCACATTCTTTGTAAATATTTGTTTTATACTCTTGTATATGCATTTGTGGAGTGGTGGAGTCCTTATCCGCTTCCTACATACTATATTGCATTTTATTTTATTTCACGTCATTGATGTCTGGACATGACATTTTAATATTTTTGTATTTTTAAATACAGCTGTCGTTTGCAGGAAACAGGAAGATGTCACTTCCTGTTTTAATTGTTTTAAATGGAGTGTTTGATTTTTAGAATTGTGAATCTCTGAAGAAGCTACGGTGTTCCGTGGCGAAAACGCTCTGTTGGTTTGTTCTAATAAAAGCGTTAAGGATTTTTTGTGACCAGGTGGCGTGATTTCTGCAAACAAGGTTCCTCTTCTGTTGCATATTTGGTTTGGTTTCGCTTTTTCCTTTACAATGTAGGAAGTATAGCCATGTGTATTATGGCCAAACAGAAATCACTACTGTGTGAGTGACCTTCTTTCCAGGCCTTTCATAATACTTCAATAATGTAATAATTGTGTAATCTCTATTATGTTATATTATGCATATACATTTGACTAATGTCAGGTTTTGTAACAGAACTG